>NW_012105142.1:170318-187000 GCF_000951045.1 Mandrillus leucophaeus
AGCCAGGGGTAGTGGCGTGTGCCTATAGTCCTAGCTACTCGAAGGCTGGGGTGGGAGGATCACCTGACCCTGGGGAGGTCGAGGCTGTAGTAAGTGGTAATCACACCAATGCATTCCAGCCAGAGACAGAGTGAGACCCAGTCTCAAAATAAAATAAAATAAAATAAAAATAATAAATAAACTCTGTGTGACCAAAAAAAAGAGTTTTTGTAGTTTTTTTTTTTATTACACTCTACAGCTATTTTTTTAAAAAAAGTAGAGGTCTAAGTTAAAGGGTTAAAGAATAAACTACCAAGTGCGAGAAAACATTTGTAACATTTGTAACAGGTACAGGGTTACTATTAATATATGAGCTTCTATACATCAAGTTGACCACTCTGCGTCTGTCTCCTTAATTATAAATTAAGTGGCCATATATGTGTGGATTTATTTCTAGACTCTCTGTTCCGTTACAATGGTCCGTCTACACTAGTGCTAATATCACACTCTTTTATGATAGCATAATCATATGCTATGGTAAACATAATAATAAGGCTTGACATCTGGTAGTATAAATCCTCCAAATTCATTCTTCAAAATAAAAAGGGAAAAAAATTGTGATAATGTGTTGTCTCAAACGTGATGGGTATAAACTCAGATATTTGTTATGCCATTAGTATTTAACTCCTCTTTTATGAATGTTGATTTATACCTGCTCAATATTTGATAATACCACAATAGAAAACTATACACCTACTAACATCAACAAAATTTTTAAAATGAAAGTTAGAAACCTGAAGAAAAAAAGATACAAAACACATTTTTAGTGGGATACCTTAATATGCCTCTCATTCTTTGACAGGCCAGAGAGAAAAATACTTAAAAATACGTGAAATTGAGGGAGCCCAGATGGTGAAATAGCAGAAAAACCTTCAAAGCAGCTATTATAAACATCCTTAAAGAACTAAAGGAAACCATGCTTAAAGAATTAGAAGAAAGGATGATAACGACATATCATCAAACAGAGAACATCAAGAAAAAGATAAAATTATTTAAACAGAAACCCATAGAAATTCTAGAATTGAAAAGCAAAATTTTAAAAAAATTAAAACTTCACTAGAGAGATTCAATGGCAGGTTTGAGCTGGCAGGAGCAAATCAGTGAATTTGAGGCTAGATTAATATAGATTATCCAATCGTAAGTACAGAGAGCTAAAGAAAATGAAGAGGAGAAAGAAAAATTATCAGAGTCTCAGGAAGATATGAGATGCCATTATATGCACCAAAATACACACAAAAGAATCAGCAGGTAAAAAGGAAAGGCAGAAGCATTAAGGTACTCAAAGAAACAAAGGTTGAAACTTCCCATATTTGATGAAAAACATTAATCTACACAGCCAAGAAGCTCAACAAATTCTAAGTATGCCAAACAAAGAGATCCACATCCAGATATATTACGGTAAAGATGCTGCAAGACAAGCACAAAGACAAATCTTAGAAGTAACAGGAGCAAACAACATGTCACATGTAAAGAGTCCCCAGTAAGATTAACAGCAGTCTTTTCATCAGAAACAGTGGAAGCCAGAGGCAGTGGGTTGATACAGTCAAAGTGCTGAAAATAAAATTTCATCTAGCAAGAATCTTATATCCAGCAAAATTCTCTCTTAAAAATGAAGGCGGTATGGTGGCGGGTGCCTGTAGTGCCAGCTACTCAGGAGGCTGAGGCAGGAGAATGGCGTGAACCTGGGAGGTGGAGCTTGCAGTGAGCCGAGATGGCGCCACTGCACGCCAGCCTGGGCAATAGAGCGAGACTCCATCTTAAAAAAAAAAAAAAAATTAAGGCAAGATAAAGATATTCCCAGATAAACAAAACCTGAGAGAGAGAATTTGTTGATAGCACACCTGCTTGACAAGAAGTGTTCAGGCAGAAAGCAAATGACTCCAGACAGTAATGTAAACATGCACACACACACACAACATACACAAACACACAACACACACATACAAAGAACATGGGTAAAGGAAATTATGTAGAAATTACAAAAGGCAGTATATAATTGTATATTTCTTCTCTCTTTCTTTTGAGACAAGGTCTAACCCTGTCACCTAAGCGGAAGCGTGGTGGTGCAAACATGGCTCACTGCAGCCTCAACTTCCCGGGCTCAAGTGATCCTCCCACCTCACCCTTCCAAATAGCTGGGACCACAGGTGTACACCACCACACCTGGCTAATTTTTTAAAAATCATTTTTGTAGAGGCCAGGCATAGTGGTTCACGCCTGTAATCCCAGCACTTTGGGAGGCCAAAGCAGGTGGATCACGAGGTCAGGAGATGGAGACCATCCTGGCTAACACGGTGAAACCCCGTCTCTACTAAAAAATACAAAAAATTAGCTGGGTGTGGTGGCGGGCGCCTGTAGTCCCAGCTACTCAGGAGGCTGAGGCAGGAGAATGGCATGAACCCGTGAAGTGGAGCTTGCAGTGAGCCAAGATCACGCCACTGTACTCCAGCCTGGGCAACAAAGCGAGACTCTATCTCAAAAAAAAATTTTTTTTGTAGAGATGGGGTCTCACCATATTGGCTAGGCTGGTCTCAAATTCTTGACCTCAGGTGATCCTCTTGCCTTAGCCTCCCAAAGTGCAGGGATTACCAGCTTGAGCCACCATGTCTCACCTTCTTCTCCTTTATTATTTTAACTGATTTATAAAGTAATTTCATAGAACAATGTGTATATAATTGTGTTGTTGGGGCTATAATCTATAGAAATACAGATTATGTATTTGTATAATCTATAGATTATGTATGTATTATTATGTATGTATAATCTATAGAAATACAGATTATGTATTGACACTGATGCTACATGGAAGGTGGGAGCAAAGCTATACTGGGAAAAGGAAAGGACACGAGATGGTAGCTCAAACTGTAGTAATAAAGAAAAACAACCAGATGGGTAAATTAAAAGGTAATGGCCAGGCGCGGTGGTTCACGCTGCAATCCCAGCACTTTGAGAGGCCAAGACGGTGGATCACCTGAGGTCAGATGTTTGAGATCAACCTGGCCAACATGGTGAAACCCCATCTTTACTAAAAATACAAAAATTAGCCAGGCGAGGTGGCGGGTGCCTGTAATCCCAGCTACTTGAGAGGCTGAGGCAGGAGAATCACTTGAATCTGGGAGGCAGAGGTTGCGGTGAGCCGAGATCCCACCACTGCACTCCAGCCTGGGCGTCAAGAGCAAAACTCCATCTCAACAAATAAACAGTAATATAAAAAGCTCTATAGATATAGTTGTTGTTGTTGCTGTTGTTTTGAGACAGGGTCTTGCTCTGTCACCAGACTGGAGTGCAGTGGTACGATTACAGCTCAGTGCAACCTTGACCTCCTGGGCTCAAGCAATCCTCCATCTCAGTCTCCCAGGTAGCTGGGACTATAGACATGCGTGCCACCACACCTGGTTAATTTTCATATTTTTTGTAGAGACAGGGTTTCACTATGTTACCCAGGCTGATCTCCACCTCCTGGACTCAAACCATCCACTCTCCTTGGCCTCCCAAAGTGCTGGGATTACAAGCATGTGCCACCGTGCCCAGCTGTGTAGATATACTTTTTCTCCTTTCTTCTCTCAGTTTCTTTAAAAGACTTCAGACTACATAATGCATTAATGATACCAAAGAATTATTGAGTTTTTAACATATAGAAACATAATATGTATAATAATATGTATAACATATTAGCATAAACACAATAATAATGCATGAATACTATTAAAAATGCATAAATACTATTATACTATAAATGCAAAATAATAGCATTAGAAGGGAGTATAATGGAGCCATTCAGGATTCTCTATTTCACTGGAACTAAATGGTTATAAATCTACATAGATTTTGATAAATTAGGCTAAATTAGAATATAGTGATCGCTACATAACTCTGTGAATGTACCAAAAAACATTGATCCACCCGCCTCGGCCTCCCAAAGTGCTGGGATTACAGGTATGAGCCACCGCGCCCGGACTCCAATTCTTTTTTTGTTATCGTCGTTCTATCTATCCTAGGATAATGAGGACCTCCCGCAAATGAGCTTTTCATCAGCAATTAGTTTCGTCACATGAATTTTTGTTTCTGATTGCTGAAAAGGTGAAGGCGAAAAGCCAAGGGCCTTTTGGAACGAGTCGGGCAACTGAGATATGGAGTTAGCGGCGGCCCTGCTCCCTGCCCACCCTTAGAAAGGCAAGGTGCTGTCAGAGGTTTCAGAGTAGGGGGCACACACAGAGAGTGGGGGGCACACACTGGCAACTTCAGTTTTGTCTGGCCCACCATGGACTGGAAAATTGAAAGCCATTTGTAGCCAAGTCACAGGCCCTGTTGGCAGTATTATACTTGCTCTCAGACATTCGGGTCCAAATACCACTTTTCCCAGATTCATCAACAATGATCAAGTGGAATTCAGCCTTTTGGCCTGCTGGGTCCAGCTTTGTCTTTTTCTTTCTTTCTTTTTTTCTTTTTCTTTCTTTTTTTTTTTTTTTTAAGTCCAGGTCTCGCTTTGTTGCCCAGGCTGGAATGCAGTGGCGTGATCTCAGCTCATTGCAGCCTTGACATCCTGGGCTCAAGTGATCCTCCCACCTCTCAACTTCCTGAGTAGCTGTGACTACAGGTGTGCGCCACCACACAAAGCTAAGTTTTGTATTTTTTGTAGAGACAGGGTCTCACTATGTTGCCCAGGCTGGCCTTGGACTCCTGGGCTCAAGCGATCTGTCCCCCGGGCCTCCCAAAGTGCTGGGATTACAGGTGTCAGCAGCTCCACTCCCCAATGTGTCCAGCTTTTCTGTCCATTCACCTTCCTTCAGCTGCTCGCCCCTCTCTTCCCTCACACAGCGCGTCCTCGTCTGAAAAAAACAGATTTTTTTTGACTACAGCTGATCCCTGTGGGATATGGGGCTGGAAGATGCAGCACCAGTCACCGTATGCCTCACAGAGATAGCTTCTTGCCTTTGAGAAACCACTTGAGTCACACAGGAACGTCATCACTGAGCCGCCCACCAGTGTCGGCATCCAAGGTTTGGATTGACAAACAGTTGTTTCCTTGGAGCTGTGAATTCCAAACTCCTCTGCCAAAGTAAGATGCACTTGGCAGTGTGCAGGCATGTCGTGACCTGCTCAAACACTTATTTTTCTATTTGTACCGCAGACCTACATACCACGACTCAACTGTGACTCTGATAAGACGTATGGCAGCTTTAAAAAACTGGCGTAATATGTCTTCTGGAGTCAATAGAAAGAATTTGGCTTTCAGCAATGATGGGGGTGTGGCTGCTCCGTTCTCTCCTTTGCCTTACTACAGATGACCTCTGCAGTTTTCCAATACGGGTTTCACGGTCAAGCAGTTTTTCTCTTATCCTATTTTTATTTATGTATTTAGAGTCTAGATCTTGCTCCGTTGCCCAGGCTGGAATGCAGTGCCACGATCATGGCTCACTGCAGCCTCAAACTCCTGAGCTCAAGTGATCTTCTCCCACCTCAGCCTCCCAAGTAGCTGAGACTACAGGTGCACATCACCATGTCTGGCTAAGTTTTTAAAACATTTTTTTGTAGACACAGGGTCTTACTGTGTTGTCCAGGCTGGTCTTGAACTCCAAGTGTCAAGGGATCTCCCCACCTCAACCTTCCAAAATGTTGGGACTACAAGCATGCACCATTACACCCAACTAAGTTATTTTAATTTTTTAAAGACAGGGTCTTGCTATGTTGCCCAGGCTGGTCTCGAACTCCTACCCACAAGTGATCCTCCTGCCCAGCTCTTATCCTCTTTGCGAAATTTACCAATGCAAGGTAAACTAAAAGAAAAGTTTCTTTTTTTAACTCAAATGCAAGTTTGAGTCAAACTATGTGTTCATTTTTAGTGCATACTGTAGTGCAGTAAATCAACTTCAGCGAACTCTGGTTGGCATGGGTATGTATTTCCAATGGTCGAAGTTTACCTGCTTTCAGTTTCCTGTTGATCATAAACCGAAACAGACCCCCATCCAGCCTCATGGAGTTTGCTCACCACTGATTTTTCTGAGCCACACCATTCCCTGGGATCTTTCCACCCTGGCTTTTCCCAGCTGCGGGATTTCTAATCTAATTTGTGGTATAAAAATGTTAATGTGATTGGTTAACCCAGCCTGTGTGGTTTTTGTTCCAAGGTACCACCTCAAGATTTTAAATCCTTTGCCTCAGATATTGAATATTTAATGCACGACTAAATTGTTGAGTCACAAACAAACAAAACGTGATTTCCCTGCAGAGGTGCGCCTTGAATTCCTATAATGCATCCTGTACATGTATCTTTCATGGCCCCAGAGGGTGGGTACACTTATTCCAGTGTGGGAGAATCTCAGATGATTAGCTATAACCTCAGTGTTTTGAAGGTGTGACTTTTGTGGGCGCAGTCAGATAATTAATTAGATTTGAACAGACCGTGGGCCCAACTTCTGTCCTTGAAAATAATTGAAGCCCTTCCAAAAACCAAAAAAGGATTATTTACATCCTTTAGAACTTTAATCAAAAAACTTTGAAAACTGTTTCAATAATTCTTAAAATGTCAGTAATTGCCCTAGTTCTTCGTGCATAAAGGGATTTATTAAGACTTATTTTCCCATGACGACTTGAAATGGAAAAGTACAAGTTGAAAAAAGAAGAACTGGAATAATTGGCTTTGATGAATTGAAGTTACTGCTCCCCATTGGAACTGTGGGTGCAGACAGTTTAGGGTGGCGGATTAACACATCATACTGTGAAAGCTACAAGCAGTCCTGGAGCTGGACAGCACTGCCCAGTAACTGGGTCATCCGAGGCTTAATTCTCTCATGGTTTCAGCACCAGGCACAGTGCTGTGGTTTTGTAGATAAGATCATGTACTCTGGGCCAAAATACAGGAAAGCCTCTCCCTGCATCAATCCACAGAGCAAACCCACCAGGGAGCCCGGGGCCTTGATGCCCAGCTCCTGATGCCTCAGCCAGAACCCCAGCCCAACCCAGAAAGCCTGAGCTCTCCCTTGGCAAATTGATAGGCTGTCTCTCTTGTCCTGGTGTGTGATTCCCTAGTTTCAGGAGAATAAACAAAACACTGAAACTTCCCAGCATTTTGTTATGATAATTATTTCTTGCGACAGGGTCTTGCTGTGTCACCCAGGCTAGAGTGCAGTGGTGCAATGGTAGCTCACTGTAACCTTGAACTCCTGGGTTTCACCGATCCTCTCACCTCATGCCTGACTAATTTTTAAAGTTTTATTTATTTTTCTTTTTGTAGAGACAGGGCCTCACTATATTGCCCAGGCTGATGAAATTTCCCAGCTTTGTTAAGTAAGAATCAGGCAGCCTTCATCAGCCTGTGGAGAAAGCACCAGAGTAGGTAAAGAAAAATTCCTTAAAAGCAGATTTCACCTTCTGATTCTGTGATTGTCCTCAGAACATCTTTTCATGACCTATATCCATCCATGTTGAATTTCGGATAAAGGGTAAAGGAAAAAGCTTACTTTTCCAGTACAGGCTGGGCAACAGGTTTAAGACTATTAATTCAAAAGGAGTTGATTGGGAAGCGATCGTGGGCTCACAGGCTTGGTGGGAGCTGGAAGACAATCCTGTTCTCAGGGAACTTGGTCACCGCCTCATCTTAGGAACAACCGGTTGGAGATACAGCCAGATATCTTCCGTTTGACCTCTTCCCGCCATGGCCATCACTGCCTGTGGATGCCCTGCCATCCTTGTGTGCAGATGCTCTGCCGTCTTTAAGATCCAAAGTCCAGCCGGGTGCGGTGGCTCAAGCCTGTAATCCCAGCACTTTGGGAGGCTGAGACGGGCGGATCATAAGGTCAGGAGATCGAGACCATCCTGGCTAACCCGGTGAAACCCCGTCTCTACTAAAAAATACAAAAAAAACCCCTAGCCGGGCGAGGTGGCGGGCGCCTGTAGTCCCAGCTACTCAGGAGGCTGAGGCAGGAGAATGGCGTGAACCCGGGAGGCGGAGCTTGCAGTGAGCCGAGATCTGGACACTGCACTCCAGCCTGGGCGGCAGAGCGAGACTCCGTCTCAAAAAAAAAAAAAAAAAATCCAAGGTCTGGGCACTGGGCTGGACCTGAAATTGGCCGAGTATGAGTCACAGGCCCCGGTCCTCAGCATCCCAGAGAGGGAGGATTGGCCTCTCCAGCTTCCACAGAGGCCAGGGGGGCAGCGGGGGACAGTGGGAGACATCAATCTGAAGTTACCTCTGTGCCAAGACCACCCGATAGGGGACAGGTCCCTGCTCCTGAGGACTGAGGTGCCCCTGCAAGGTGGTGCAGCAGCCAGACAGCCAGACCCAACAATGGCCCCTGTCTGGCTGGGAAAGCCAAGGGACACCATGATTAGGCTTCAAGAGCCCAGCCCATAAGGATCCCTCCCTCTTCCGAACTCCTCAAGCATCTACAGTGGCCCTCACTCAGCTGTCACATCCCAAAATGTGCCCAGGGTTCCCGAGTACCTCCCAGCGAGATGCTAAGCTTCCTACAGTGATCTCCAAGAAAACCTGCACAGTGCCAGGAACATAACAATTACTTAAAACATGTGTGTTGACTGCGAATATGAAACCAATGACACATGTGAAATTGCATTGCACGGCGCTCTGGAAAACCCAGCATCGTGTTTGGGGAGAAGTCCAGGAGTGGAGCGAACCCGTGTCCTCATCTGAGATCCGTGTGACCTTGGTCAGTTATTTCTTCTTTCTGGGTCCCAACTTTTTCGTCTGTGGATGGTAATATTTACCTTGAAGTGTTGTTGGCAAATCTTAGATAATTTACGCAAAAATGCCTGGCACATATCAAGCGTTTAATACACAGTTTAATAATTATAATCAGATGTGGACTTTTTCATATGATCTTCCTCCATCAGACACTTCGTGCCATGATTAAAGACAAATGTGTCTTTAAGTTCTTTAGAGAAACTGATTAACCCCAAATTTGCTTTATATCATAGGCTATGTAAATATTGCAGACATAATTTTTTAAATGTCCAGGATTTGTATAACTTCATATTAGAAAACTCATATTTCTTAATAATTTGTTTTAAATGATAATATGGAAAAAGATAGCACGACTTGACCCTCTGTCTGGAAAATCTGTTTCATCCTTTTGGAGAACAGCAAAAACTGTTTTTTCTGTAGAGGTGGGGTCTTGCTCTGTTGCCCAGGCTGCTGGAGAGCAATTGTGGAATCACAGCTCTTCTGGTCTCAGAGATCCTCCCACCTCAGCCTCCTGAGTAGCTGGTACTACAGGCAGGTGCCACCACGCCCAGCTAATTTTTAAAAAATTATTTTGCAGAGACAGCGTAAGACTTTTTAATCAAGGCTTTTAGTTTGATTTGAGGCAAAAAGATTAAAAGTCTTGGTACTTGGTTAATTAAGGTACTGACTTTTTAAACTGCCAACAAGTATCTATTGAGTGCTCACTGCATGCAAGGCACAGTTCTAAGCATTTAGTATGAACCAGGCATAAAAGTGAGGAAGCGCCCTGCCTTCCTGGGGTCCCATTCTAGCAGGGGAAACAGACCACAAACAATAGAAAACAGAGGTAAGCTGGACACCGTGTTATTTTTATTATTTTTTGCGTTAACTAACTTATAATAATTGCACATATGTATGAGGAACAGTGTGATATTTCAGTACATATATGCATTGTGTAATAATCAAATTAGGATATCTAGCATATTTGTCACCTCATACATTTATCATTTCTTTGTGGTGAGAGCATTCAAAATTCTCTTTTCTAGTTATTTTGAAATATACAATACAATGTTGCTAAGCAAACGTAATCATCCTACTGTGCAATAGATCACCAATAGATAGGAGAACTTATTCCTCCTATCTAACTGTAACTTCGTATCAGTCTATTCCTATTTCCCCCACCCCCTGCCCCCTGCTTCTCTGGTTATCACTATTCTACTCTCTACTTCTATGAGATCAACTATTTTTTTGAGACACAGTCTAGCTCTGTTGCCCAGGCTGGAGTGCAGTGGCGTGATCTCAGCTCCCTGCAACCTCTGCCTTCCAGACTGAAGCAATTCTCCTGCCTCAGCCTCCTGAGTAGCTGGGACTACAGGCACACTCCACTGCAGCTGGCTAATTTTTGTATTTTTCGTAGACACAGGTTTCACCATGTTGTTCCAGCTGGTCTCAAACTCCTGTGCTCAGGTGATCTGCCTGCCTTGGCCTCCCAAAATGCTGGGATTACAGACATGAGCCACAGCGCCTGGCCACGTCAACTTTTTTAGGCTCCACATGTGAGTAAGGTCGCATAGACTTTGTCTTTCTGTGCCTGGCTTATTTCATTTAACATAAGGTCCTCAAAGTTCATCCATGTTGCTGCAAATGACAAGATTTCATTCTTTTTTAAGGCTGAATAGTATTCCACTGTGTATCTATACCACATTTTCTTTATCCGTCCATCCATTGATGGACACCTAGGTTGATTGCATATCTCGGCTATTGTGAATAATGCTGTAATAAACAAAAGGTACAGTAATCTCTTTGACATACCGATTTCATTTCCTTTGGATCTGTACCCTCTGGTGGGATTGTTGGATCTTGTGGTAGTGCTATTTTTCATTTGTTGAGGAACCTCCACGCTGTTTTCTATTATTTCTGACTAATTTACACTCCCACTAGCAGTGCATGCTGTGTTAAAAGGTGGTAAGTATCGTGAGGGTGGAAAGTGGAGGAGGTTAAAGAGGAACAGGCGTGGGATAAAGTACATTTTAAATAGCGTGGCTGAGGCCACAGTGAGAAGGCCATATGGAACCAAAGACTTGCAGAGTCCAACATGAATAGGATCAAAGCCCCCAAAATGGGCCATGAGATTGGACTATCTAGAATGGCTTTCTAGAGATGTCGTATTACTCTGAAAACTGCCAAATTCACTCTTTTCTCCTACCACAGGTATAATCACAGTCACTCCCTCCGGAAATGTCTCCTCCCCTCCTCTCCACCTTCTCTTTGAGGATTATATATAGGATTTGTGCTCACAGAGGCAGCTACACTCCTACAAAGGAAAACGTTAAGTTCCTTTCTCTTGACAAGAGATATGTTCCTGCGGGGAGAATTTTATTGTAACCGAAATTAAAATAAAACTCACCGAAACGACATGCTTAGTGAATTATCTTTTAAAAGGGGCCTCTCAGTCCAAAGCACGTGCAAATAAGAGCCAGTGGGATCCACCCGAGAGTAGAGTGTGTTCTCCTGTGCATGGATTTAGTAACAGCCACACTTATCTCCAAAAACTCACATGAGATCTGCCAGGAGTTTGCTCTCCTTAGAGGGAAGGGAAAAAGAGGCACTGGCATATGAGGAAATCCTCACCTTCAATTACTGTGATATTCATCAAGCCAAGATTGTCATTAAAAACACACACACATACACACACACACACACACACACACACACACACAAAAGAAAACTGTTTTTGATACAGAATTCTCCTGGAATCACATGAGGTACACAGATGCCAAATCTTGTTAAGAGTGCCAAGGGTGACTCTCCAGTGAGCTCAGTTTCTTTTCTTTCTTTTTTTTTTCCCTCTCGTTTTTCATCCAAAGCTGCATCTCTGAGCACTCAGCTCTGCCCCGTGGGAGAAGGAAGAGGAGTTGTTGGCGTTGCTTTTGATTATGGGTTTCCATGGTATCCGGGAAGAGAGTGGAGAAGGGAGGGGCTTGGGAATGGCAACTGTAGACTCGGCCAGCTCTGGGACACCTCGTGCCCAAATTCTCCTAAAAAATCAGCTGGGAATAAGAAAACCATATCCTTAAGAAGAATCCATGGTGTAAATTAGTTTTGGATTCCTAAGGGATGAAGACCACATCTGGGTACGTTTGTTGGGTCTATTTCTATCTTGTTTACCCAAGTTGTTTTCTCTCCTGAATTCTTTCTTCTCAATTCCATAATGAAAAGTAGTCTCTTATAAAAGCTCCTTTTTCTAAAAATAGTCAATTTAATGTTTCTCTGACCATGGAAAATGTAGTCCCTTGGGGGAAATTTTCAGAACTGTTGATGAGGAGCTGAATTAGAAATGCTGTCAGCGGCAAGGAGAGACTCATGCTGATTTGACCTCTTGGTCACCTGCCTGGCAAAGACCTGACAAGATGGATATTTGTATTGTACTGACAAAAGCGTTTCTTGTTTAATGAGTTGCAAATCAGTATCAGGCTTGTTTGAGGTGCTCTTTTTCTCTTTTTTTTTTTTTTTTTTTTGAGACAGGGTTTTGCTCTATAGCCCAGCATGGAGTACAAGGGCATGATCATAGCTCGCTGCAGCCTCAAACTCCTGGGCTCAAGTGATCCTCCTCCTGGGCTCAAGTGATCCTCCTGCCTCAGCCTCCTGAGTAGCTGAGACTACAGGTGTGCGCCACTGTGCCTGGCTAATTTTTTCTTTTTCTTTTTTTCTTTTTTTTTTTTTTTTTTTAGAGACAGAGCTCTCACTATATTGCCCAGGCTCATCTTGAACTCCTGTCTCAAGCAATCCTCCCACCTCAGCCTCTCAAAATGCTGGGATTATGGGCATGAGCCACTGCACCCGGCCTTGTTTATTTTTCTTTCAATGAACTAATAAGTGCCCAGCTCTGAAATTTCACAAGGCTAGCACCCAGATCAAGGAACAGAAGTCCCCTTGTGACTCCTATCCCAGTCTCCACCCTCCCCGCCCCCCAAACACCACGAAGTAGTTTTGCCTGTTTGATATAAAACCTGATATAATGTAATTCCATGGAATGTGCAGATGGTCCTCTTTCATATCTGGCTCCTGTCATTCCACATTATGTTCATGAGATTCACCTATGTTGGGAGTAGCAAAAGATAACTCATTTTTGCTACTCCATACAATTCTATTGTGTGAATATCCCAAGATTTATCCATTGGAGACACGTGGTTAGTTTCCAATTTGGGCTATTATGAACATCTCCATGAACATTGTCCTATGTCTTCTGATGTGCATGTGTGCATTTGTGTTGTGTATACACCTAGGAATTGAATCGTAGGTTACACAATGTGTGTCTGTTCAGCTTTCGTGTTGCCCAACCATTTCCCAAAGTGGTTCTATCAACTTACACTCAAAGCATATGAGACATTCAGTCACCCCATGTTCTGGGCTGAATTGTGGCCCCCCAAATTCACATGTTGAAGTCCTAACCCCTACTACCTTAGAATGTGATCGTATGTGGAAATAGGGCCTTTAAAAAGATAATTAAGATTAAATGAGGTTATCAGGGTGGACCCTAATCCAAGATGACTAGTGTCCATATAAGAAGAGATCAGGACACAGACATACACAGAGGGAAGACTCTGTGAAGACATTGGAAGAAGACGGCCATCTTCAAGCCAACGAGAGAGGCCGTCAGAAGAGACCAACCCTGCTGACACCCTGATGGACTTCCAGCCTCCAGGACTGTGAAGAAACCCATTTCCATTGTTTAAGCCACCCAATCTGTGGTACTTTGTTATGCCCACAGATCTTAAAAACGTTAAAAAGATAAGAAGAGGATATGACAATGACACTCTTACGCCAATGAATTTGAAAATTCAGATGAAACTTAGAAAAAAACACAACCTACCAAAGTAGAAAAATCTGAATAATCTCATTACTCAATTTACTCAACTGTTTAAATTGAATTTATGATTTAACACCTTCCCACAAAGAAAACTGAAGTCCAGGTGGCTTCACTGGTGGATTCTATCCAACATTCCAGGAGGATAAATATTTGCTTTTCCAGGGACCGCTAAAAGAGGGAGCACCTCTCAACTTGTGTGAGGACAGAATGACCTTTATCCCCAAACCAAGAAGGATATTGTAAGAAAAGAAAATTATTAGCCCATCTCTCCCATGAACATAGATGTAAAAATTCTAAAAATGCACACACACACAAATTAGCTAGGCATGGTGGTACACACCTGTAGTCCCAGCTACTTGGGAGGCTGAGGAAGGAAGAGCCCAGGAGTTTGAGGCTACAGTGAGCTATGATTGGGCCACTGCCCTCCAGCCTGAGAAGCAGAGTGAGACACTGTCTTAAAAAAAAAAAAAAAAAAAAAGTCCGGATTTTAAACAGATTATTGGACTGGTGGTTCCTATCCATCAGCTCATTCAACTATAGCACCTGCCTCATCCCCAGTAGCTGTTCCAGAACTCCTGTCTTCCCCATGAAGCTCCATGTGTTTTCCCAATTCAAACTTGGGCTTCTTCCCCATTTTTACTTTACTGACGAAGACATCACAAGGAAGATACACAGATTGGCGAGTCTTTCCTATATCTTTTTCTAATGCCGTCCAGAATCCATTTATTGACCACTTCATTCAAACCACTCGTCTGCACCTCTTGGGTCATGATTTCCATCATCTTCTTCCAGACTTGGCAAACCTGTTCGTGCTAAGTATAAGAGGGCTTCCAAATCTGATTGTTGCTTTTTTTTTTTTTAGTAAAACCAACACAAAACACACAAAGCAAATAACCATTGATAGTTTTGACATCAACATGAGCTTCAATCATGGTCTGCCACTTTGAACACATCTTGTCACAGGTAAGATACATGCCCTGGAAGTTAGGCAGGCAGTTTTTGCCCTGAACATCTTCAGTAATCAGCTTAAATTTTCTAAGTGTAACTTCATCACTCTGCAGATCAACAAGGCTCACTTCAAACACATGACCCTTAAGGCCATCTGAGGCAATTTTGGTTCACTGAGTTCTGGTAACTAGTGTCTTTCAAATATTTCTTATATTGAATATAACAGGAGCTTTCACACTTTCACATCATACCAATCTTTCTTTCTTTCTTTCTTTCTTTTCTTTCTTTCTTTCTTTCTTTTCTTTTCTTTTCTTTCTTTCTTTCTTTCTTTCTCTTTCCTTCCTTCCTTTCTTCCTTCCTTCTTTTCTCTTTCTTTCCTTCCTTTCTTCTTTCTTTCTTTTTCTTTCTTTCTCCCTCTCTTTTTCTCTTCCTTCCTTCCTTCCTCTTCCTTTTCCTTTCCCTCCCTCCCTCCCTTCCTGCCTGCCTCCCTGCCTTCCTGTCTTCCTTCCTTTTCTCAGAGTCTCCCTGTATCACTCAGGCTGGAGTGCAATGTTGTGATCATAGCCCACTACAACCTTGACCTTCTGGGCTTGAGAGGTCCTTCCACCTCAGTCTCCCAAGTAGTTGGGACCACAGGCATGCACCACCACACCCTGCTATTTATTTGTCTGCTTGTTTGTCTGTTTGTTTATGTATGTATTTACTTACTTTTTTTAAAAGACAGGGTCTCACTTCGTTGCCCAGGCTGGTCTCAAACTACTGGCCTTGAATCATACTCCTGCCTCGGCTGCCCAAAGTGCTGGGATTACAGGTGTGAGCCACCACACCCAGCCCCCCAATCTTTCTTGGAAAATGGATGAGCCACTTGCTTCTTGGCTTCCTTTTTGCTGCCTGTTCTTGCCGACCACCATGGCGCTGCTCAGAGAGCCAAAAGTCAGTTTAGAATTATTGTGTCTTCCTGGTGATTGACTCTTTTCTCATTACCCTTCTTTAGCCCTAGTCATAACTTCCTTAATGCTTTCTGTCTTAGCCTTGTTCTGTCTTATCTGACTACAACTGCACATCTACTTTGTTTGGGTCGATGTCTGAAGTGTCTACATTTTCCTATAGTTTTGTTTTTAGTTTTTCTATTTCTTTATATTTAATGTGTGTCTCTTGTAAGCAGTGTTTAGTTGGATTGTGTTTTTTATTCAATCTGATAATTGTATTTTAATTGGAATAGTTGATCTTTTTATATTTAATGCAATTAGTGACACATAAGATTAAAATCTATCGTCAGTCCATTCTTCTCTCTTCATTGTTTTAACTCTCTTATCTTCATTTCGATTATTCAAGTCATTTTTTTTTTTAATTCCTCCTCTGTAGCCCAGGCTGGAGTGCAGTGGTGTGGTCATAGCTCACTGCAGTCTCAAACTCCTAGGCTCAAGGGATTCTCTCTCCTCAGCCACTCGAATAACTAAGACTACAAGTATGTGCCACAGTGCTGGGTTAATTTTTTAAATGTTTTATAGAGATGAAGTCTCATCATGTTGCCCAGGCTAGTCTCAAACTTCTAGACCCAAGTGATCCTCCTGCTTTGACCTCCCAAAGCATTGGGATTACAGGCATGAGTCACCATGCCCAGCTGTTTTTAATTACTCTTTTTTTTTTTTGTAGAAGCAGGGTCTTGCTATGTTGCCCAGTCTGGTCTCAAACTCCTGACCTCAAGCAATCCTCCGACCTCAGCCTCCCAAGTAGCTGGGATTGCAGGCACATGTCCCTGCACCCAGCCGAGTCATTTTTATTACTCCATTTCACCACTCTACTAGCTTGTCAAATACATATTATTTTACTATTTGAAATCTGCAGATTGCAATATGCATCCTCTATTTACTAGCACCAATATGAGTCGGTACATTTATTTCTTCCTGGATGATTAAGAATACATTTAGAATACTTTAACTTCCTCTTTTCCTGCAGTAGATGCCTTCTATGCCCCATCTAAATCCCCTGGCACTCCCATTCCTGCACATCCTGGCTCAGTTTACAACTCCCAGCATCGGTGACTCACCCCGCCCAAGGGCTTCTGCGGATGCTGAGTATAGAGCCGGCTAAAAGTGCCGGGAAATTAAAATCTCCCTGGAATAGTTTTTTTTTTTTTTTTTT
>NW_012105142.1:187145-188532 GCF_000951045.1 Mandrillus leucophaeus
TTTTTTTAGTAGAGACGGGGTTTCACCGTGTTAGCCAGGATGGTCTCGATCTCCTGACCTCCTGATCCGCCTGTCTCGGCCTCCCAAAGTGCTGGGATTACAGGCTTGAGCCACCGCGCCCGGCCCTGGAATAGTTTTCAACCCATCACTGGCCACAGTTGCTGCATAACTCTCCCAGCTTCTGTGTGCTTCAGGTGCTATTAACTCTGAGCTGCATTTTCCACCTTCGTTCCCAGGGTTTCCAAGCAGAATTGAGCTTCAAGTACCCAGAGCAATACTTGGCGGGATTATACACGATTTATTGGTTCCCTTCCCTTCCCTACTTCACTTCCCATGTCCCATACTGATATGATCTGGGTTAACTTCCCAAATAAATTGTTTGGACTCAGATGTTCCTTTCAAGGGTTGCTTCTGGTAAAGTCCCTTCCCTTGTTTTGTGATATTATTGACATATATTCTGATTCTAGGTGTATATAAAATCCAGAAGTCATTATTATTTTTGTTTGATGCAGCCAGTGTTCACTTAGATTTACCCATATATTTTATGCTTTCTCTTACTCTTTATTCCTTCCTGAATTTCTGCCCTTAACTCTGGAATGGTTTTTCTCATGCTTGAAGAACTCCTTTGGGGCACACTGGCTCATACCTGTAAATCCACACTTTGGGAGGCCAAGGTGGGAGGATTACTTGAGTCCAGGAGTTCAAAATCAGCCTGGGTAACACAGCAAGACGTCATCTCAACAAAAAAATACAAAAATTAGCCAAGCACGGTGGTGCACGCCTGAAGTCCCAGCTACTTGGAAGGCTGAGCTGGGAGGATTGTTTGAGCATAGGAGGTCAAGGTTGCTGTGAGCCAGGATCACGCCACTGCACTCCAGCCTGGGCAACAAAGTAAAACTCTGTCTCAAAAATACAAAAACAAAAACAAAAATACTCCTTTAGCATTTCTTCTAGTGTGGGTATACAAGTAACTAATTCTCTCAGTTGTTGTTTGCCTAAGCATTTATTCATTTCGCCTTCCTTTCTGAAGCACAGGTCACTGAACATGGAGTTCTAGGTTAGCAATTATCTCCTTTTTCACTCTTATTTTTTATTACTCTTTTGATTATTAAAGCCATTTTTGACTTGAAGTCAAAAATTATGTCTTAATATCACATTGAAGACAATATTCCATTTTCTCCTGGCTTCTACCCTTTCTATCAAAAACTCAGCTGTCATTTATATTGTTCGTTTTTAAGATAATGTGATTTTTTTCCTTTAGATACTTTTAAGATTTCTCTCTGATTTTTAGTGTATTTATGAGGATGTGCTTAGGTGTGGCTTTCTTTGTATATACACAGCTTAGGATTCATTCTCTCGCTCTCTCTTTTTTTTTTTTTTTTTTGAG
>NW_012105142.1:188687-190700 GCF_000951045.1 Mandrillus leucophaeus
TTTTTTTTTTTTTTTTTTTTTTTTTTTAGTAGAGATGGGGTTTCGCCAGGTTGGCCAGGCTGGTCTCAAATTCCTGGCCTCAAGTGATCCACCTACCTTTGCCTCCCAAAGTTCTGGGACTACAGGCATGAGCCATCATGCCCGGCCTCATTCTCTCTTTCCTCTTGTTTGGGAACCCCAATGATAGAACATTAAACATTTTTAACATACCTCTTAAATTACTGTCTATAGTTTCCATGTTCTTCCTCTCACTGTACTTCAGTCTGGACCTATCCTCTAGTTCACTGACCTTCTCATCTCTCCATTCAGCTTTTTAATCCACCTGCCTTCCAGTTTAGTGACCTCTCTTCAATGTGCATTGACTGTTAACTCTATCTATTGAGGTCTTAATTTTGGCTATTGTCCTTTTCACATTAGATTTTCCATTTGATGATATTTTTATAAATATTAGTCACTGGAGAATTTTTTTTTTTTTTTTTTTGAGATGGAGTCTCACTGTGTTGCCCAGGCTGGAATGTAGTGGCATGATCTCAGCTCACTGTAACCTCCGCCTCCCAGGTTCAAGTGATTCTCCTGCCTCAGCCTCCCGAATAGCTGGGATTACAGGCATGTGCCACCACCCCCGGCTAATTTTTGTATTTTTAGTAGAGACTTGGTTTCACCATGTTGGCCAGGCTGGTCTTGAACTCCTGACCTAAGGTCATCCGCCCGCCTCAGCCTCCCAAAGTGCTAGGATTACATCATGCCAGGCCAGATTTTTAATTCACGCATTTTCTTAAACAATTAGTTAAAAAATTATTTGTTGAAGTATAACATACTGTATTAGGGTTATCCAGAAATGTGTGTGTCTGTCTGTGTGTTTATAAAGAGATTAATTACAAGAAATTGGCTCACCTAATTACAGAGTCTGAGAAGTCCAAACTCAGGAGAGCTGATGGTTTAAGTTCCAGTCTGGGTCCAAGTCTGGATGCAGGAGAAGACTCATGTCCCAGTTTGGAGACAACCATACAGAGAGAAAGAATTTTTTCCTACACAACCTTTTATTCTATTCAGGCCTTCAGTGGATTGGATGAGGCCCATCCACATAGGAGAGGGCAGCCTGACCCACCGTTATTTCCATCATTTATCAAAGATAATCTCTCTCCTTTTTTTTTTTTTAAGAGATGGGATCTCACTATGTTGCCCAGGCTGGTCTCAAGCTCCTGGGCTCAGGGGATCCTCTCACCTCAGCCTTCCGAGTAGCTGGGATTACAGGTGCATACCACTGTGCCTGGCTGAGGAGTTCATCCTTTCTTTCCTCGTTGCCATACAGGTGGCTGTGGTCAAAAATCAGTTGACTGTATGTATCTGTACGTGCTTTTCCACTGGTCAGTTTGTCTGTCCTCATGCCAATACTGATGCAGGGCAGGTGAGCCCCAGATATGGGCTTAGCCCAGGAAAGTTCTTTGCTTTGCCCAGGAAAGAATTCAAGGGTGAGCCAAAGGTAGAAGAAAACAGCTTTACTGAAGCAGCAGTGTTACAGGATCTCACATGGAGTAGTCTTGGAACAGAGCATTACTTAACTCATAAGACAATCCCATAGTCATGGCCAGTATTACTGAAGAACAGTCGAAAATGAAGATGAGAAAACCTTAATATTGTAAATAAGTTAACAGGAAAATAGAACTTGACTTGCCACAAGAAAGAGTCTTGCATAGAGAGTCCAGGTATTTATCAATTTCATAAACTGGAATTGGGGTCAAAATGGATGGGGTAGATTTGTGTTCTCCTGGACCTTGTCCATTCTCTGTGTGGACAGAGAGGTGATCTCACGGAGGGTGACAGTATTTTAAGGACTGGTTAAAAATGACTTAACATTTAGGCCGGGCGCAGTGGCTCACGCCTGTAATCCCAGCTCTTTGGGAGGCCGAGGCAGGCAGATCACGAGGTCAGGAGATTGAGACCATCCTGGCTAACATGGTGAAACCCCGTCTCTACTAAAAATACAAAAATTAGCCGGGCACAGTGGCGGGC
>NW_012105142.1:192495-194078 GCF_000951045.1 Mandrillus leucophaeus
AAAAAAAAAAAGGAAGAAAAGAAAAAGAAGAAAAGAGAAGAAATAGAGTGGACCTACCAAGAAGTTATTTCTTACATCCAATTTTAAATTCTTGATTTTTTGGCTATATTCACTTAATGCTATTACTTATTACATATTTATTAAATGCTTATTAATAACAACCAGATGGTGATTATTAATTACCAACAATTAATTAATTATTTACTAAATTATTAATTAATAATTAAATAATAATAGTTAATAAGTAACTAATTAATACATGTTCACCACTCACTAGGCTCCAGATTTTTTTTTGATACAAGGTCTTACTCTATTGCCCAGGCTGAAACGCAATGGCCCAGATCACGGCTCACTGCAGTCTTGACTTCCCAAGCTCAAGCCATCCTCCAGCCTCAACCTCCCAAGCAGCTGGGACTGCAGGTGCATACCACCACACCTGGCTAGTTTTCTAAATTTTTTGTAGAGACGGGGGTCTCGCTATGTTGCCTAAGCTGGTCTCAAACTCCTGGGCTCAAGCGATCCTCCTGCCTCAGCCTCCCAAAGTGCTGGGATTATGGGCACGAGTCACCACGCCTGGCCCAAGCTCCAGCTTTATAGGTGACAGAGGATGTGCTGCTTTTGTTGTGTGTGATTGAGGATGGCTGCTAAGACACCAGTCATGAGAAAATTAATGGAAACACAGAAATGAGTTTACCAGAACCCATCTGGACAGGGGTGGGGTGGAGGGGCGGTGCTCTGAATGTACATACAAGGAATCCATTGATAAGCTGCTTGGGCTGGGGAGTGAGACCGCCAGGGTGCATGCTCTGGCAGGAGTGGGAACATGAACTGCCTTCTAATGTGTGTGGGTGCTCTTACCTGCAGGACTAGCATAGCCTACTGTTCAGAGTTAGCACTGCCATCAGATGATGGGGTTTGGATCCCAGCTCCAAGACTTTTTTTTTCTTAATTTAAGAAAAAGTTTAAATCCTGGTAAAATATGCGTAAGATGAAATTCACCACCTTAACCAATTTTAAGTGTCTGTTTCAGTCGTATTAAATGCATTCATATGTTGTGCAACCAATCTCCAGAACTCTTTTCATCTTGCAAAACTGAAACTGTACCCACTGAACAACTCCACTCCCCCCAGCCCCTGGCAACCACCATTTTGCTTTCTGTTTCTATACGTTTGACTACTCTAGGTACCTCATATAGTGTTTGCTTAGAATATACAGTATTTGCTTTTTGCGACTGGCTTATTTCATTTAGCATAACATCCTCAAGGTTTATCCATATTGTAGCATGCACCAGAATTTCCGTGCCTTTATAAGGCGGAATAATATTCCATTGTATGGACATACCATCTTTCGTTTATCCATTCATGCATTGATAGGCCCTTGGGGTGCTTCTACTTGTTGGCTATTGAGAATAATGCCGCTATGAACATGGATGTGCAAATACCTTGTTGAGACCCTGCTTCCAGTTCTTTCAGGTCTGTACTCAGAAGTGAAATTGCTGGATCATATAGGAATTCTATTGTTAACGTTTGGAGGAACCACCATATTGTTTTCTGCAGTCACTGCAACTTTTCACTTTTTTTTTT
>NW_012105142.1:196273-197643 GCF_000951045.1 Mandrillus leucophaeus
AAAAAAAAAAAAGATGCTACGTTGGAAGGCGCTGCCAAGGAGAAAGGCTCATGAGTCTTTGGGGTGGACATAGCTCGTCCCTGTCATTGCCCACCGATTCTTTTGATAATGGCACAAATTCTTCTTTGAGCAACCAGCCTGGCCTGGCCACAACAGAGTTGTGATTGGTTGGCTGAGCGGGCTACAGCAATCAGACGTTCCTCCTGGGAATTCCAATGATGACAGCAGGGACAAAGAGAATGGCTGGGGCCGGTTCTTCTCAGCAGCAGCGGCACCATAATCGATGCTGGTCCGTTCCTGCCATCTGGATTCCCGGAGTTGCTCTAGTGACTGTCAGCTGCGCAGTTGTTCCAGGTTTTTTCTTGGTTTCTATGAGCTTCTCCATCTTTTTTCAATAGATTATTTGGTTTAAGTTAACCAGACTCAGTTTCTTTTGCTTGTAAGTCAGTAAACCTGTAAGACTCTGATGAATCCTGGGCTTAACCAATGGGAAAACACGTTAAGAGACAATTTAGCGGGTTCCTAAATTGTTATTAAGCAGAATTAGATTTAAATAACCTCAGAGGCCAGGTGCCATGGCTCACGCCTATAATCCCAGCACTTTGAGAGGCCAAAGCAAGCAGATCACTTAAGGCCAGGAGTTCAAGACCAGCCTAGGCAATGTAGCAAGACCCCTATCTCTACAAAAAATACAAAAATTAGCTGGGCATGGTGGCATGCACCTGTAGTCTCAGCTACCTGAGAGGCTGAGGTGGGAGGATTGCTTGAGGAAGTTGAAGTTGCAGTGAGCTGTGTTTTTACCACTGTACTCCACCCTGGGCAATAGTGAGACCCTGTCTCAAAAAAAAATTCTTTTAATAATAAATGACCTCATAAAGGCCTAATATAGCATAGATATGTACAAATAGTATATGCCACAATGTCACCTATTAGGAAATGGAGTGGGCCAGGCATGGTGGCTCATGCCCGTAATCCCAGCAATTTGGAAGGCTGTGGCAGGAGGATTACTTGAGGCCAGGAGTTCAAGACCATCCTGGGCAACACAGCAAGACCCTCTCTCTACAAAAAACAAAAAAAATAGCCAGATATGGTGGTATATGCCTGTAGTCCCAACTACTCAGGAGGCTGAGGTGGGAGGATCACTTCAAGAGTTGAAGGCTGCAATGAGCTGTGATTGTACCATTGTACTCCAGCCTGGACGACAGAGCAATCTCTTGTCTCTTAAAAAAAAAAAAAAAAAAAAAAAGGAAGAAAAGAAAAAGAAGAAAAGAGAAGAAATAGAGTGGACCTACCAAGAAGTTATTTCTTACATCCAATTTTAAATTCTTGATTTTTTGGCTATATTCACTTAATGCTATTACTTATTACAT
>NW_012105142.1:201623-204564 GCF_000951045.1 Mandrillus leucophaeus
TCTAGGTACCTCATATAGTGTTTGCTTAGAATATACAGTATTTGCTTTTTGCGACTGGCTTATTTCATTTAGCATAACATCCTCAAGGTTTATCCATATTGTAGCATGCACCAGAATTTCCGTGCCTTTATAAGGCGGAATAATATTCCATTGTATGGACATAGCATCTTTCGTTTATCCATTCATGCATTGATAGGCCCTTGGGGTGCTTCTACTTGTTGGCTATTGAGAATAATGCCGCTATGAACATGGATGTGCAAATACCTTGTTGAGACCCTGCTTCCAGTTCTTTCAGGTCTGTACTCAGAAGTGAAATTGCTGGATCATATAGGAATTCTATTGTTAACGTTTGGAGGAACCACCATATTGTTTTCTGCAGTCACTGCAACTTTTCACTTTTTTTTTTGTTTGTTTTTTTTTGAGATTTGAATCTCGCTCTGTCATCCAGGCTGGAGTGCAGTGGCACAATCTTGGCTCACTGCAACCTCCACCTCCCACGTTCAAGCGAGTCTCCTGCCTCAGCCGCCCGAGTACCTGGAACTATAGGTGCACGTCACCATGCCGGGTTAATTTTCGTATTTTTAGTAGAGAGGGGGTTTCCCCATGTTGGCCAGGTTGATCTCGAACTCCTGACCTCAGGTGTTCCACTCGTCTCAGCCTCCCAAAGTGCTGGGATTGCAGGCATGAGCCACCACGCTCGGCCACCTTTTGACATTTCTACCAGCAATATATGAATGTTCAATTTCTCTACATCTTCACCCACACTTGTCATTCTCCTTTTAAAAATGGTAATAGTCATCATAGTAAGTGAGCTTGGATGCGTTAACGCTCACGTGTGATTGGGAAATTATAGATCTATTTAGTGGAGTCTGTAAGTGGCAGAGAGTATGAGTGGTAGAGACTGTGGCCGTAGTCGGTGGTATCACAGCCACACAGAGACACTGAAGAGGCCCTCTCAGGAGAAGGTCACAGACCAGCTAGTGCCAGAGAACCCAAAAAGGCCAGCGAGAGCCACGGCTGCTCAGATGAGGGAAGTACGGTAGAGCCACACCCAGAAAACTGTGTTTAGCTAGGGCAGCTTTCCACCACAAGCACGTAGAGTTTTCTGGCTGGCAGTGTGCAAAGAGGAACCAAAGCTATTAAAAGAATGGAGGAATTGGTCCATCACGAAAGACTAAAGCTCCAAGGAGTAGTTTGGGTCATCTGTGTCCACTGTTTACAATTATATAATGGGCAAAACCAACCAAGCAATTGTTTTTTTAAAAGGAAGAGGATGTCTTCAGTAGGGAAAATATACTAGCTATATTGCAAAGACTTTGAAAAAGCAGTTGAGTTCAATATTAAACCAAAAAATATTAGTATAAAGCAATACAAAAATGAGGAATAGTTTCACCAGAGAGTGAGGAAGTACTATTTTTGGAAATCTCTCTGATGAAAGTAGTTTGCCTTATCGAAAGCAAAGTTTAATTTTTCTACAGATCCATCAAGTAACAGAAGAATGCTCAGTTATGGCTTCTTTGTGGTTTTTTAAATTAGTATTATTATTTGCCATTCATGGCTAGGCACAGTGGCTCACTATGTAATCCCAGCACTTTGGGAGGCTGAGGAGGGAGGATCGCTTGAGGCTGAGAGTTCAAGACCAGTCTGGTCAACATAGCAAGACCCCCACCTCTAAAAAGAAATAAGTCAATAAATAAATAAATAAATAAGGTGGGCATGGTGGTGCACACTTGTGGTCCTGGCTACTCAGGAGGCTAAAGCAGGAGGATCACTTGAGCCCACAGGTTTAAGGCTGCAGTGAGCTATGATCACGGCACTGTACTCCAGGCTGGGGGACACACTAAAACTGTCTCAAAAAAGGTAAAATACATGTCTGTAATCCCACACTTTGGGAGGCCGAGGCAAGCTGATCACTTGAGGTCAGGAGTTCGAGACCAGCCTGGTCAACATGACGAAATCCCATCTCTACTAAAAATACAAAAATTAGCTGGGCGTGGTGGCACACACCTGTAATCCCAGCTGCTTGGGAAGCTGAGAGAGGAGAATCTCTTGAACCCAGGAGGTGGAGGTTGCAGTGAGCCAAGATGGCACCACTGCACTCCAGCCTGGGTGACAGAGCAAGAATCCATCTCAAAAAAAAAAAAAAAGATAAAATTTTAAAAAATTATTTACATAATTGGCAAAACAATATTACAATTCAAGGCAAAAATCCCCCACAATTCCATCAGCTGTTTAAATCAATATTTCTGTAGATACATGGTACCCTCTAGCCTTTGTCCATATACTTAGTCAATGTTTACAGATTTGGAGTAATAGT
Organism: Mandrillus leucophaeus; assembly: GCF_000951045.1. NCBI lineage: Eukaryota > Metazoa > Chordata > Mammalia > Primates > Cercopithecidae > Mandrillus > Mandrillus leucophaeus. The sequence goes on from NW_012105142.1 coordinate 203,941, forward strand.
GATATAAGTTTGTTTGTTTCTTCCTGTCTTACTTAACATGACATCATGAGTAATTTTCTGTTTTGGTAGAATCTTTTCCTACCCTCCCCTCTGACTTCTGCCATTGCAAACAGTGCTAAAATCCACCTTGGTGTAAATATACTTGTAGGCTGGTAATTTTATAAGATAATTTTAGAAGACAGATTCTCAAGAATTGTCATTTCTGGGTCAAAGGGAACTTTTTTCTTTTTCTTTTTCTTTTCTTTTTTTTTTCGAGACACGGTCTCACTCTGTCACCCAGGTTGGAGCGCAGTGGCGCGATCTCGGCTCACTGCAACCTCTGCCTCCCAGGCTCAAGCAATCCCCACCTCAGATTCCTGAGTAGCTGGGACTACAGGCCTGTGCTACCATGTGCAGCTAATTTTTTTGTTTTTTGTAGAGAGGGGGTTTTGCCATGTTGCCCAGGCTTGTCTCAAGCTCCTGGGCTCAAGCGATCCACCAGCCTCAACCTCCCAAAGTGCTGGGATTACAGGCGTGAGCCACCTTGCCCGGCCACGTGTATTTTTTTTTTTTAATCTGAATGACATTGCCGAATTATTTCCCCAAAGCATTGCTGCAATTCTACCCACAAGGTACACAGTGTCT
>NW_012105142.1:204614-207511 GCF_000951045.1 Mandrillus leucophaeus
TTCCATCAGCTGTTTAAATCAATATTTCTGTAGATACATGGTACCCTCTAGCCTTTGTCCATATACTTAGTCAATGTTTACAGATTTGGAGTAATAGTGATATAAGTTTGTTTGTTTCTTCCTGTCTTACTTAACATGACATCATGAGTAATTTTCTGTTTTGGTAGAATCTTTTCCTACCCTCCCCTCTGACTTCTGCCATTGCAAACAGTGCTAAAATCCACCTTGGTGTAAATATACTTGTAGGCTGGTAATTTTATAAGATAATTTTAGAAGACAGATTCTCAAGAATTGTCATTTCTGGGTCAAAGGGAACTTTTTTCTTTTTCTTTTTCTTTTCTTTTTTTTTTTCGAGACACGGTCTCACTCTGTCACCCAGGTTGGAGCGCAGTGGCGCGATCTCGGCTCACTGCAACCTCTGCCTCCCAGGCTCAAGCAATCCCCACCTCAGATTCCTGAGTAGCTGGGACTACAGGCCTGTGCTACCATGTGCAGCTAATTTTTTTGTTTTTTATAGAGAGGGGGTTTTGCCATGTTGCCCAGGCTTGTCTCAAGCTCCTGGGCTCAAGCGATCCACCAGCCTCAACCTCCCAAAGTGCTGGGATTACAGGCGTGAGCCACCTTGCCCGGCCACGTGTATTTTTTTTTTTTAATCTGAATGACATTGCCGAATTATTTCCCCAAAGCATTGCTGCAATTCTACCCACAAGGTACACAGTGTCTGATTTCATGTATTCTTACCAGCCAGCCACTCTAATTTTTGCCAATCTGATGAGTTTTTTCCTGAAAAAGCTGCTCCAGTTTCTTTAATTGGCATTTCCCTGATTACTAATGAAACTGATCTTTTCACTTATTTATTGGCTATTTAAATTTCTCTTCCTGTGAAAAACCTATGAAATTCCTTCCTCCTTTTCCCATTGAATTTTTTGTGCTTTTCTTCTCAAGGCTATCTGTGCAAGCAGGACATTAACCCTTTCTCTGCCATATGTATTGCAAGTACTTTCCCCAGCATGGGCCTCTCAGCCCCCTTTAGTCCTGAGTCAGAAAAACAAATATCCTTCGTCACTGGAAAGGAAAATGAGTCCAATTTGCTGCCTCTGTGGACCACATGCTCTATCATCCACCCGCTCCTCAACTGGTTGATTCTCTTCAAAATGGATGGGGGCTTTGCTGACACAGAGGCTGAAATTGAAAGACCGAAGTCCCGGCATGAATGAAGGTATGAAGCTGGGTGGGGCTGGAGAAGGACATAGGTGGGGCTGGAGAGAGAGAAGCAGGGGCTGGATCATGCTGGGCCTTGGAGGGTTTGTTTTAAGAGCAAAGGGAAGTTATGCACTGGATTATGCTTTTTGCAACGTGCCTCTGGATGGAGAATGTATTGTAAGGGAACAGGAAGGCAGGCGTGGAGCCCAGTTAGGGTCAGCCCATCGTTGTGGTCCAGGTGGGAGACAGCAGTGGTTTGGACTAGGGTATTGGCAGTGGGGATAAGAAGTTGATAGGTCTATTTTGAGCCAAAGAGGAGAGAATAGGTTATAAGAGATTAGGCATGGAACAGTAGGGGAAGAAGGAGAGGTAGAGATTGGCCCCTCAAATTCTGGCTTAAGTGGCTGGAAAGAAGGGGCAGATTAGGGGCAGGAGGTAAGTTCACAGGGAAAACAAGATTTGGTCTTAGACTTGTTAATTCCGAGATACTTGTGAAATACACAGAGAGATCGGATGTTAGAGGGTGATGCTCAGGCTTGGCCTGTGGGCTGAAGATACGAATTTGGGACTAAATAACAAGGTAATCATATTTAAAGCCAGGGGAGAGGATTAGAGTCCCCAGAAGAACAGTGCAGATAGAGGAGACAAGTGAGGCTGGCCCTGGGAGAGGAGGAGCTGATGCAGGAGACTGGAAGCAGCAGGTGGATGGCAAGAGAGAAAGCATTTCACCAACGGAGGCTGCAGCGCGCTGCTGAGGACCAGGGGAGAGGCCGCTGCTGGGCCTAAGCACAGGGAGGGCGCCTTTCCAACAACAACCACAGTGAAGTGTGGGGAGCTGATGAAACCACATTGGGAAATTAATGGAAGGTGAGTAGGCAGAGACAGTGTTTGGAAATAACTGTCAGGAAGTTCAGATGTGAGTGAAGAGTCAAGAAGTAAGGGCCAGATGTGGCGGCTCACACCTGTAACCCCAGCGCTTTAGGAAACCAAGACGGGAAGATCGCTTGAGGCCAGGAGTTCAAGACCAGCCTGGGCAACATAGCCAGACCCTGTCTTTACAAATAATAATAATAATAATAATAATTAGCCGGGCGCAGTGGTGCACGCCTGTGGTCCCAGTTACTCAGGAGGCTGCGGGGAGAGGATAGCTTGGGCCCCAGAGGTCAAGGCTGCAGTGAGCCATGATTGTACCACAGTCTGGGATCCAGAGCTGGACTCTGTCTCAAAAAAGAAAAGAAAAAAGAAATAGGGCAATGGGTGGAAAGATGTGTAGTCAGAGAGAGGCGTTTTGTTTTCTTAAGTGGGGGACCCTAGAGCATAGGTCAATGCAGATGGGGTGGCACCCCTGAGAAGGTGAAACAAAATGTGTCCAGAGCATGAGAACAGGGCTTGAGTGGGGGCAGAAGGAGGGTCACCTCCCTTGTCACAACCGAAGGAACAAAAGAGAAGATGGGTGAAGATTGATGAAGGGAGAAGAATGAAGAGGAAGTTCATCTCGTGAAATTTCAGCATAGCAAAGAGAAAGAGAAAATCCTGCCAAACAGAGACAGGAAATCAGGCCCCCACAGAAGAATGACAATCATATTAGCATCGCGTCTGTCACTGGCAACACTGGGTACTATGAGCTGATGGAACACATTATAGATAGTTCTGAAATAAATACAATTTTTAAGCCAGGTGTGGTGGCTCATGCC
>NW_012105142.1:208606-214048 GCF_000951045.1 Mandrillus leucophaeus
GGCGTGGTGGCACACGCCTGTAATCCCGGCTACTTGGGAGGGTGAGGCAGGAGAATCACTTGAAACTAGGAGGCAGAGATTCCAGTGAGCCAAGATCACGCCATTGCACTCCAGCCAAGACAACAAGAATGAAACTCCATCTCAAAAAAAAAGTGATTGTAATCCTAGAAGAATAAAAGATGTATAAATTCTATACATCCTAATTCCCAGAGGGAAAAAGAATGGAAAAAAGGAAATCCTATTCTTCCATGAAGGAAAAAAATTTTTTAATAAAAAAAAGAAAGACAAAAAAAGAAAAATATTTCTATTTAGAAATAAAATTAGGAAACCTAAAACAAGATAGTATAAACAGTTTCAAACATATCTTACTGAGGACAGTGGAGAAGTGACTTACTAGAAAAACATAATTACATTTCTGGGCAAGATTGTCTTCTTTTTTTCACCCCAATTGGAAGGTGTTGAGAAACACCTCTAAAACCCTCTCTCTTTTTTTAGAGAGAGAGATTCTGTCTGTCTCTGTTGCCCAGACTGGAGTGCAGTGGCACAACCATAGCTCACTGCAGTCTTGGCCTCCTGAGCTGGACCACAGGCACACTCAGATATATAGATAGATAGATAGATAGATAGATAGATAGATAGATAGATAGATAGATAGATAGATTTTTTTTTTAAGAGATGAGGATCTCACTATGTTGCCCAGGCTGGTCTTACATATTTGGCCTCAAGTGATTCTCCCACCTTGGCCTCCAAAGCATTGTGGTTATAAATGTGAGCCACCATGCCTGGCTAACTCTCTTTATCAATAAATATGCTACTTACTATGGGTGCATAATAAATTACCCCAAAATGAAATGGCATCATTTACTTTGCTCATGGATTCTATGGATCGGTAATTCGGACAGGGTACAATGAAGATGGCCTGTTTTTGCTTTAGGGTGTTTGGGGCCTTGCTTGGAAGATTTACAAGCTGGGAGTTGCAGTCATCCCAGGGCTGGTTCATTCATGTGTCTGGCAGTTGATACTGGCTGTTGGCTGGGAGCTTCCTTTCCTCTCCATGTGGTCTGGGGTTCCTCACAACATGGTGGCTAGGTTCCAAGGACATGGATTCCAATAGGAAAAGAGCCAGTTGGAAGCTGGAAGGGAACACAGCACCAGAGCTACATTCTGCTTGTTAGAAGCGCATCACTAAGGCCAGCTCACATTCAAGGGCAGGGGAATTAGACTCCACCTTTAGTGAGAGAAATGGCAAAGAATTTGTGGACATGTTTTAAAACCATCATAATGACCAAGTGGAATTCTTTTTGGTAAAACTTAAAATGGGCCAGATGCAGTGGCTCACGCCTACAATCCCAGCATTTGGGGAGGCCAAGGGGGGCGGATCATAGGAGTTCAAGACCAACCTAACTAAAATGGTGAAACTCCGTCTTTACTAAAAATACAAAAAAATATCCAGGCATAGTGGCGCACACCTGTAATCCCAGCTTCTCAGGAGGCTGAGGCACGAGAATTGCAACCAAGAAAATCAGCTACTTGCTGTTTACAAGAGCTATGGGTAAAACAAACTAAAAATAAAGCCCTTGAAACAAAAAGATGTAAAAAATACACCAGACAGCCTAAGAAAAATAACTCAGAGTGAAAACATTAGGGAATTTCATATTCATTAACCTTATAAGTAATCAGGAAAACAGAAGTTAAAGCAACAGTGAGCTATCAAACAAACAAAATTTAAAAGTATTAATATCCATTATTTGATATTAAAAAACATTATTGAAAGGTGTATGTATTTACTACTGGTGAGTGTGTGAAACTGTGTAGCCTTTCTGAAAAATAACATGTAGTATCTGTTAAATTTTATTTTTATTTTCCTTTTTTTTTTAAGGGGCCGGGTCTTGCTCTGTCACCCAACAAGGAGTGCAATGGTGTGATCATCGTTCACTGCAGCTTTGAACTCTGGGGCTCAAGCAATCCTCCCACTTCAGCCTCCGAAGCAGCTGGGACCACAGTTGTGTGCCACCACACCCAGCCAAATTTTTAGAGATAGGTTGTTACTATGTTGCCCAGGCTGGTCTCCAACTCCTGGCTTTAAGTGATCCTTCCACCTTGGCCTCTCAAAGTGCTGGGATTACAGGTGTGAGCCACTGCTCCTGGCCTCTGTTGAATTTTAAACCCCACACCTTTTGACCCAACAATTTTACTACTAAGTATTAAGACTACACACATTTTGCTATATAATATTATACCATGCAGTATTTTTTAAAGCAAAAGAAGATATCTATGTAATAATACAGAGGGATCTCCAAAACACAATGTTAAGTGAAAAAGCAAGCAGCAGAGCAATACATACTACACGGACCCTTTTATTTTTAAAGTTAGAAAACTAAATGCTGTATCTACATCATCTTATTTACGTTCATACCTATATGTCACCAAAAAAATGTGAAGAAAGATTTGCATTAAACTGATGATAGTGGCTTCCTCTTAGAACTGCGGTAGGATTTGAAATTTGGGATAAGGGGGTAATTTAAAATGTTTTCCTCTACACCTTACTATATTTTGATTTTCTTAAAAATAAAATACACATATATCATCTGTATAACCTAAAAATTAAAAATTAAAAGGGCTGGGCACAGTGACTCCCACCTGTGATCTCAGTACTTTGGGAGGCCAAGGCAGGAGAATTGCTTGAGGCCTGGAGTTTGAGACCAGTGTGGGCAACAAAGCAAGATTCCATCTACAAAAAAAATTGTTTTTTGTAAATAGCTGGGCATGGTAGTGCATGCCTGTAGTCCCAGCTTCTCAGGAAGCTGAGGTAGGAGGCTCGCTTGAGGCCAGGAGTTTGAGGCAGTTCAGGAGTTCGAGGCTGTAGTGAATGAAGAAGGTGCCATTACACTCCAGCCTGAGTGACAGGGCTAAGCTCCATTTCTCAATAAAATAAAATAAACCCTTTTCTTGTTTCGTAATGTTATTGGTAACTTCTTTACTGAGATATAATTCCCATATGATACAATTCACCCATTTTAAGTGTACAGTTTAATGATTTTTTTGTATATTCACAGAGTTGTGCAACTAACAGCACAATTTTAGAACATTTTCTTCACTCTCAAAACCAGCTCTGTCCCCTTTAGCTATCATGCGCCCCCCCGCAATCACCCCCTCCTCACAGCCCTAGGCAGCCATTAATCTCCTTTCTGTCTCCATAGATTTGCATGTTCAGGACACTTCATACAAATGGACTCGTAGACTGTGTCATCTTTTGTAACCGTCTCTGCCACTTTGCATAATATGTTCAAGGTTCATCTATGTGGTAGCACATGTCAGCATGTTATTCCTTTTCATAGCCAAGTAATATTCCATCATGTGATATACCATATTTTGTTTATCCTTTCAGCAGTGGGGAGCATTTAGATTGGTTCCACCTTTTACCTGTTATAAATAATACTACCATAAGTATTCATGTATGAGATTTTGTATGGACATATGATATGGTTTGACTGTGTCCCCACCCAAATCTCATCCTGAATTGTAGGTCCCATAATTCCCACGTGTTGTGGGAGGAACTCAGAAGATAATTGAATCATGAGTGCGGGTCTTTCTGGTGCTGTTCTCATAATAATGAATAAGTCTCATGAGATCTGATGGTTTTATAAAGGAGAGTTTCCCTGCAGGAGCCCTCTCTTCCCTGCCACCATGTAAGATGTGCCTTTTGTCTTCTGCCATGATTGTGAAGCCTCCTCAGCCACGTGGAACTGTGAGTCCATTAAATCTCTTTTTTTCTTTATAAATTACCCAGTCTCAGGTATGTCTTTCTCAGCAACATGAAAACAGACTAATACAACATATTTTCATTTCTCTTGCCTATATAGCTAGGCATGGAATTGCTGGGTCAAATGGCAGCTCTTTTTGAGAAACTGCCAGAGTGCTTTCCAAAGTGACTGCACCATTTTACAACCCCACCAGCAGTGTATGAGGGTATCAGTCTCTCCAAGCTAACATTTACTGGCTTTTTATTACAGGCTTCCTAGTGGGTGTGAAGTGAGTATCCCATTGTGTTTTGATTTGCATTTCTCTGAGGAATAATGATGCTGAGCACCCTTTCATGTGCTTATTGGTCAATTGTAGAACTTTTTTGGAGAAATGTTTATTCAAATCCTTTGTCCATTTTTTAATTGGGGTAATTTTATTCTTGAGTTGTAAGAGTTCTTTATGTATTCTAGATATAAGTCCCTTATCAGATGTACAATTTGCACATATTTTCTGTCATTGTGTTAGTTGTTTCACTTTCTTTTTTGTTTTGTTTTGCTTTTTGTTTCTGAGACAGTGTCTCCCTCTGTCACCCATGCTGGAGTGCAGTGGCACAATTATAGCTTCCTGCAGCTTCAAACTCCTGGGGTCATGTGATCCTCCCACATTAGCTCCTGAGTAGCTGGGACTATAGGTATGCACCACATACCTGGCTTTTTTTTTTTTTTTTTTTGAGAGACAGGATCTTGCTATGTTGCCCAGGCTGGTCTCGAACTCCCAGCCTCAAGCCATCCTTCCACCTCAGCCCCCCAAAGTGGTGGGTCTACAGCATGGGTCACCAAGCCTGGCCAACTTTCTTGTTAGTGTCATTTGAAGCATACAAATTTTTAATTTTGATGAAGTCCAATTTATCTATATTTATTTTGTTGTTTATGCTTTAGGTATCATATGTGAGAAACCATTTTGCCTAACCAAGGTCATAAAGAATTACTCCTTTGTTTTCTTCTAAGAATCTCATAGTTTTTGCTGTTACATTTAGGTCTTTAATCCATTTTGAGTTAATTTTTGTATATGGCGTGAGGTAGGGGTCCAGCTTCATTCTTTCACATATAGATATCCAGTTGTCCCAGCACCATATATTGAAGAGACTAATTTTTTCTACCATTGAATGTTTTTGGCACCCTTGTTGAAAAATCAATTCACCATCAATATATGGTTTTATTTCTGGACTCTCAGTTCTCTTCCATTGATCTATATGTCTAACCTCATGCCAGAACCACACTGCCTTGATTACCTTTGCTTTGTAGTAAGTTTTGGAATCAGGAAGTTTAAGTCCTCCAAATACTGTTCTTCTATTCAAGATTATTGAATAGCTGAATTGGCTATTTTAAGTCCCTTGAGTTTCACATGAAATTTAGGATCAGCAGTGTGTCCATTTCTATCATATAAAGAAGTCAGTTGAGATTCTGATAGGGATTGCATTGAATAAAATAAACTTTTTAAATGGCAGATATCATTATGTTATTATTGTTTTATGGAAATGGAATAAAGTATCATGTCACCAAGTGGTTTCATGAGACTCAATTCACAGGAGTTAATAGATGTCAATGTCTTTCATCACTTAGATCGAGAATTGCAAAATTCTCATTATTTTGCTTCCTATGTACCTTTTTCTTTTTCCTTTTCTTTTTCTTCTTCTTC
>NW_012105142.1:214098-216870 GCF_000951045.1 Mandrillus leucophaeus
CTCTTGTTGCCCAGGTTGGAGTGCAAAGGCACGATCTCAGCTCACTGCAACCTCCGCCTCTGAGGTTCAAGTGATGATTCTCCTGCCTCAGCCTCCTGAGTGGCTGGGATTACAGGCATGCACCACCATATCTGGCTAATTTTTGTATTTTTAGTGGAGACAGAGTTTTGCCACGTTGGCCAGGCTGGTCTCAAACTCCTGACCTCAGGTGATCCACTTGCCTCAGCCTCCCAAAGTGCTGGGATAACAGGCGTGAGCCACTGTGGCTGGTCCCTATGTACCTTTCAAAACCACACTTGTTTTTTCTCCATCTCTGCTCTACTTTCCTGGTTTAGGCCCCCAGCATTTCTAATCTGCATTACTGAAGCATCGCTCAGAAGTCACTCTGCCTTCACTGTGGTCTCCTCTGTACCATCCTCTAAGCTGCAGTCAGAATTGTCTCTCCAAAGTCCAGAGACAATCCTGTATCCTCCCTTTGAAAAACACATTAGTGACTATCCATGACTGTCAAGGTAAAGTTCAAATGCACATACTGATAAACTCCTTCCACATCTGGCTTCTACTTGTCTGTTGCTCGTCTCCTATTTCTCCTCAGTAATACCAATCCAATCCTATATTTCAGACTTGCCAAAAAACTTCAGTCCCAGAACACACCAGGCACTTTCATGCCTCCCCGTGCTGGCACACATATGACCTTTGCCTGGAATGACCTCCCTTTCCACCTATCTGAAAAATTCTTAGTCATAGTTTAAGACTTGGCTCAAATATTATTTTCACTCTTTTGATGATGATGATAATGATGCAGAATACACATTTGGTGTTAAAATTTAAACTATATGAAGTATAAAATTGAAATTAAAAAAAAAGTCTTCTACGCTCAACCTCCAGACACACCCTTTTGTTCTATTCATTTTTAATTTATGTGTTTTGAGGTTCTGTTATTAGGTACACATACATTTACAATTATCTTAACTTCATAATGTATTGATATTTTATCATTATAAAAGATTCCTTTTTCTGGTAATATTATTTGTCTTGAAAACTATTTTACTAATATTTGTATAGCCAATTAAGCCTTCTTATGCTTAAGGTTTACATGATATATATTTTCCTATCAATTTCAACCTATTTGTGTCTTTATATTTAAAGTAGGAGGCACATGGTGGCTCACACCTCTAATCCCAACACTTTGGGAGGCCAAGGCAGGCAAATCACTTGAGCCCAGGAGTTTGAGACCAGCCTGGGCAACAAAGGGAGACCCTGTCTCTACAAAAAAATACAAAAATTAGCCAGACATGGTGGTGCATGACTGTGGTCCCAGTTACTTAGGAGACTGAGAGGTGAGAGCCCGGGACATTGAGACTGCAGTAAACTGTGTTGGTGCCACTGCACTCCAGCCTGGGTGACAGAACGAGACCCTGTCTCGAAAGAAAAAAAAAAAAAAAGCAAGTTGCTTATAGACAGCATATAATTGGGCCTTGGATTTTTTTTTTTTTTCTTTTTTTTTTTTGAGATGGAGTCTTGTTCTGTCGCCCAGGCCGGAGTGCAGGGGCATGATTTCAGTTCACTGCAACCTCTGTCTCCCAGGTTCAAGCAATTCTCCCGCCTCAGCCTCCCAAGTAGCTGGGACTACAGGTGCACACCACCACACCAGGCTAATTTTTGTATTTTTAGTAGAGACGGGGTTTCACCATGTTGACCAGGTTGGTCTCGAACTCATCTCGTGATCCACCTGCCTCAGCCTCCTAAACATTTTTATCTATTCTGACAATCTTTGCCTTTTAACTACAATGCTAGTCCTTCTTATTTAATATAATTATTGATCTGATTAGATTTAAGCCTGTAATTTTACTGTTTTCTGTTTGTCTTCTGTTTTTTAATTCTGTTTCTCTTCCTTCCTTTTGATTACCTGAATATACTTTTGAATTCCGTTTTAACCTGTCCATTGTTTTACAGCTACACCTTTTTGGCTTATTTTTAAGTTATTGCCCTAGGGTTACAATATACATCCTTGACTTTTTATAGCCTGCCAAAAGTTTATATTGCACCACTTTGCATAAAATGTAGAAAGCTTGCAACTATATAGGCTCATGTATACCCCCTGCTCTTTATGTTATAGTTGTCATAATTACTACACCTACAGACATTATAAACTCCGTAACACAATATAATTTTTGCTTTAAACAATTATCTGTGTTTTAAAGAAATTAAGAGGACAAATTAATCTTTTCTACTTATCCACATATTTACCATTTCTGACAAGCTTCATTCTGTCCTGTAGATCCGCGTTTCCATCTGGTTTCATTTCCCTTTAGCCTGCAGAAATCTTCCTTTAGCTTTTTTTTCAATAGAGATGGGATCTCACTATGTTGTCCAGGCTGGTCTTGAACTCCTGGTCTCACAAGCTCCTTCCACTTTGGCCTCCTAAGGCACCTTTAGCATTCCTTGTAGTGCAGGTTTGCTGCTAACAAACTCTCCTAGTTTTTTAAAAATTAAAAGCATTTTTAATTTAACCTTTATACTTTATTTATGTATTTATTTTAGCTTTTACTTTGGATTTGGAGGGTGCATGTGCAGGTTTGTTACGTGGGTGTATTGTGTGATGCTGAAGTTTGGGGTTCAGATGATCCCATCACCCAGGCAGTGAGCACAGTACCCAACAGGTGGTTTTTCAGCCCACACCCTTTTCTCTCTCCCCCGAGTAGTCCCCAGTGTCTATTGTTCCCATCTTTATGCCCATGTTATTTCACCTTTATTCTTTTTTTTTTTTTT
>NW_012105142.1:217855-220455 GCF_000951045.1 Mandrillus leucophaeus
GGGAGGCCGAGGCAGGCAGATCACTTGAGGCCGGGAGTTTGAGAACAGCCTGGCCAACATGGTGAAACCCCGTCTCTATTAAAAATATAAAAATTAGCCAGGCATGGTGGCGGGTGCCTGTAATCCCAGCTATGAGGTGGCTGAGGCATGAGAGTCTCTTGAACCCAGAAGGCAGAGGTTGCGGTGAGCCAAAATCGCACCACTGCACTCCAGCCTGGGTGACAGAGCGAGACCTGAAAACTCCATTGATGTCTACCCAGTGTGTGCATTCCATGTCAGTGTCAGATTCCATGTGACCTGCTCGTCTTATGATGATTTCCCCTAGAAAAGTAAGAGGCCAGAATAACCCCATTCTATGCTGACTGCCGGCGAATGTCCCTGGTCTAGAAAAACACTGAACTCTGAGGGCAGACAGTTTTATAGGAGCGTGACTCATGCTGGTTTTCGTTTAACTGTTATTGCACCTTGACTAAGATTAAGAAAAGAAAAAAAAGAGTGCATTGGGAATGTAAGCTAGATTTTCCAATCAATTATAACAAAACTTGGGTTCTAAAGATGTGCTGGTTGAAACTCAATTTGTTCAGTGTCACCTCTCCCTGTCGGCTAAGCAGATGAAGACTGGAAACAGCGTGCCCCTGGTTCCCAGGGCTCTGCATTGGAATCTGGGCCATGGAGGGTTATTTGGCCAAAAGGGAGTGTCTGGACAGTTTCGTGGGCTATGTGCCTTCCAAGTGACCTTTGGAATTTTGACTGAAAGTGGTAGAGACAAGACTAATTAGAGAGGTGGGATGGGACAATCCTGCCACACCTACAGTCCCCGAACTGCTAAATCAACATGACAGGAAACTCCAGTCCATGTTTGAGAGAAATGGGCTCATGTTGTATGAAAAACTTTACTGTAACTGAGTACTGTATAGGTTTTTTTAGGGCCACCAATAAAAATAAGGTACTGTGGGCCAGGTGCAGTGCTCATGCCTGTAATCCCAGCACTATGCGAGGCCAAGGAGGATAGATCACATGAGGTCAGGAGTTTGAGACCAGCCTGGCCAACATGGCGCAACCCATCTCTACTGAAAACACAAAAATTAGCCAGGCGTGGTGGGGTGTGCCTATAATCCCAGCTACTTGGGAGGCTGAGGCAGGAGAATCGCTCAAACCTGGGAGGCAGAGGTTGCAGTGAGCTGAGATGGCACGACTGCACTGCCCTCTAGCCTGGGCAACAGAGTGAGACTCCATCTAACAACAACAACAGCAAAAAGGTGATTTAGTGTCTATAACTATGTATGTTCTTCATATGCAAAAACTCCCAAATCACTAAACAATCCATTTTTAGAGCATATTTCCAGGTCCATGTAGGCACATCTGTGTAATGACGAATGAATATATCAGAAGTTTTTTTGTTTTTGTTTTTAGAGACACGGTCTCACTCTGTCTCCCAGGAGTGTGGAGCGCAGTGGTACAATAGCTCACTGCAGCCCCAACCTCCCAGGTTCAAGCAATGTAGTACCTCAGCTCTGAGTACCTGGTACTATAGGCACATGCCAGCATGCCTGGCTATATGTATCTTATTAACTTTTTTGTCGAGATAGGGTCTCACTATGTTGCCCAAGCTGGCCTCAAGTTCCCGGACTCAAGTGATCTCTCTTGACCTCCCAACATGCTAGGCATGAGCCACCACACCCAGCCCAGCGATTTTTCTATAAGTGTTCATATAGCCTTTTTCTCCTCCTTTTTAACAGACACAGAGATTATTAACCAGTTAGCCCATGGTCACTTAACCACTCTTCTATTTTACAATTATAAACAATGTTGGCCGGGCACGGTGGCTCATGCCTGTAATCCCAGCACTTAAGGAGGCCAAGGCAGGTGAATCACCTAAGGTCAGGAGTTTGAGACCAGCCTGGCCAACATGGCGAAACCCCATCTCTAAAAATACAAAAATCAGCCGGGCGTGGTGGCGGATGCCTGTAATCCCAGCTACTCAGGAGGCTGAGGCAGGAGAATTGTTTGAACCTGGGAGGCAGAGGCTGCAGTGAGCCGAGATCACGCCACTGCATCCTAGCCTGGGCAACAGAGTGAGACTCCATCTCAAACAAACAAACAAACAAACAAGCAAAAACAATGTTGCAGTCAATATCCCTTGTACCCCAGTTAATATCCAACATGTACCCCTTTGTGTATACATGAGAGCTTATGGGATTCAATTTCTACAAGTGGAATTGCCAGTTGAAAGGAAAATGACACTTTAAAATTAGGTAAATATTGCGAAATTATCCTCCAAAGAGGTTGTATCAGTATAGAATTCTACCTATTTGCCCTACTCATTGACCAGTCCAGCATATTATTAAATGTTTTCATCTTTACCTGTTCAATGGTGTAGTTTAAATTTGTATATCATTTTCAGAGAATTAGCATTTTTAAGCATGTTTAAAATCTATTCGCATTTCCCTTTTTTTAATAGACAGAGTCTCACTTTGTCACCCAGGCTGGAGTACAGTGGCACAATCGTAGCTCACTGCAGTCTTAAACTTCTGGGTTCAAGGGATCCTCTTTCCTCAGCCTCCCAAGTAGCTGGGATTACAGGCATGCGACACCATGCC
>NW_012105142.1:221840-227406 GCF_000951045.1 Mandrillus leucophaeus
GAACTCCTGACCTTGTGATCCACCCGCCTTGACTTCCCAAAGTGCTGGGATTACAGGCGTGAGCCACCGTGCCGGCCTTCAGATTTTTCTATTTGGAAAATACGGTCACTGAAAAGCATTTTGAAGTTATTATAAAACTATGCCATCCATTATAGCATTATATAATTTGTAGAGTAAATTCAGGTGACTTAAAACAGTTTACAGTTTATAAAACTATAAAATTGAAGTGACAATGTATTTTTATAATTTAAAAACTATAAAATTAATAAATATATAATCATCTGTTTTAAAAGTCCAAATTACAAAAATATATAAATTAAAAAGTGTAAATTATCCTCCTTCTCACAAAGTGAGAACCACCATTAGTAGTTTGATGTGAAGTCCTCCTAACTCCTTTCTATACACCCACAAATGTATATTTAAAGAGGTTTATTTTTTTTCCCCCAGAAAAGTGGAAGCTGCAAGCTGTTCTGCAACTTGTTTTGTTTCAGTTAAGGTTTTATCTTGGATGTCAAGAATGGTAACCTTTGCAATTCAGTTTCTTTCTTTCTTTCTTTTAATCTTTTATTTTCAGTTTGGGGGTACATGTGAAGGTTTGTTACATAGGTAAACTCGTGTCACAGGGGTTTGGTGTCCAGATATTTCATCACCCGGTATTAAGCCCGGTACCCAAAACTTATCTTTTCTGCTCCTCTCCTGGTTCCCACCCTCCACCTTCAGGTAAACCCCAGTGTCTGTTGTTCTCTTCTTTGTGCTCATGAGTTCTTGTTTAGCTCCCATTTATAAGTGAGAACATGGTTTTCTGTCCTTGCGTTAGTTTGCTAAGGATAATAGCCCCTGTAAAAGACACAATCTCATTCTTTTTCATGGCTGCATAGTATTCCACGGTATATATATATACCACATTTTGTTTATCCAGCCTGTCATTGATGGGCATTTAGGTTGATTCCACGTCTTTGCTATTGTGAACAGTGCCGCAGTGAACATTCGCATGCATGTGTCTTTATGATAGAATGCTTTAATTCCTCTGGGTATATACTTAGTAACGGGATTACTGGTCCAAATGCTAGTTCTGCTTTTAGCTTTTTGAGGAATTGCCACGCTGCTTTCCACAATGGTTGAACTAATTTGCACTCTGCAATTCGGTTTCTTAACCTGTAAGTTGACAGTATATTTCCACAAACCACAGCAGGACCTGATACTGGCTTCCTTTGGGGAAAATCGAGTTCCCGCTAATGTGCTAGATCAGATGCCGCCTTTAGAAATGTTCCAAGTAGCCCACTGCGTGCAGCTCATTCCTCCCGTGGCTTCAGTGTCTGCCCTTGGGGACTACTTTACACAGTGTTGAGGGGCTTAGACTTGAGGCAGCTGAGTGGAATCACAAGGAAAAAAGGCTAGAATTGGGGCTTTCATGCAGTCAGCCCCTAGACACTCTTATTTTGATTTTTCAAAAGATTTGGCTTCTTACCTTATTAGGATTTTTTTTTCTTTTTTTTAATTTTAGAGACAAGGTCTTGCTCTGCACCCAAGTTCGAGTACAGTGGCACAATCATAGCTCACTGTAACCTCGACTTCCTGGGCTCCGATAATCCTCTGTCTTAGCCTCCTGAGTAGCTGGGACTATAGGCATGCACTGTCACACCTGGCTAATTATTATTATTATTATTTTAAGACAGTGTCTTACTCTGTTATCCAGGCTGGAGTGCAGTGGCGTTATCTCGGCTCACTGCAACCTCTGCCTCCCGGGTTCAAGTGAGTTTCCTGCCCCAGCCTCCTGAGTAGCTGGGATTATAGTCACATACCACCATGCCCAGCTAATTTTTGTATTTTTAGTAGAGATAGGATTTCACCATGTTGGCCAGGCTGGTCTCAAATTCCTGACCTCAGGTGATCTGCCTGCCTCAGCTTTCCAAAGTGCTGGGATTACAGGCTTGAGCCACTGCACCTGGTCCCACCTAGTTAGTTTTTAAGATTTTTCATAGAGACAAGGTTTCACTATGTTGCCCAGGCTAGTCTCAAACTCTGGCCTCAAGAGATCCTCTCGCCTTGGCCTCCCAAAGTGCTGAGATTACAGGTGTGAGCCAAGGCACCAAGCTAAAAATTTTTTAAAAGATGCATCTTGAGGCACAAATCCTTGGAATTCAGCAAAGAGAAGAAATGGGGTCAGAATGGAGGGTGCACAAGAATGGGCTCCAAGGACTCCACCCTGTCTCTGGAGCAGTGGCGTCTGCCAAGCCAGCAGGATAGTGCAGTCCCTGTACACCCATGAGCCAGCTGGGAGACAAGCCCATTTCCCTAGTTGGGTCTGATGCCCAGCCATGTCCATGCTCCCCTGGGGGCCCCTCCTGGCAGTGCCCTACAGGTAGGGGGAGCTCTGGAGCCGTGGTGGAGGGGGCGCTTCAGGCAGGGCCCAATTCAAGTGACCTCTGCTCACGAAGCCTTGTGTCCTGGCTGGACTGCAGCTACCTCCCAAAAAAGGGCCCATTTTCCTCCCTACAAAGGTGCTTCTTGCTTAGCCAAGCCCCTGGGGGCCATAGCTGCCTGTCAGTGGCCTCTTTGGAGTTACCCCAAAGGCACTCAGCAGGCCCTGCGGGGCCTGGCAGCCTTGCCTGAAACTGCTTCAGGAAGCTCCAGATTGAGTCAGCTGTAGTGATCCCTGACCCGGGCGGTCAGTCGGGTCTTCTCCGGCATCCTTCAGGGCTACCCTTGAGCAGCTCTAGGCTTAGGAACAGACTCAGTTCCAGGAGGGTGGCTGGGTAACCGTTTTCTGCAGTCAAATCCATCTGTGTTCATTCAACAAATATTTGAGGCTCTCTCATAGGCTGAGGCTGGCCCTAGCTCTGGGAATGGGCAGAACAGGACAGACCAGGTTCCTGCGTTTGTGGAGCTGGCACTCTAATGGGGGAAGCTGATAAGGAACACAGAAAATACCATTTTTAGAGGGTGCTATGAGGAAAATAAAATACACAGTGGCCTAAGGAACAATGGGGGAGGGGTGATGATTGTACAGCTTGTCCCTGCGAGGAGGCTGAGAGCGCCTTCTCAAACGACAGGAAGGAAGGAGTCATGCCAACCTGGGAAGAACATTCCAGGGAGTCAAAAGTGCAAAACGCAGCGCCTTGCGGCTGGGAGACGCTCTTCTTGGCAAAGCTGACTACGGAGTCAAGAAGCAGATGGGGCATGAGCAGAGATGAGTGCCAATTTAGGCAGGGTCTGTGGCCGGCTGGATGCACGTGGGTTTTCTCCCACACGCAGTGGGTGGTGATGGGAGGGTTTAAGTTGGTGAGTGGCGTGATCTGAGTGCATGTTTTGCTTTGGTTTAAAAAAAAGAAAAATGTTTTTTTGTAGAGATGGAGGTCTTGCTATGTTGCCCAGGCTGGTCTCCAACCCGTGACCCCGAGTGATCCTCCTATCTCGGCCTTGCAAAGCACTGGGATTACAGGCTGAGTGCATGTTTAAGGGATAACTCGGGCTACTTTGTGGAGAGAGTTGGGGGCATGGTGGCAGGGAAAGTCACAGGGAGGCCAGTCAGAGGCTGGTGCAGTGGTCCAGGTGAGAAAGCCCCGGGGTTGGAAGTAGGATGTGCATGGTGAGGTGGAGGGAAGGGAAGAAGCAGGATGTACACAGTGAGGTGGAGGGAAGGGAAGAAGCAGGATGTACACAGTGAGGTGGAGGGAAAGGAAGAACTGGCGACACAGGTGTGGAATTATTGCCAACTGTCATATCCTTCTACAGAAGCAGGGTCAGGGGCCCCCAGACAAGGCTAGGACCAGCGGAGTCCCTGCTCTCCTGCTTGCCCTGTAAGTGCCAGCCTACTCCCACCCTTAGACTCAGGCAGGAGGGCCCCCGTGCTGGACCCTCACAGGAGAGGGTGCCCACTAGCCCCACTCTGGCTGCTCCTGCCCACGGGCCAAGGAATTTCCTGCCCTAGCAGCCCAGGGCCAGCTGCCTGGGCCTGCGTGGGCCTCTTCACCAAGCCCCCAAGCCCCAGGATGTGGGAAGGAAGAGAGTGTGGCATTTTTCAAGGGGCATAGGCAGCATTTGCACCCTGTGCTGGGAATCTACACCCCTGACTCAGGACCTTTCTGGCAGGGAATGGAATAGAGGATGGGATGGGAAGAGAATAGGTGTGGCTGGGTATCCCCACACCACCATGTTCCCAAACCAGATTCTATCTGGTCTTCTAGGACACGATAAAGATGCATGTGTTAAGACAAGAAGGTAGAACATATTTTCTTTAACAGTTTCTCAGTTTGATTGGTAACTTTTCATATTTAAACAGATGCTATGGGGGCTGCCATTTGTACTCTTGTCTCGGATCTCACAGAAGCACAGGCGACCTGCCACATCCAATGCTTGCCTTGTGCAGTGCTCTGCAAATGCTAGATGTGGAGTTTGAGGACCCATCATTTTACCAAAGAAGTTTTCCACCAAAATAGAATGAAGGGCTTTTCCCAATTTGCTAAACAAAATTAATAGATAGAACTTTCTGAATTTTTAATTTTTTTGAGAAATTATTTTCTTAGAGACAGGATCTTGCTCTGTCACCCAGGATGGAGTGCAGTGGTGCCATCATAGCTCACCTCAGCCTCAAACTCCCAGATTCAAGCAATTCTCCTTTCTTAGCCTCCCGAGTAGCTGGGACTACAGGCTCGCATCACTATACCCGGCTAATTTTTTTCATTTTTTAAATAGACGGGGTCTCACTATATTGCTCAGGCTGGTCTCAAATTCCTGGACTCCAGACATCCTCCCACTTTGGCCTCCCAAAGTGCTGCCATTACAGGCATGAACCACTGTGCCCGACCCTGATTTTACAATTTTGACTCAATTTTTTCTAGAATGTTTAGTGCCAGCTACTGCTTACCTGCTAGCAGTTGTAAGCAAATAAAATAAACAAAATGTATTAGTCCTTTCTCATACTGCTATAAAGAACTGCCTGAGGCTGGGTAATTTATGAAGAAAAGAGGTTTAATTGACTCACAGTTCAGCATGGCGGGGGAGGCCTCAGGAAACTTACAATCATGGCAGAAGACAAAGGGGAAGAGAAAGGCACCTTCTTCACAAGGCAGCAGGAAGGAGAAGTGCCGAGAGAAGAGGGAAGAGCCCCTTATGAAACCACCCGATCCCATGAGAACTCACTCACTATCATGAGAACAACTTGGGGGGAAACTGCTCCCATGATTCAGTTACCTCCACCTGGTCTCTCCCTTGACACACGGGGATTGTGGGGATTATAGGGATCATAATTCAAGATGACATTTGGGTGGGGACACAAAGCCTAACCATATCATAAACATGAAAAATGACAAAAGAAATCACACACATAGTATAGTAGATGAATAGTAAGAGAAAACTGGAGGTCAGGCACAGTGGCTCACGCCTGTAATCCCAGCACTTTGGGAGGCTGAGGCGGGTGAATCACCTGAGGTCAGGAGTTCAAGACCAGCCTGGCCAACATGGTAAAACCCCGTCTCTACTAAAAATACAAAAATTAGCCAGGCAAGGTGGCACTCATCTGTAATTTCAGCTACTTGAGAGGCTGAGGCAGGAAAATTGCTTGAAC
>NW_012105142.1:228221-232638 GCF_000951045.1 Mandrillus leucophaeus
AAGGAAGGAAGGAAGGAAGGAAGGAAGGAAGGAAGGAAGGAAGGAGTTGCTTAATATTCAAAGTTTTGGGAGAATCTAGAACCTCAAAAGTGCGCTTATGGAGAGACAAGGAGGGTAGGGAAGAATACGTCAAGCTCTTATTTACTGAGCAAGTGTCTCCTGCATGCTAGGAACTGGCTTTGGCACATTTTCCCTAATCCTCCCAGCAGCTCCCTACACCACTGGGCCTCCTGGGGAGACAGGATGAGTAATCTCATGGGTAGAGCTGGGTGCCTGTTGATAAAAAACACTAGGCCAGGCACAGTGGCTTACACCTGTAAATCCCAGCACTTTGGGAAGCCGATGTGGAAGGATCACTTGAGCTTTGAGCTTCGGAGGTGGAGGTTGCATTGAGCTGAGATCCAACCACTGCTCTCCAGCATGGGCAACAGAGTGAGACCCTGTCTCAAAAAAAAAAAAAAGAAGAAGAAGAAAGAAAAAGAAACACTAGACTTTGGGTTGATTATACATTGAGTTCATACGCTTTACGTGTCAAGATCTAAAGCCTAAAACGAATCAGTATAAAACTCATTTGTGAATCCATTTGTAACAAAAAGTAACTAGTGTTTTTTGTTTTGTTTTGTTTGTCTAATTTGAGGAAGGCCTTTGAGAGTATCTTACTGAATCACTGAAACATAATTAGATAGACCATATTAGACACTTGTGCCCCTAGCCAGAGCTCAGCTGAGCCTGAAATCATAGTTCTGGACTTTTATCTTATCTGAATTGGTCCTGTTTGGAGCGACCAATCTTACACACACACTTCAGCTTCAGATAAAGTCAGAAAACTACATAGGAAGGGTTAGTTCCGTTTTTGCTCTTCAGAATTTGATTGATTTCCAAACTTACGTACTAATTCTGTCATGGGCCTTGCATTAGGAAGGTTAAACCAAAGTAAAATAAAACAATTCTAGGGCTCTGTTTGTCTTCTCAAAACGGTTAGTGCTGCAATTGTCTCCAGAACCAGGCTTCATCCTGGAGCACCCAAAACTCAGGACCTCCGTTTCCCGGGGACTCACGCTCACCCCCCTACACCCGGCCTGTATACACCCCCATCCACAGCCTCAGGAAGAAGGACCTTAAAGGTGGTGACAGAAGAATTTACAAGCTGCTCTTATGACTGGCTTTGTCTCAATTGCACACGAGCCAGAGCCACTTCTCTCAATTAGAGGTGATTTCTCCTTTGCTCCCACTTCTCCGGCCACAAGTCGACTGTCTATGAGACTGTCAGGCATCAGCCCGCCCCTCCCTTACCCCGTGGGAATCTCCCATGGAAAGTGGCTCCACCGACCCCGGGGCCCCACTCCAACTCCCCAGCTAATTTCCTGTTTTAGGGCTTGGGCAGGACACTTCTACCTAGTGCCCTAGACACCCCTTGTCCTTTGAGCACCCAGCCGGGCCTAGCCAGAGACCTACCACTTGCCCACAAAACCATTTCCTCCTCATCCCAAGGTACACTCTTAGGCTTCCAAGGAAAAACCAGAACACGGTAGATGGATCTTAGCAACTGCTCCAAGGTCCTCTCCTCCAAAACCACAAAGCAGGCAGGTGAGTATCCTGGAATGAGTCCCCAGTTGCCTCCTGGGGGCTTGGAGAGGGGCCTCCAATTTCCTGGGCATTACATATGTCAGGGGGTAGTAATCCCAGCCAGAAGCCTGGCATTCAGCCCCCCAAGTCCTGACATCTTGTTCAAATCTACCCTGCCTGCTCCATACTGGGGCCTCAAGTCTCCATCCTTCCCATCTGGTCAACACCCCCTCTCCGTCTTGGCCGGAGTAGCTTCTCAGGAACCCAAATCGGACGATGAAGCTCCCCTGCTAAAAACTGGAGGTCAAAAGCCTGGGAGATAAGGGTTCCTCCTTCACCTGCAGTGGCCTTGGCCATCAGCCCAGCCCGGTGTGCGGATCCAGCCTTATCTAGGCCCCTCCTCCCTCACCCCACTCTCCAGCCTGCCAAACATCTCGTCCTTTGTTACCAGAACACATGCACTCACAGGCTCTCCACCTTTGCACTTACCATTCCCTCCTCCTAGAAGAGCCTTCCCCCCTTATCCTTCCAGCAAATTCCTGCTCAACCTTCAAGGCCCAGCTCAAAGGTCTGCTCCTGCATGAAGCCCTGTCTCACCCCCCGGTTCAGTCCACACAGGCTGCCATCATAGGCCTACCATAAACATTTATTTCTCACGGTTCTGGAGGCTGGATGCCCAAGGCCAAGGCCAAGTTGCCAGCACCGTCAGGTTCTGCCGAGGGGCCTCTTCCCTGCTTGCAGACAGCCACCTCCTTTCTGTGCGCGCCCATGACATTGTTCTTCTGATAAGGCCACCAATCCTATCAAATTAGGACCCTACCCATATGACATCATCTCACTTTAATGACTTCCTAAAAGCCTTATCTCCAAATACAGTCACATGGAGGGGGTTAGGCCTTCAACATAGGAATTTAGGGCAGGGACACAGTTCAGTCCATAACACCTCCCCAGACAAATCTGATCTCTGCCTCCTCCACAGCGCCACCCTGTTCAGGGCAGGAAGTCTCTTCATCATAGCACATCCACCCTTGATTCCCATTTGTGCCTCCTGTGCACTTGATGAATGAATGAAGTCCCATCCCCTACTCCTTCTGTCTCCTCCTTCCTCCCAGCAGCCTCTGTGTGACAACTTATGAGTCTCTCCCACTGTCCCAGTTCCCAGAGGCACAAGCCACCTTCTCACGCATCACTGGGCTCTTGGCACCCTGCACGGGGCAGGCTCGGGTGGGTGAATTCTGGTTCAATTGTAGGAGGACCTGTGGCCCCTAGGGTTGGAGACCCCCAGGCCGGGAGCCCCACTCCTTGCCACTGTCGCCCACACACATTCATCAGCCCGCTATTGGACGAAGTCTTATTCCCATTACTGAGGTTTCTTCCAGTCCTATCCAGCAGAGTTCCCGATCTCCGGGCAGGCAACAGCAGCTGTGCAAAAAAGGCCAGACATCGCCTTCCTCCCACAACTCCACAGGCCGGGAACCATGCATGTATAGAGGCGTTTCTTTGTTCCTAGCTAGGAAAAGCCATTCGTTTTAGCACTGCAGAAAAACATGCAAATCGCTCTGGGTGTTTTTTGATTTCCGTCCAGGTCTCCCTCCACAGGTGGATGGTATACGAATGGGTCCTGTATTTGGCTCAACAAGCAGCTCTTCGGCTCACATCGGGTTATTTATTTAACGTATCTGGTTTTTACTCCCTCCCGTCCAAAAGCGTCAAGCTAAAAATATCTTGTTTATGAGCTCTGGACCGAAAACGAAGCAGTTGGGCTATTAATCACTGGGACTATGTTGAATAGGAACTTGATTAAAGCGCAGTGTGCATTGCCCAGATGAAACTGCTTCTTTACTGCGATCGTCGTGGAAGCTCGGGGCTCTCCAGCGGTGTTTTTAGCTGCGCCCCCTCAGGGGCTCCTGGGCGGGTCGTGGCGCCTTGCCAGGTCTTCAAGAAGGCCACTGTCGGTGAAGGGGGTCTTCCCTCACCTGGAGGCAAGCGCGCCTCTAGCCGGGACCCAGACTGCGTCAGGCCTCAGAGCCAGTGGCGAAAGGCGGCGCGGGCAGGGGCAGGAGACACTTGAGGGCCCCCAAGACCCCATCTGGGCCCAGCTGACAGTCCGCAGCCCCCACCCCGGCCGCGGTAAAGAATGCGAGGGACGCACGTGGCTGGGGTTCTCGGTAGCAAGCTCCTTCCCCCGCCGCGGTGAAAGCGTTAGCGTGCCACACTCAAGGGGCCCCAGGGCCCGGCCGCCTCGGTCCCCAGGATCCCGGGGACCACAGCGCCCGGCGAACCACCGGGCAGAGCTCTTCCCGTGGGTGCTCGGACCTGGCGGCCTCGGCGACCTGGACACCCTCGCTCCCGCCGTTGGCGCCCACCTGAATGGGGGGTGGGGGGAGGAAGCGGTGGCTTCGGGCCTCGCGGACTGCGGCCCCCGCCTCGGGATCCCGGCCCCAGAGTCAAGTTTGTCTCCTCCCTCGGTGCGCCCCTCCCCATGCTCGCCCCGGCGTCCAGCTCGGCTATTCCTGGAGACCGCCAGTCCCTCAGGAAAAAAAATCGGCGACTCCACGCTGGGTAACAACGCCTGTCCCGCGCGCCTAGCAAGTCGCGCGCTCCGGCCTGGAGAAGTAATTATAAAGAAAGTTTTCCAGCCCGGGCGGATCGACCGGCCAGGTCCTCCAGGCTCCCGGGCCGAGGCCGCCTCCGCTCCCCGCGGGGTCCTAGCGCCCCGCGCGGCGCCGCCCGTGGGATTCCGCCGTCCTCCGAGAGGTGCCTCTGCGCGGAATCACAGGGGTAGCCTGGAGATCAGAGCTAGGAGACGCAGAGCCACTGCGCTCCGGGCCTCTCCGCGCGTCCCAAACGG
>NW_012105142.1:234088-250090 GCF_000951045.1 Mandrillus leucophaeus
GAGTGGCGGCGGAGGCGCGGGCAAGGCCAAGAAGTCGGTGGACAAGAACAGCAACGAGTACCGGGTGCGGCGCGAGCGCAACAACATCGCGGTGCGCAAGAGCCGCGACAAGGCCAAGCAGCGCAACGTGGAGACGCAGCAGAAGGTGCTGGAGCTGACCAGTGACAATGACCGCCTGCGCAAGCGGGTGGAACAGCTGAGCCGCGAACTGGACACGCTGCGGGGCATCTTCCGCCAGCTGCCAGAGAGCTCCTTGGTCAAGGCCATGGGCAACTGCGCGTGAGGCGCGCGGCTGCGGGACCGCCCTGGGCCAGCCTCCGACGGGGACCCAGGGGTGGTTTGGGGTCGCCGGATCTCGAGGCTTGCCCGAGCCATGCGAGCCAGGACTAGGAGATTCCGGTGCCTCCCGAAAGCCTGGCCTGCTCCGCGTGTCCCCTCCCTTCTTCTGCGCCGGACTTGGTGCGTCTGAGATGAGGGGGCCAGGCGGTGACTTCTCCCTGCGAGGAGGGGAGAATTCTTGGGGCTGAGCTGGGAGCCCGGCAACTTTAGTATTAAGGATAACCTTGTGCCTTGGAAATGCAAACTCACCGCTCCGATGCCTACCGAGTAGGGGGAGCAAATCGTGCCTTGTCATTTTATTTGGAGGTTTCCTGCCTCCTTCCCGAGGCTGCAGCAGGCCCCCATGAGAGAAGGAGGGGAGCAGACCCCTGACAGGAGGAGGGCTCAGGGAGCTGAGATCCCGACAAGCCAACCGGCCCCAGCCGCTCCTCCGAGCCTGTCCTTAGAAATGGGGGGAAACATAGG
This sequence comes from Mandrillus leucophaeus, assembly GCF_000951045.1. Taxonomy (NCBI): domain Eukaryota; kingdom Metazoa; phylum Chordata; class Mammalia; order Primates; family Cercopithecidae; genus Mandrillus; species Mandrillus leucophaeus. The sequence goes on from NW_012105142.1 coordinate 234,893, forward strand.
GACTTGGGGCTTGAAACCTAAGGTTGTTCCCCTAGTTCTACATGAAGGTGGAGGGTCTAGTTCCACGCCTCTCCCAGCTCCCTCCGCACACACCCCACCCCAGCCTGCTATAGGCTGGGCTTTCCCTTGGGGCGGAACTCACTGAGATGGGAGTCACCAGGTGACCAGTGGGAGCCCCCACCACGAGTTAGACCAGAAAGCTAGGTCTTGAGTCAGCTCTGAGGATGTATACCCCTGGTGGGAGATGGAGACCTAGAGATCTGGCCGTGGGCGGGCTTGGGGGGTGAAGGGCCACTGGGACCCTCAGCCTTGTTTGTACTGTATGCCTTCAGCATTGCCTAGGAACACGAAGCACGATCAGTCCATCCCAGAGGGACCGGAGTTATGACAAGCTTTCCAAATATTTTGCTTTATCAGCCGATATCAACACTTGTATCTGGCCTCTGTGCCCCAGCAGTGCCTTGTGCAATGTGAATGTGCGCGTCTCTGCTAAACCACCATTTTATTTGGTTTTTGTTTTGTTTTGGTTTTGCTCGGATACTTGCCAAAATGAGACTCTCCGTCGGCAGCTGGGGGAAGGGTCTGAGACTCTCTTTCCTTTTGGTTTTGGGATTACTTTTGATCCTGGGGGACCAATGAGGTGAGGGGAGTTCTCCTTTGCCCTCAGCTTTCCCCGGCCCCTCGGCCTGGGCTGCCCACAAGGCTTGTCCCCCAGAGGCCCTGGCTCCTGGTCGGGAAGGGAGGTGGCCTCTCGCCAACACATCACTGGGGCTGGGAGCAGGGAAAGACGGCTTGGTTCTCTTCTTTTGGGGAGAACGTAGAGTCTCACCCTAGATGTTTTATGTATTATATCTATAATATAAACATATCGAAAGTCAATGTCGGTGTCTTTTTAAAACCAGAAAGAAGCTACTTCCAAGGTTGTCTGTGGGCCAGGCCACATTTGTAAATAATACAGCATTTTCCCTGGCGGCAATCCTGACTTTCATGAGCTCTCCATCCACCCCCAGCCCCTCTTTACCCTGAGGGGGTGACTTACTTCCCCCAGGCAACACAAATAAATAGCAGAGGACAAGGCTCCAAACGGAGAGTGTCCAGAGCCTGAAGGCAGTCTCGGGGTCAGGAGAGGGGGCCTTCGAAGAGGTTACGGGGCTGAGGCTTTGGCAAGGTCTTATCTGCCCCTGGGAGGAGAGGGAGTCCTCTGCCTGAGGGGCAGGCCAGGCTCAGCAGGGCCAGGCTCAGGGAGCCCTTTGTCCAGACTTCCTTCCAAATCACCTACAGCTCCAGCCCCGGCAGCCTCACTCACACCCACCGCAGCTCCAGCTTCCACCAGGACCCTCAGCCAGCAGGAAAAGGCCTCCAGTGGTAGGACCCTCCAACCCTCTCCTCTTTCCCTAGACCATGTGGCTATACCCTACCCCTGCGAGGCCCAAAGGCAGCCGGAAGAGAAAGACCCCTCCATCCAGCCCTCCACACCTGCCCAGCCCCAGCCCTCACAGGAAAGGCGGCAGAGGCAGGCCTGAAACAGGGGTCTGGTCCTGCCCCACACACTGGCTATTCAAGAACCGCCCCAGCATCCACACTCCCCACTGCATTCATCCTGTACCCAGCAGGGGACTGAGTGCTGGCGTGCCCCCAACTCCGATGAGCACCCTGTAAGGTCAGGCACTCCAGCACCCCCTTAGCAGCAGTGACAGCTAAACAAGGGAGGGCAGCCCTTATCCCTGAACTAACAAGGCCCGGGAGGAAGAGGCCCAGGAGGCTAATGGTGCTTTTCAAATTTTATCCTCTTAGAGGGTAAAAGACAAATTGCGCTTTTTTTTTTTTTAAACTCTGCACTGAGAGAACGTTCACTGAGTGGCTTACTGTGTGTGCCAGTGCGGGCTGGGGCATTTTCGAGAAATTACACATTCCTTTTACAATCTGGAAGTTCAGCTTTACCTGCCTGCGTGGTTAGCTGGCACCCCTTCCGGCCCCCTGCTCTGTCCTGTGTCTGGCCGCCTCCTCACCCACGGCCGCCCTTGGCAGAGGAGAGGCCACGAGCCCAGTGAGTAGGCGGCGCCTGCCCTGCCACCCTGGGAACAGAGGAGGCAGAGCCCCACCGCGTGCCCAGAGGCCTGGGGCAGGCCACAGCTTGCTAAGCCCCAGCAAACCCTCTGAGTTCAGTGCTAATTCCAGTTTTTCTTGTTTGAGGGGGCTGATCCCTGGCTTCCCCCTTTCCCCCCAGAACAGGTCCTAGGACGGGAGGGGGTGGGGCGACCCTCCTGCCCTCACTCCTTCCCCTCCTCTGTGCTGTGCCAGCCCGCTAGGGCTTTCCTCTTTCAAAGCTGTCGGCTCCGGAAGGGATCCCTCCTACCCCGAGTCCTCCTGGTCCTGAGTTCCAGGGTGGGCTTTGTTAGGGCCAAGACGGATCCAATCCCATCCAGCCCCAGGAAAGGGATGAGGAGGGCGAGGTCCCCAGGGTGGGCCAAAGGAGAGGGGAGGAGGGCCCTTTGGGCGGCATGGGGTGAACTTGCCCAGCACGTACCCCGTGCCCAGCCATAGGGGCGTCCTGGGAATAGAGTCGCCCTTTGCCACCCGCCGCTTCCTGCAGGGTTCCTCACAGTTCCCCTCCTGACTGCGGCCTTCAGGAAGAACCACTCCAAGAGCCCAGCACTGAACACACCTCAAGTACTTATGGGATGTCTACTGTATGCCAGGGCCTGCACCAAAGATGGGGCGCTGGGCTGGGAACAAGCAGACTCTGCTCTGGCTCTCAGGGAGCTCACACCCTTGAGGCCCCAACCTGTGGTTTAAGGGTGCCAAGTGCAATGAAGGGGAGCTCAGAGTGTGAACGGGGTCCACAAGGGAGGGCTTTCTGGAGGCAGCAGCTTTGATGAAACACCTAGGGAGGGTGGCCTCCTTCTGGCCACCTGGATGCGTCTGGATGCTTCTCCTTTGCCCTGATCTCCCCTTGACAGGTAGCACCAGACTGCAGGGACCTCGCCCCCACCTTGCTGTGCCACTCCTGAGCCCTCTGTCCCATGACAGCGCTGTTCAGGATTAGCTGGCCTTCAAGGAAAGGGCAAGGGTAGAAGGGAGGGAGGCATCTCCTCTGCTGCCAGATGCTTCCTGACGGCTTAGTGCTGTCACGGATATTAGTCTTATCTCCTGGATCTCCTGGGAATCTGTGAACTTGGGGTTTGGCCCTGCCACCTGCGATGAGCCACTGGGCCTGGTGAGGAGTGTCTGCCCCTCCCAGCTCTCCCACCCGCTCCTTCCCAGACAGGAACCTGCCAGGCCTCCTCCAGGAGCTGCTGGTCTCACAGGAGGGGAAGGGGCCCCTCATGGGGAAGGTCAAGGGAGAGCAGAAACCCCCGACTTTGTTTAGCTGAGAGGGGCCTCCAAGGCACCCACAGGCCTTCTCCAGCCATGGGGCAGAGTCCTTGCCTAGACGGTGTTGATATTCCAGCTGTTTCTTTCCTATACTAGTGAGGATGGGAAGACTTTTCTGTTCCTTTTTTTTTTTTTTTTTTGAGTTTAGGGACAGAGTCTCGCTCTGTCACCCAGGATGGTGTACAGTGGTGCAGTCACCACTCCCGCAACCTCAAACTCCTGAACTCACACAATCCTCCTGCCTCAGCCTCCTACTCAGCCTTTAAGTAGCTGCTGGGATTAATTTTATTTTTTTGTAGAGATAGGGGTCTCACTGTGTTTCCCAGGCTGGTTCAGAATTCCCGGCCTCAAGCAATCTTCCCCTCCTCAGCCTCCCAAAGTGCTGGGATTACAAGCATGAGCCACCCTGCCCAGCCTCTTTTTCCTTTCTTTAGATAAAATTAACCCACCAGCACCTTTGAAAGCTTTCTTGATTCTGTGAAAGACTCTTGCTCTCTCTTCTCCCTCAACAGCCCCACCTCTCCCCCTCCCCCACGCCCCTCTCTGCGGATGGAGCGTTTGACGTAAGCTGAGGCCCAGGAAAGATATCGATTCACTATCAAAGCATCCTAGCCCCATCCCAGAGCAATTAAAAAGCCAGATGGGATCTCTGGGAAAACGGCATTAATAACATGAACAATCTGTGTTGGCCAGGGGGAACCCAGGAGCCCCAGGCAGGGGTGGGGCTGTGGAGGGAGGGAAGCTGGGGTGCCGAAGTGGAAGCTCGCAGCAACATCTCCGCCCTGTTGTGACGGCCGGCAATGGGGCCGCTGTAAGGATATGCTAGGTCCAGCTGCAGCTGGGCTGTCCCCTCCAGCCCTTGCAAGGCCCACAGTGCACCCTGGATCCTGGTGGCTGCAGACCGAGCCAGACAAATGTGGAACCCATTACTCAGACAGCTGCAGCCCTGGCCAGCCCCATTCTGGCACCCAAGAGCTTTGCTTCCCTTCGGTTTGTTTTTATTTATTATTTTTCTAGCCTTCTGGCCCCACCCACTAGGAACAGGCCTCTCCGGGTTTGGCTGGCATAGACACCCTTTCTCTCCATTTGCTGTGCCCACATCCGCTGCCTGTGCTCGACAATAGCAGAAGACAGTGTTAGGGAACCCCAGTGGGCCTGAACCCCAGAAACTCCCCTTAGAATGCAAAGACTGGGTACAGTGGCTCATACCTGTAATTCCAGCACTTTGAGAGACTGAGGTGGGAGGATTGCTTGAGTCCAGGAGTTCAAGACCAGTCTGGGCAACATAGTGAGACCCTGTGTCTCCAAAAATATTATGCAAGTGTGGTGGCACATGCTTGTAGTCTCAGCTACTCGGGGGGCTGAAGAGGGAGGATCGGTTGAGCATAGAAGTTGGAGGCTGCAGTGAGCTATGATCACACCACGGCACTCCAGCCTGGACAACAGAGCAAGACCCTGTCTCAAAAGTAAGAAGAAAACTGAATGCAAAGTGGTAGATACCTCGCGCAAGATCAGCTGAGCTCTCGAAAGCCAGCATGATTGCTGGGGCAGCGGGGCACAGGGTTCACACTGCCTGGCTGCCTCGAGGGGCCCCGAAGAGGCTGGACCAGGGCGACAGGCAAAGAATCCTCTACGAATTCAAAGCCTTTTCTAGGCAGAATCAAGAAGTGAGACTTTTCTATAGCAGACCCATTTTTCAGACTTGTCTGCAGGCTCGCCCGACTTAAAGACATAGTTCTCCTGCAGCCATCAAGCTGGGGTGGGAAACTAGCTTGTTTAAGATACATCCTTTGTGGATTGTCGCATAGCCAGAGAGCCATTTGCTGACACTCATCCTCACTGTCCCCTCGACCTCATCCTCCACCTTCATCCTCCCTGGAAACTCTTCTCCCCAAAGTCACACTAGCTCTGAAAGCCAAATCAAATGACCACTCCTGGGGTCCTTCCTGCCTGTCTTGGCCTCCTGTGAACTTGGCCGTGGCAGACTTTCAGTGTCTGGCTATGCAGGTCTTGAACATACGTGTTTGAATGCAAGGATCTCGCTCCTTCTTTACAAGACACCCTCACCCTCTCCTTTCTATCCAAGGGTCCACTGGGTTGGCCCGAGGTCCACCAAGCAAGCCGCACCATTGTCGGAGGCAACGCAAGAGCACAATAAATAAGGCTCTCCCGTGGTGGCGCACTGAGTTGTAGCTTCTACAGTTACTTTGTTGTTTTGTTTTGTTTGACAAAGTCTCACTCTGTTGCCCAGGCTGGAGTGCAGTGGCACAATTTCGGCTCACTGCAACTTCCGCTTCCTAGGTTCATGTGATTCTCCTGCCTCAGCCTCTTAAGTAGCTGGGATTACAAGCATGCACCACCATGCTTGGCTAAATTTTTTTTTTTTAATCTTTTTTTTATTTTTAGTGGTGATGGGGTTTCACCATGTTGGCCAGGCTGGCCTCGAACTCCTGACCTCTAGTGATCCACCTACCTCAGCCTCCTAAAGTGTTGGGATTACAGGCGTGAGCCATCACGCCTGGCTTTGTTTTTTTGTTTGTTTTGTTTTGTTCTTTCCTTTTTTTTTTTTTTTTTTTTTTTTTTTTTTTTTTTTTTTTTTTTTTTTTTTTTGAGATGGAGTTTTGCTCTTGTTGCCCAGGCTGGAGTGCAATGGTGCAATCTTGGCTCACCGCGACCTCTGCCTCCTGGGTTCAAGCGATTCTCCTGCCTCGGCCTCCCAAGTAGCTGGGATTACAGGCACCTGCCACCATACCTAGCTACTTTTTGTATTTTTAGTAGAGACAAGGGTTTCACCATGTTGGCCAGGCTGATCTCGAACTCCTAACTTCAGGTGATCTACCCCTCTGGGCCTCCCAGAATGTTGGGATTACGGGTGTGAGCCACCATGGCTGGCCTTTCTGGTTTTTTTTGAGTCAGGGTCTCTCTCTATCGCCCAGGCTGGAGTACAACCTCCACCTCCTGGACTCACGGAGGTCAAGTAGCTGGGACTATAGGCACACACCACTACGTCAGGTGCTAATTTTCAAATATTTTTGTAGAAAAGGGGTTTCACTTTGTTGCCCAGGCTGGTCTGGAACTCCTAGACTCAAGTGATCCTCTCTCCTCGGCCTCCCAAAGCACTGGGATTACAGGCATGAGCCACGGCACCCGGCCCCTGAAGTTACTTTTGACATGCAAGAATCCTAAGAAAGGTAACCCATCTGATCCTAGATAATCTTCCCTGCCTTCATGTGATTAGTTTATCACCAGAATCAGAGGTCTGGCCAGGCCCCAGAGAGACAGTCACGCTCTGCAGGAGACTGTGTGGGGAGGAGGTGAGATTTCCAGAAGAGGGGACAGGGTAGGGGAGAAGCAGCCCTGTCTGTCCCCAAGCTGCAGGAGCCGCAGGTGAGCACGGGGGAACAAGAACGACCACATTTCTGCTTTAAAAGCTATTTCAGGGCTTCGTGTCTCTTATCTCTGCTCTAGAACGACTGGCAAGGTTGTTATTTAGGGACTACAGCCTGAGGGTGGGGACCCTGGGGACCAAATGTGGTGGCCTAGAGCCAGGGCATGTCACTCAGGGACCCTGACGGAGCTTGAGGGAGCCTTCACCGCCTGTCCCAAGCCCTCTTGGATCTGAAGATCTTTTCTTCAGCCAAATGGCAGCCCAACCTTTCCCCAGAAACACAGCCTCTCTTCCCTGATCTGCCGCCGCCATCTCTTCCCTGCCTCGGCCATGGAGGCCTCGGAGAGTCCTTCACCTCCCTCCAGCCAAGCACAGCACCCTCCCCCAGCACCCCCCAAGAATGCCATGCCCTCCCGCAGATGCGGAAATGTGGCTGATTTACGGCGGCCTTTCCCGTGCACATGTTGGGCAATGGTCTCAGCCGGCTCAACCCCTGCTCAGAGAAAGGGGGTGGGGATGGGTCAAGGGGGCGTCAGGGCTGGGTGTCTGCTCCAAAGGGAGCCGCCGTGACCTTCAGCATCAGGTTAGGACCCGTCTGAAGTAGCCTCCTGGAGCGATTTACAATTTGCAAACACGTTTTATTTGATTCCTGAGTTTTGCTAGAGCAATTACCGTGACTAAGCATGACAGATCACTCCCAGCACGGTGTCTGCTCGCTGTTAGGAAATGTGTGTTTGCTTCACTCTTTTGCCTGGTGCGGCAGTGTTTTAAAAATAGACTCATTCACTGTACTTGAAGGCAATTTGTTCCAAATTTTCCCACTAATTTGATTTTAATCTGATATTTAAAATTCATGTGGCCACATTCCCACTAATTTATAAGGACTAAACCCTACCTGGCAGCTGTTTAATTGGCCTTAGCCCAGGAGGCCACAGGACAAAGGATTTATTCCGGAACAATTTGAAGGCACTGAGGTCTGTCATGCTGAAATATATGCCTCACTCAGCAACGCAAGTGCTATGCCTGGAGCCAGGACCATTGGGCATGGAGCTGAAGGCTGCAGAACCCTGGCTCACAGCGGGCCTTCAGTCTCGTACTGGACACGTAAGTGAAGCCCGGGCACCCTGACACGGTGCACACTCTAGGTGTGTGCTGAGTTGGTTTCTGGAGCAAAACAATCTGTTCATGGGTGACAAGGAGGCGTTTCCTGTTTCTCCCATTCCATGATGAGGATGGCCCGTGGGAAGAGGGCCGTGCCATCCTGGCATCAAACCAAATCCTGGCCTTGCCTCCTGCTGACTGGGTGGCCCCGCACTGAGTCTGTCAGTTTCTCTGAGCTTCAGTTTCCTTTTATGCAAAATGTATGCAAACCAAGTAGCATGTCATGGAGTTGTGAAAGGTAAACAGGGAAAGCTTGTGAGACACTTGGCTCCAACTAATGATTTCCACGTGCTGGGGCAGAAGGCAGAGTGGGAGGCTAGGACACACCTTGGTCCCTGAAAAATGCTGTGGAAGGAGACAGCCTTCTTAAGAATTTAGGGCAAAATGCTTGTTCCAGACAACCAAAGAACTGAAGTCATTTTAATGTTGTTTAGATTCTCCCCCTTCAAATGCCTTTCATTTGCTTAGAGAACACTTAATGAGCTCATTCTGGGGGCAGAGCCCCCTTGCCAGTGACTCTGAAGGCTGAGCACAGTGGTCAAACCCTGTATAACACTCAGACGAGCAGGCACAGGTGCCCCGTGTGCTTGTTAGAGTAAAATGCTCTTTGTGGGCCGGGTGCAGTGGCTCATGCCTGTAATTCCAGTGCGTTGGGAGGCCGAAGTGGGAGAATGGCTTGAAGCCAGGAGTTTGACACAAGACTGGGCAGCATAGCCAGACCCCCATCTCTACAAGATTTGTTTTAATGTTCTTCATACAAGTGCAGAATCCCAGGTGATGACTCATGGGGAGTCCAAGAGAGAACAAGCATTCTCACTGGGGTGGCGGCCTCCCCAGGTCCTGAGAGAGTCCTCGGCCCCAAGGGCCCCCCGATTAACTTCTGTTTGGAAGACTGTGACCTCAGCAAGCAGAGGGGCGGGGGTGGGGGTCCTGCCTTCCCCTTGCTGGTGAGAAGGGAGCCAGAGACATGTGCTGTGTGTGTCAGGGGTGGGGAACACATCCTGCTCCCTTGCCCCCTCACTTCCCAACTGGGTCATCTCAGCACTTGGCATCACAGCTGGTTTCCATTTGCCCAACCCAGCTCAGGCCCGGGAGGTCAGCATGAGCCCTGCAGGAGAGCCGCCCAGGCAGGGCTTCCAACAGCCAGGGAAGCTTCTGGGGTCCTGGGGTGTCCTGGAGGAGGGGCACGAAGGCAGGTAGGAGGAGGCCTCAGCCAAGCTTCCCTAGTGCCGGGGCCCCCAACAGGAAAAGGTTCTAGAAACCCTGCCCTGCCAGGAATGCTACCACGAGGGTAATTCAAGTTAATGAGCAAACTCCTCAGGCAAGGAAGGCAGGCAGCTCTTGGGCCCCTCCGCCTCCCTGTTCAAGCACAGGAAGCTGTTGGATTCCACTTGCCAAGCCAAAGGAGGGCCACAATTATGAAGAGGGACTGGGAGGCCTTAAATCATTGGCTTCTTCACCTGCAGATCAGCTGAGCTCGGTGCAGGGCAGCAGAAAGGACAGAGGAGAGGCTGGGGTGTGGGTGACTCCCAGAGCAACCGGGGAGAGGGGCGACATGGGGGTGCTGGTGCAGGTACAGCCACGTGCCACCTGCATGCAAGCTCAAGGCCAACGCAGGCTGGAGGGGTCAGACCCGAGGGCGCAGGGTCCCCCCATGTGCAATTCCCAAGTTCACCGAGGCCTGGGCTCCTTTGTTCAAGGAGCAATCTTCTCTGGGAGAGGTGGAGGCGTGAGTCACCGGCCAGGCCCCTGAGCTGAGGGGAGGTGGGGACAATGGCTCCAAGCCTGAAATGTGTCAGAGGTGAGATGAGCATCTTGAGCGAGGCAGTGATGTTGCTATGTGGGGCAGCGTTGCCTGGGGTGTGTGCGAGCCACGCTGGAGGGACAGCAGCCCGCTCCAGGCTCCTCTGCCTCCCTGGGAGGCACCAGACTCCTCAGGGTCCCAGCCGCTCATCCAGGAGCCGAGCATCCCAGGAGGTGCCCCAGCCAGGTGCCCAGTGCCACAGAGCCTAGGCCCCTCAGAGACCCTTCTTACCGGGAGCAGTGATAAAACCAGGGCTGGAACACAGGCAAGAGCGTCACCTGAGCTCCTAGACTCCCCATCCAGTGGGGTAGTTTAACCCTCTGTATCCCGAAATCCACCCAGGGGAGTGAAATGCTCCTGTTTCCCCAATACTCTCATGATATGGGCTCAATTCCATCACACCTCCCGCCACTGCCTCCACTCAACATTCCTCAACTCAATTTCCTTTAGTTTTCAAATTAAAAAATTAAATCAACTGCATGCTGTTTGGAACATGTTTGAGAATTTCAAAATCGAACGGCATGTCCGAGACATTGCAGAGCCAGATCTGGGGGACCACATGACACACCAGGCTTCGCTCATCAGGGGCTGGGAGATCAACCACCAGTTGGCCACCCCTCTCTGCTTTTGCCCTGAGACCGGTGTCCTGCCCAGCACATGGGTCTGGAGGGACCTGCTGCTGGGGGTGGGGGAATCTGGCACATGCCTGAGGGCGAGGGTGGGACCAGGGCCTCCCTGAGCTCCACCATGGAGCTGCTCACAGCACCCAGGCCCTGACGCTGGTTACACAAGGGCTGGGCCTGCCTTCCCGCCCACTGGGGGTGTGGTACCATGTGTGCGCCCTGGCCTCAACACACACCTGCTGTGTGACCTGGCGCAGGTTTGGCAGCCTCTCTGTTTGAGCATGTCTGAGAGGCGTGCCGAGATTCCCAGAGGCAAGATGATGAAGGGTGTCCCTCCAGAACAGAGCAACTGCGAGAACCTGATTCCAGGACGAGTCACCATGAGGAGGCCAGAGACCAGGCCACCTGGCCACCAAGTGGGGAGTGTGAGTCACAAACAAGCTACCCACCTACCAACCAGATCACTCGCCCATCCAAGAAAGCACAAGGCTGGGAGGTAGAGGGTGGCAGGACCCAGGGTTGGGGAATGTCCTGCCTGCCCCTGGAGCCCAGCTCCTAGGTCCTTGACAGCCAGGTCCTAGGTGATGCTGGTGTGCTGGGAAGCGAGGGACATTGGTGCTCCTTTGGACCAATTCATATCAGTCAGCTAGTGAATGAGACTCCACCAAGCACCCCGAAGGGCCCAGGCACAGAATGGGCAGACAAAGGTCAGTGGACAGAAGAGGAACAGTGTCTAGGAGGAAGATATCAGCATCAGCACTGAATTAGGGTGGGAGAGACGCATTCCTCACCCACCCACTCATGCCTTCGGACCCCTAGTTGCTTGTGGAATGTTGTCTTGCTATCTCCTAGTGCTGGTCAGCAAGGCCTATGGGAGGGAAGAAGGGACAGGAGGATGCAGCTGTGGTCATCTCAGAGCTGCCCAAATAGTTCCTAAGAAGGCAGAGGTGAACCACAGAGGCAGGAGACAGGCAAGAGTTGATTTCTCGCTCCTATTCTTGTTTTCATGTGTCGTTTGCTATATTTTACTTGGTATTGTACAACACTGTGGCCTTTGGCCAAGAGTAGACTAGGTCCAGAATCTCCCATTAGTATGTTTTGAATTCTAGGGTGTCTGAAACACGGAGATGGATTGATTGTCACCAAGGCACAATGAGTCAGTGCTTCTTCTCACGCAGTCATGTATTAGTTCCAGAAAATGTTTACCCATACTCATCCTTAAAACAATGGCTCCACTCCACTTCCTCTCTCCTCACCTTCAAGGACAAGATGAAATATATTAGGTCTTATTCTTTATCTCATATCTTCTCTTTTGTATTTTCTTTTTGTCTTTATGTACTACAATTGTGATAATTTCTTCTGACACCCTTTCTAGTTTACTAATTCTCTTCTCAGCTGTGTTTAATCTATTAAACCTGTCCATTGAAACTCTTGGTCTTGGTTATTGTAGTTTTCATTTCTAGAGATCCTACTTGATTCTTTTGCAGATCTGATATTTCACTTTTTATAGATTCCCATTTCTGCAGTTATTTTTAAGCATGTCTTATTTCTTTAAACATCATAGGCACAGTTACTTTATAGTCAATAATTTGAAGTCTGTGTATCAATTCTTCCAGTTTTTACTCACAATGTCTTGTATGTGTGTGTCTGATTATCTTTGACTATGTGCTGGTCATTGTTTTGATAAATCGTTTATAAGAAAGATTTAGGACAAAGATGCCTTCCACTGGAGATCATTTTCATTTTCTCCTGCCAAACACTGAGGAACACCGACATTTCAGGACCACCTTAATCAACTATTAAGGTTTAGTGGTCCCTAGCCCAACCAGGAGATGAGAACTTAGATTGGAAGTTCATGTGAGGGCTGATTTACTTCTGGTTCACCTTTATCCCAAGGGTGTAGCCCTTTGAAGTTCTGCATCAACATGGGATGGGTGTTCTATTATATGCCCCACCTTGTATGAGCCCCAAAGTTTGATTTCTGTCTCTTTCATTCCATGAGGCTATCAAAACAAGATTTGCATTTTTGGGGTGCAGAATGTGCCCTAGGGAAAAAGTGGCTGCTTCTCTTGCTCACCTGTCTGGATTCCTTTTCTCCTCAATTTTGGCCTGGTGGTTCCCTTCCTTCCTTTTAACACATTTTATTTTATTTTTTTATCTAGCTGTTGTTTACAGCAAGAGGATAAGCCCAAATAATCAAGTGTGCCAGTACTGGAAACTGGAAGCCCTCCTTTGATTCCTTCATCAGGTATTGGTGGAGTGCCTCCTATGTGCCAGGCACTGTGCTGTGAGCACAGCAGTGAAACAGACAGACACAGTGGGATCTTGTGGAGCTCCTAGTTTATCTGGGGAGACAGACAGTAAACAGAGAGTGACACAATTGATTAGCTAATTGCAGTTGTGACACATATTGTGAAGTAAGGACATTCGGGGGTGGTGAGAGTGTCTGCCCAGAGTCCTCACCTGCTTTGTAGACTCAGGGAAGTCACTCTTAGGGGTGTGTTTTCTTAAGCTGAGATCTGAAGATCTGAAGTGGTATTTATAAGTAGTTGGGGTTGGAGCAAAAGAATCCCAGCAGAGGGAACAGCATATACAAAACTCAGAACTGAGAAGGAGCATGACATTCTTAGGTACTGAAAAATATCCAGAGCTGGGCGTGGTGGCTCATGCCTGTAACCCCAGCACTTTGGGAGGCTAAGGCAGGTGATCATGAGGTCAAGAGATCGAGACCATCCTGGCCAACATGGTGAAACCCCATCTCTACTAAAACTACAAAAAATTAGCCAGGCGTGGTGGTGGGCGCCTGAAGTCCCACTACTCGGGAGGCTGAGGCAGGAGAATCACTTGAACCCAGGAGGCAGAGGTTGCAGTGAGCCGAGATTGTGCCACTGCACTCCAGCCTGGCTGCAGAGTGAGACTCCGTCTCAAAAAAAAAAAAGAAAAAGAAAAAGAAAAGAAAAATATCCAGTGTGGCCACAGTGCACAGAGCACAGAGTGGGGGGTAGAGGCAGGTGGAGGACAAGAGGTGAAGTCAGAGGGTCAGCTGGGTCAGACTACACATGTTCTCACATGCAAGGGTTCAGACTTTAGTCAATATCCCAAGAGCAACAGAAGCCACAGAGAACATGGAGGACAGGTTTGCTTTTTGTTTGTTTGTTTGTTTGTTGTTGTTGTTTTTGAGACAGGATCTTACTCTGTTGCCCAGGCTAGAGTTCAGTGGCGTGATCATAGCTCATTGCAGCCTTGACCTTTCATGCCCAGGCAATCCTCTTGCCTCAGCCTCCCAAGTAGCTGAGACTACAGGCGTGTCCCACCATGCCCAGCTAACTTTTTAATTTTTTGTAGAGACGGAGTCTTGCTATGCTTCCCAGGCTGGTCTCAAACTCCTGTGTTCAAACAATCCACTCACCTCAGTCTCCCACAGTGCTGGGATGACTGACCTTAGCCACCGCACCAGGCCGGGTTTGCTTCTAAGATCACTCTGCTGGTGCGTGGAGCATGGGTCGTGGCCAGCAAAAGGACCTCTGTCAGCCCAGTGAGGAAGCTCTGTGGCCAGAGGTGGCTGGAGCCACAGAGAAGGAGGATTTGCACCAAGACTGAGCATAGACTTGTTCCCGGTTGCCTTACCCACCTGTGCTGGTTTTCTACCCCCATCCCCTCTACATCCTGCCCTGGGCCCTGGAGTCTGCTCTGTGTGGGCCGCACTCAGGGCCTCCCAGGCTGTCTGACTTCCTGTTGGGTTTGGCCAATGGGCGGCACCAGCAGGAAGTCAGACGGAGGAAGGAGAGAGAGGCTGCAGTGTTTCTTCTCCGCTGTCTTCTGCGTCCATACCCCATCTGCACCCCGAAGACTACAACCCCTGTCAGGTGGCCTGTTCTCTGCCCTCCACGGGGATCCAGTAGCACCGATCCCTCCCTCGCCCCTTCAGCCGGATAGTTGGTGATGACGGCTGCCATGGCCAGCTTCTGGGGCCTCAGCATCCCATCCTCATTCCCTTACCCCTGCTCACACCTCCGTAAACTGGCCCCTTGGTTAACATCCCTTCACTGGAATCATCACGGGTGAGTTTGGTTTCAGCTAGGACCCTGAGTGATCCCTGCTACTCTGGTCCTTTTGCTTTAAAGAAGGCAGAGAAGGCCAGGTGCGGTGGCTCACCTCTGTAATCCTAGGGCGGCTGAGGTGGGCAGATCACTTGAGGTGAGGAATTCGAGAGCAGCCTGCGCAACATGGTGAAACCCTGTCTCTACTAAAAATACAAAACTTAGCTGGGCATGATGGTGCATGCCTGTCATCCCAGCTATTTGGGAGGCTGAGGTTGGAAGATTGTTTGACTCCAGGAGGCAGAGGTTGCAATGAGCCTGGGCAACAGAGCAAGACCCTGTCTCAAACAGAAAAAAAAAAAAAAATAGAAGGCAGAGAAGCAAATCTATCTGGGGATCCTGGAGGCGGGCCAGTCCCTCGTGGCAGCCAAAGGGGTGGTGTTCTACATTCGACAAACAGACACCCACAGGTGTGCATGGAGAGCCAGAGCCAAGTGACAAACACAGCTGGGACAATGTTACAGAGCCCCAATAGCAGCAAGGACAGAGGAAATCGGGAAAACGAGGAACGCATGTGGCGGCCTGTCTGGCTGCACAATCCCTGCGTATGTCTACAGGAATTCCAGCCATGGGGCAGGGAAGAGGGATGCTTTGCAATCTGCATTCAAATACCGCTTCCAAACACATCTTAAAAGAGGTGCCCCAGGCCGGGTGCGGTGGCTCATGCCTGTAATCCCAGCACTTTGGGAGGCCGAGGAGGGTGGATCGCCTGAGGCCTGGAGTTCGAGACCAGCCTGACCAACATAG
>NW_012105142.1:251180-285465 GCF_000951045.1 Mandrillus leucophaeus
CAGGAAGGCTGACGTCTGACGAAATTAACCAATTCTCCACAACTCGGTGCCCTGGATGTGTCAAGGCGCCCATTGGACAGACAGAAAGATGAAGGCAAAGAGAATGTTCTGCTGGTTCTTTTTCTAGGTTTAATAATTGGAAAATCATGAGCTACTTCCCATGAAGTCTTCTCCCAAACTCACCCCTGAGGAGAGGCCTTTGCAGGGAGCTACCTGACTCCCATTCTCACCCACGTGTTCAGCTCCTGTAGTTGGTGAGCCCACCTGTGTGCTGGTTGCCCTGACAGGCCCCTCACCCCACGCAGGTTCTAGCTCTCAGTAACTGGCTTACAAATGCACACAGGATCCCAGCTCGAGTGGCCTGATCAGAAAAGGGCACACGACACTGGCACATCTCACCCAAAATTCTGCCTCTGGATGGAGATTCAGGAACAGAGCCGAGTACACTGAGGAAAACAATCGGGATTCACCTTCAGGCATGGCTGGATCCAGCAGCCCAGACTATGTCATCTGGAGTCCTCTCCCATTCCATCTCTTGGTTTTGCCATCCTTTGAGCTGGCTTCAGCCACCTGTTGGGGATTCCCAGTAACTCAAGGCTTCCAAACAGACACCCAGCAACTTGGACTAAAGCTTCCATTTCTTTCTTTCTTTTGAGACAGGGTCTCACGCTCTCACCCTGGCTGGAGTGCATGATGCAATCTTGGCTCAACTGCAACCTCGACCTTCCGGGTTCAAGGGATTCTCACGCCTCAGCCTCCCCAGTAGCTGTGATTACAAGTGTGTGCCACCATGTCGGGCTAATTTTTGTATTTTTGGTAAAGATAGGTTTCGGCATGTTGGCCAGGCTGGTTTCGAACTCCTTGGCCTAAAGTGATCCGCCCGACTTGGCCTCCCAAAGTGCTGAGATTACAGGCTTGAGCCACTGCGCCCAGCCTTAGAGCTTCCCTTTCTAAATAATTCCATCAGAAATTCCAGAACTGGATGCTGTTGGGCCATGGGTTCATCACTGAACCAGCCACTGTATCCAGGCGCATGGAAGACGCTGATTGGCCAGTCCTGAGTCTTGTCCTTACCCCGCACTTCCAACACACACACACACACACACACAGTTTGGGGGCTCAGCCCCACCCACACTGCATGGAATGAGCGTGGGGGAGGGCAGTTCTCCCAGTAAAATTCATATGTTGGCTGGAGGGAGATAAATGGATGCTGAGACAGGCAAAACAGTGGGTGTCCACTGTGACTGGCCTTTGTCCCAGGAAGAAGCAGAGCCCATGGTCAGTGGGATGGCTCAGGGAGACCCCTTTACTGTGACTTCGAGAGAAGGGTGAAGGGTTTCTAGAATCAGCCAGTGTGGTCTGGGCCCCAGATTTCTTCCCAATTTCTGCCGGCCTCAGGCTACCAGGGGTCTCTCTTCACAGGCAGCATGGGCCCTTGGACCCCAGGCTGTTCATGGGGACTGTGGCTCCAGCCCAGGGAAGGCAGGGCTTCAGGGGACACGCATGGCAGTGGACAGCAGCCCCCAGCGAGGCAGAGGGCACAGAAGGCTCCAGGCGGAGCCCTCCCTACGGGTCCCACCCAGTCCCTGCCTTGGGTGGCAGGACCTGTACCTTGAGGCCTCTGAAGCCACCAGGTCCTGTTCCAATGGGCATCTGGAATCCCTGACCCTAGCCCCTCTGAGGTCTCCAGTCGCTGAGGTGGGGACTCGGCGTCCTCTTCCCTGGGGCCACAGCGGGGCAGTGGCGGCTCAGGGGAAAGGATGCCGGCAATAGCAGAGGTTAGGGGAGGACCCCTGCCCCCCTGGCTTTAGGAAGGGTCTCCAAAGAGCCTGGTTGCCCCTTTTGCGCTTCATTCATTCACTTGCACTCCAGGATGTTCTTTGAAGGTGGCAGGGCACCCACTTGCCGAGCCCTGACGGCCTGCAGGTGCGTTCTCAAATCTTTCTTTTCGTGCTGGTGGCTCCTCCGGGAGGTGGTCCCGCCATCAGCCTATCCGTCAGACGAGGGGTTGGGGGGTCCCCAGGGCATACTTTACCCAGATTCTCCTACATGGCACAGCCAGTACTAGGCCCCACCATGAAGCCACCACCTTCACAGCCTCACTCTTGCCTAAAAGAACGGGATGTGAGGTCAGGGAAGGAGAGGGCTGGTGAGGGGTCCTGGAAGGGCAGGAGCCTCCATCTCAAGAAGGGAGATCAGCGCTAAGGCCCAGCCTTGTCCAGCAGCAGGCAGCCCCACCAGGGACCCTGAGGAGGGCTTCCTCCTGGCGTCTCCATGCCACAAGATGTAAAATAATCCCCCTCGGCTCAGAAAAACACATTTTATGGCCATCTGACTCACTTCCCACAAAGCTAGGTCCACCGCCACCCCCCAGCCCCAACATGTAGAGCTTTTGTTTTGAAAAAGAAAAAAATATGTTGAAAATTTCAAGATGACTTTTGGACATAAATTGTTCCTTTCCTCACCCTCGTCCCAGGCCCCCCTCACCTAATTTCCCAAACCTTGGCTGCCAGAGCCCCGGGAGGACCCCGTCCAAGTGGGCGTGGGAGGACTCTGGAGCCGCCGGGCAGCACAGCCCGCAGGGCCCAGCTGGGGATGCCTGCTGGCCACTGAGAGGGGCTGGGGGCCCTCCAGGGAAGTCCAGGCTTCGGTGAACCTGATCCTTTGGCTTCCGGGTCCCACGCGGACCCCTCCAGTGCCCAGCAAGTCTCTTCAGATTGCTTTCAGAGACGCAGGTAAAGTCCGCCTGGCGGGTTTCCAAGCACTAGGACAAGGGTGGCCACAAGCATGGCCTCATTCACTGAGTCCCAGACCTTAATAGCCACTGCCCTTCCCAGCGAAGAGCAACCCTGACCCCCACCACCCGAGACCCCACAAGTGACGCGTGGCAGTCCTTTGATCCCCCAAATCCAGCAGGGCTTTCGATGCCCCTGCACACACCCTGAGACGTGGCCTCCTGACTCCCTCTGACTCTTCCATTCCTTGAATTTCCCCAACAGCCCTGACCATGACTGCCCGCATCCCCATTTCTCAGGCCCCAGGCAAGCCCAGACATCACGTGACCCCTGTCAGCTGACAGAAGGCCAAGCCCAGATGAGCGGCCTGCCCAGGCTCCTGCTGCCTCCCCAGTAGCCTGGGGCTCAGATGGAGGGCTGGGGTAGAAGGCGCAGCCCAGGGGGTCTCTGGTTCCCTGCACACAGCATGGCCGCATGGGGAGGACCCAGTGCCCACAGAGCTGGCCTCCCCACCCCACCTGCAACTGGCGCCACTTGGCACCTTCAAGGCTCTCCCCACGGCACTCAGGTGGCCCGCCCCATCGTCTCTCTGCCTTCCCCCGCAACAGCCTCTGGCACCTTCCAAAAGGTCTCCTGGGGAGGAGGCAGCCACCTGCAGCCAGAGGGGGGCACCCACCAGCACCAGCTTCCATCCAGCCAGAGCCCCAACTGGGCAAGGCTCTGCTACACCTGGGCCAGGTGCCTTGGCCTGCAGGCCCAGGCTCCTGGGATCCAGAATGAAACCGAGGTTCCATCCCTGGTTGCCATGAGCCCCACTGGGTCTGAGAGCTAAGCAGGGCTTGGCACCCAGCCCCTCTACTGCCCATCCACTAGAAACTCATCCCGAGCTACCAGCTCCTTGGGGGATCTGTGAGCTGCTGACTGCTGGGAGACTGGGTTCCTGACACCTACCTCATGCTAAGCTGCCCGAGCTGGGGACACAGGGGCACAGTGTCAATCCACAGGAGGCCTCTATCCTCAAGGTGCCGCCATCCCCGACAGGAGGCACAGGCAGACCCCAGGCCTGTAGGAGCTGCCCCTGGTGACCTGGTGATCAGTGACACTGGATCCTGGTTCTTGGGGGTCTGGACTCCCACTTGAGCACAGGAAACAGCGGTGAGAAGCAGCCCGGGGTGAGTGGGGTGACTTACAATCAAGGGCCCTGCAGGCTTGCTGGGATGCGCATGGCCCCTGCCAGGGCGGGAGTGTGGACTGGGGTCCCCCAAGCTGGCTAGGCCATGGGCATCAGGGGAAGGGCCAGAGGTAACCCGGACTTCCTTAACCACAAGAAAATGACTCAGCTAAATTGGGGAAGACTTCCGTTTCGGCAGAATGTTTTTTCCACTATGGTAAGAGCTTTTCGCCCACAGGCTCCAGAGGAGCTGAGTACCCCAGAGGAGGGTTTGGAGTTTCAGTTTGAGTAGTCAAGGCCAGTTCTTAATCATCCTTTTCAAGAGACAGCTCTTGGTTTTCCAGCAGGTGGCTGGGTAATGGGGAGCCAAGCCAGGTGTGTGTGTTTTGTGTGTGTGTGTTGTGTGTGTGTATGTGTGTGCGTGTGGTGCGTGCAAGTGCACATTTGTGCCTTGTGAACTCTGGGGGCCAGGAAGGCGGAGATTTAGTCCCAAGCCTTCCCCTTGGCCAGCAGTAGGCCTTGCCCTGGTCTGTAGAGATTACCTGGATCCTCCAGTCCTCACAACCCTGCCGGCCTGAGCAGGGCTGACGGCTGCATTGATTGAGGGTTCAGTGTGCGCCAAGCATCAGGCCAGGCACTTGCCCATAGTGCCTCAATCGAGTGCTCACAACCCCTGAATGTGGCCCCCTCCCAGATATCAGTGGAGGTGCCCAGAGAGGAAGGCAGCACTGTGGACACAGCTACGGTGAGCCGCACACCCAGGGAGCTGACACCCTCTTTGTAGCTGCCCCACCTGCAGGTTCTCCAGCTTCCAGAGACGTTGCTCCAGGTTGTCTGCTGTAGCAACAGCCGCAATGCTGGGTTCAGTAAGATCTGAGGACTTTTTCCCAGGGGCCTTGCTCAAACATCAGCCCAGGGGTCATCAGAAGCTGGGCCTTGCCCTGGACTCTGGGGTAGAAAGTCCAGCATTTCCAAGGCAGCCCTGAGCCCCAGGCAGGCTGGGTGGCAGGTGGGGTCTTCTAGGAGTGGGAAGCCTGACCCTGTCCCACCGACTTCCAGCCTAATCAGTGTGGTGAGGGCAAGCCCTGGTCCCGGTGCATGGTGGGGAAGAAGGCCGGCTGCTTCAGGCTCCTCCCTCTTCTGGTCCAGCCCAGGTGGGCTTCCTGGAGGCGGGCACCAGCAGACTCTGGCCTGGACCGCAGTGGTGAATACACTGAGAGCGTGGGAAGTGCTGGGCGTGGTGCTTCACGCCTGTAATCCCGGCACTTTGGGAGGCCAAGGCAGGTGGATCTCCAGGAATTTGAGAATCACCAGGAATTTGAGACCAGCCTGGCCAACTCGGAGAACCCCCGTCTCTACTAAAACTACAAAAAAATTAGCCAGGTGTGGTGGCGCACGCCTGTAATCCCAGCTACTTGGGAGGCTGAGGCTGGAGAATCACTGGAACCTGGGAGGCGGAGGTTGCAGTGAACCGAGATCGCGCCACTGCACTCCCGCATGGGTGACAGAGTGAGACTCTGAGAAAAGAAAGAAAGAAAGAAAGAAAGAAAGAAAGAAAGAAAGAAAGAAAGAAAGAAAGAAAGAAAGAAAGAAAGAGAGAGAGAGAGAGAGAGAGAGAGAGAGAGAGGGAGGGAGGGAGGGAGGGAGGAAGGAAAGAAGGAAAGGGAAGAGAGAGAGAGAAAGAGAGAAAAGAAGAGAAGAGAAAAGGAAGGAGGGAAGGAAGGAAGGAAGGAAGGAAGGAAGGAAGGAAGGAAGGAAGGGTGGGTGGGAAGTGCTGACCCCCAGACAGTGACTGCCTAGGCAAGGGGGGCGCTGCTCCCTATCCCCACAGACGCCCGTGTCTGCTCCCACCCAGCATACCCCAGAGCTGGGAGACTGCTCCTGCTTCTCATTTCCCTGCCAGGGCAGGCTATTCCCTGGGGCCTCACACTGTGAGGGGAACGACAGGGTACAGGGTCGTCCTTCCCCGGACATGGCCAGCTGGACCTCAGCTCTGCCAGAGGCCGCTCCACATCCTGCCTCCTGCCCTGGGCTGGGGGTCCGTTTTCCCAACCTGGAGGTAAGTGGGAGTCCGAAGCTGCCTCAGAGAGGGGGGCTTGCCCTGGTCTCCAGGGATTTCAGAGGACAGAGTTGACCTGGCTGGTGTGGCTCTGTGGCCAGGGCAAGGGTTCTGCCTGGGGCCAGGACATGTGTCCTGGCTGTGTGGCCTCCCCAGGGCCCAACTCTCTGGCCAGACTCCTGTGGGGAGGAGCAGGGGCTGCAGGGGGTGGGGGAGGTGAGGCCATCACTTCCCCCACCCCCGAGGTGCCGCAGCTCCAGGGCAAAGGGCAAGTCGGCTCTGGCCAGAGTAAGGAAGCAGGGCAGGGGACAGACAGCAGAAACAGGAAGGCCCAGCCCAGCAGCCAAGGGGCCTAAGCCCTGAGGCCTGAACCTTGCCCCTCTCCTAGGAGGCCCCCCTAGAAAGACAGAAACTGGGACCAGAGACAGGAGGAAGCAGAAAGAGAGAGAGTCAGAGAGAGTCATCCCAGCACTTTGGGAGACCAAGACAGGAGGATCCCTTGAAGCCAGGGGTTGGAGGTCAGCCTGGGCAACATAAGACTTTATCTCTACAAAAAAAAAAAAAAAGAAAAAAGAAAAGAAAAGAAAAAGAAACAGGAATAGGATGTGGCCTGAAAGTCCAAAAGCTAGGCAGGGAGAGGAAGAGGAGCAGGAGGAGAGGACAGAGCTTTGGGGGAAGGGCTTTTAGCCAGCAGCAGGGAGCCAGGGTCATCTCCAGACACCTGATCCAGCTGTTCCTGCTGCTGGCTGAGAGCCCTTCCCCAGGCTAGAGACCAAGGGGCCTGGCAGGAGCCAGGCTGTGGGGTGGAGCCTTCCCAGGAGGGCCAAGGGGTTCCTCTGTCCACAGAAAGCCCTCCTTTTCCATCCGCAGAGTTCACACAAGATAGCCGTGTCTGCATGTGCCCAGACGCATTCGTGTGCATGTCTGCGTGTGCACGTGGTATGTGCATTATGCCTGAAGCCATCTGCATCTAGGATCCTAGACTACCCAGTGTTATAAAGGCAGGCTGGGTTCCAGAGCAAATCCTCTCCCCCAGTACAGCCCCATGAGGCCAGCACTCCTTGGGGAACTGGGGAGGCCCAAATGGGGCGGATTCTCTGCTCCTGCAGAAGGCCCTGGTGACTCTCCTATCCCACAATGGAGCAGAAGAGGCCGTCCCTTCTCCTCGGGTTGCCCCTACTCAGGCAGCCCTTGAGCTCCCAGGAACCACACAGTCCCAGGGTGGAGGAGGGCCCGACTGACCAGAGATCCCTCCCCCACTCACTGGTAGAGCTAGCTTCAGGCCTTTGCAGTGGGGAGGGACTGAAAATGCTCCCCGAGTGGGGTCACAGCATGTTTCTTGCATGCAAAGCTCAGCGTGCATGTGAACCCGTACACACGTGCAAACAGTAGGATTCACGTCCGTCCCTGGCCAATCAGCTTCAGCCCGCCCACCTCAGCCGCCATTCACCCATCATCCGCAATGGCCGGCTGAGGGTTCTGGACATGGGGATGATGGGCAAATGGCGGGTGAAGTGATAGGGAGAGAGCTTGGGTCGGCACTCCGGGCCCCCACTCTCCCACCCCCTGCCACTCCTGCTCACTGTGGCCGGACAGGTTTCCTCCCCAGCCCTGTTTGTCACACACATTTTCTCTGCAGATGTTTAGCGGTGCGTGTGTAACCATGACAACTGTGCCCTTGTGGCATCTGTCCCTGCATGGTGTGAGTCCAGTGTGTGGATGTGTGAATCAGGGAAGAGACCCAGCTCTCACTGGTTTAAGCAGAAAAAGAATCCACTGGTTCTTGTCATGGAAAAGTCCAGAAGGTGCCGGTTTGGGCACAGTTGGGGCTCCGTTGTCAAAACCTGTGTCTGTCTCTCAGCTCTCCTTTCCTTTGTGCCCAGCAAGATAGCCATGGGGCTCATATTCTCCTTCTTTGCTAGGGAAGAAAAAATGATTTTTTCTCAGTATTTCCAGCAAAATCTCAGGGCAGACACCCATTGGCCAGGCCCAGGTCATATGACCCACTTCCAGAGCCCCAGGCAGGGGCCGCCCTGCCTGAAGCCCCTGGTCTGAGAGCTTGAGGGCTGGTCCTCCAAGGGAACACGGGGGCTGCCCCAGAAGAAGGAAATGAGTGGGGGCAGCCAGGAACTTGGAGGCTCACCCCAGTGACTCTTCGGGGAGGGGTCCCCTGGGGCGGGGTGGGGACACGTGTTTTTCCTATCCTCAGTCTCACTCCAAACCAGACTGGCATCTAGAATTTTGGAACTAGAAAGCCCTGGGATTCCTGCTCTATTTTTTATTGTGCAGACGGGGAAACTGAGGCCCAGAGAGACAGGGCACGGTCTAGGTGGTCACACCTAGTGAGACCGGAGCTGGAGCTAGAACACATGCTTTCTGACAGCCAGTCCTGACTGTCTACACAGCATGCTCCATGCAGCCCGTCTGAACAAGCCCCAGCAGTGTGGAGGCAATGGGGCTGAGTCCAGGGCTTGAGACGCCCCAGTGGGCAAGCCCCAGTCCCAGAAGGAAAGCCCACCTCAAAGGCTCCAGAGAGAATGGGGCTGGGACCAGGGGCAGGAATCAGTGGTAGGCTGATCCAGGGTGGGAGTGAGAAAGGCCAGCGCGTCTAGACCGCCTGTCACTGCTCCACCTCAGCAGCGAAGGAGGGGGAGGGAGGCCAGGACCAGGAGGGCAGGACAGGTCAGGGGGCGGAGAGGCCATGAGGGGCCCGGCGGGCTCCGGCAGGCCTGTTTACTCAGAGGCCCACGAGGTCAAGGCCCAGGCCCCAAGTTAATCATTAATGGCCGCCCAGCCAGCCCCGCTCGTGGCCGCTCAGCATGGTGGTAGCCAGCACCCAAAGCCCAGGCACTGCCCCCTGCTGCCACCCTGACCAGGGGGACCTAGGCGTGCTTCCGAGGACACTGCATTCTCTGCAGCCCCAGGGACTCTGGCATCTTTTTACCCCACTCAGGGCAGGCCTATGCCAGTATCCCGGGGGTCCCAAGGCAAGAAAGGGGGTCGAAGGCACTCCAAGCCAGCTCCATGTTTGCCTCCCACAGCCCAGTTTCTGGGTGTCACACCCAGCAAGGAGGGGACAGGGCAGAAGCGACAGTGGGGACAGGGACCTTGTGCAGGAGAAGAGTCGCAGTGGGTGCAAGGGGTCGGGGGTGCCCATGTCACTGGCAGGGGACAGTTTTGGTGGCAGCACGCACGGCTGGGGTGGTGCCTACCGTGGGACAGGTACCTAGGCCTGAGTCCAGGGGTCTGGGCTAGAGGTTCTCGAGGTCCCCCTGGGGGTTCCTGCTTGGGCTGACCCAGCTCAGGGATAGCTGAGCTCTGTGCCACCCGGCTGTGTCTCTATCATCCCTAGAACCAGCTGAGACCAGCGGCTCCCCACACCCGGGGAGAGCGTCTTTCCTTTCGGAGGAGCCGGCGCTGACAGAGGAGTGGCAGCTGCATTAACAGCTTTTAGGATGCAAATCCCTGTTTTGTCCTGGGGATTAGGCCCGAACCTCCAGGCTGGAGAAGGGAGCACCAGTGGGGCAGGGGGACAAGGACATGGTGGCTGTGCTGGTTGCCCACCCTACTCAGCCTCCCTGCCCTAGGGCAGCTATACCCTCTGCCTGACCCAAGACCCGGAGCCACACCGGGAGGAATCCACGTGGTGGGGACAGGGGGCCCAGGATTTGCACAGTCAGTGGCTGCTGTGTCCAGGCCCTGGGCTCACGCAGCGTCTCTCAGGGACAGTGGCGCCTCCGGAGGACCTTGGTACAGCCCAGATGTGGATGCGGCAGGTGGGTGCCGACTTAAGACGCCACATTTCTCAGGAGCACCCAGTGAGGCCAGTCCTCCCAGCCTCCAAGAGAAACAGTGCTTCTAGAAGGCTCCTCCCAACATGGCAGAGAGCTCTTGGAGCTTGAATAGACCCTCAGCCTCCAAAAGCTTCACTTTTATTTGTTAAGGCTTTGGGGGATGGGGCAGTGCAGGGGTAAAGCTGTGGAAGGGAACCTGGGACAGCTAGTGCCTGGGGATGTTGGGGGGCCCTCCTTTCTCTTGGGGTACCCCTTGTGGGGGTGCTGTCCTTGCCACCACGCAGTCAGAGTAGTGTCCAGCTCCAGAGTCCCCACCCCAGGCAGCCCAGAACTGGAAGCATTTAGAAAAAGCCGGAGGGCACATCCCGTGGGCTACCCCAGGGGCAAAGGCTTTCTGGGACTCCCACTGTAAACCCAGGCAAGGCCTCTCGGCCTTGGGCACCCTAGAGCACTGCACTCTGCGGACCCTCAGCGTCCACTTTAGCACGAGATTGTTCCCTTTTCAAGGCACCGCTTCTGCCTGACCAGGAAATCCTGAACCAAGGCGGCCTGTCCCTCCCTGAGTCAACACTTGCCGAGGAGGGCGGTGGAGCAGGAAAACAGGCTCCAGGAGCGCAGGCCAGAGAGAGCTGTGTCCACACACACACACACACACACACGTGCACACACACAGTCACACACACTGTAGTCACATGTGTACCCACAGGCACACTCATAACCACATGCACACATGCTCATACACAGATATGCACACACATGTGCACAGACACATAGGTACACCTGCACCAACTGTGTGCACTCATACACATGCTTGTAGTCACACGGGTACACACACACATGCACACACACACAGACACAGACTCACACAGGCTTTCCTGCTCCCAGGAGACATCGTGAAGCCCAGGCCTGTGTGAGTCACATCCCACACCCACACAGACACACGTGCGCGTGCACACACACACACACGCACCCACTGCACACTCTGTCATGCTTTCCCAGTGGTCTTTACGTTATTCAGTGGCCTCCCTTGCGGACACCAGCCACACAGCGCCCAGGAAATCTGACACGCCCAGGAAATCCGAGCCTGACACTGAGCCCTTGAACCTCACACCATCTTCTGTCTTTGGGGCCACTGGGGAAACAGGAACTTGGAGGAGGAGAGGCAGCCTCAGGCTCCCTCAGAGCCAGGCTGGGCTGGGGCTGGAGCTGGAAGGTGCCTGTGGCCCTGCTGTGGGAGGGGACACCCACCTCAGGGTTGGCCCTGGACCAGAGACACACACTTGTTTCCCCATGGCCCCTGGGGTGGGGCTGTGTCCGGCTCACAGTGGCCTCACCATACAAAATGGGGGGATGAATGAATAAGGACCTGGCAAGGACGTCCTCTGTCCCCTGGGCTGGCCTCGGGGTCCTGTAGGTGCCTGCCACCCTGAGAACCGCCTCGTCTTCCCTGATCACCTCCACCACGTGTGAGCCGGGCCCAGGGGAGCCAGCCTGCCTATGGCTGCGTCTCTAGGGCGGCAGGGGCGGCAGCACCGGGACGTGCTCACACACGGCTCCCCCGCGGCCGCACGCTAAGCCAACGCCAGAGCCAGGCCAAGAGCAGCAGTCCCGGGGCCTGCCCGCCGCCCACGTCCAGCCCAGCCTTCCATGCTGCTCCAGCGGGGGACCCAGCCCCTGACTCTTATCCACACAGCAGCCTCCCAGGAACACCGGCCTCCCACCCTGCAGGTCCTACCCTCCACCTCTCAACAGCAGCCAGGGATCCTTGCAAATGTCAGTCAGATTGCGTTCCTGGTCCAGCCCCCAAAGCCTTGCCAGTCTCTTCTGCTTGCAGCCACCCCATGAATTCTGTGAGACCCTCCTGGCCACCCACCCACCTGCCACAGACCTCCGCACTCTGCACCTCCCTTGGCTGCAACAGCTGCCTCCTGCCCCCGGGACGTCGCATGGCAGCTCCTGCTGAGTCTTCCTTGGCTGGTCTTTTTCCTCATTGAGGTTTCCTTGGGCTCTACGGCCACCCCCCCACCAGGGAGGCCTTCTTGAAGCCACCCCTGGTCACTGCCCAGATGCATAGTATTGCGGGCACCTCTTGTGCTCTGAAATGGCACCGTACCTGTCAGTCATCCCTGCTGGATTGTCAGTTCCACAAGGACAAGGACCACGTCCGTCTCATCCGCAGCCTGGAGGAGGTCTATCTGCCAGGTCCTTGGCACCAAGGACGAGTGTGTTTGTAGAGTGAATCAATGACCGAGAGAGGGTAATGCTGAAGAACCCAAATGCAAGTTGGAAATAGGAATGGCCACATGTCCAGCCTGCCCATCATCCATGTCCTGCCCAGATATTTTGGAAAAAAGAATCTAAAGAATGATAGTATTTTGTGACACATGAAAATCATATGAAATTCACATTTCGGCGATCTAGGAGGGGGAAGTGGGGGCTTCCTGGCCCATACCACACAGGCAACAGTCAGTTGCATAGGTCAGTGCTAGGATGGGGAGGTAGGGCCACAGCCTTTGCTCCTGGTGGGCTTAGCTCTGCCCTGGCTTTTGGCCCTGCACGGCGAGGAGCCCTTTGCATCTAGTGTCCTGGATTTACAGGGACCCTGCACTCTGCCAGTTCCTGCCTCCGCACCTTTGTCTAGGACATTCCGCTGCCTGAAATGTCTCCTCTGTCTGCCTGGCCAGTCCCTCCCTATCCCCAAGTGCAGCCAGACACCCTTCCCAGTCCCAGAGCCCCCTTCCCCATCACACACAGCTCTGAGACTGTACCCAGCTCCTCTGCTAGCCTGTACCGGGCTGCAGGCCAGGCCACGCCACATCAGTAGAGACTGGTCATGAGCAGCCTTCAGGTGCTCAGTGGGCTTCTCTTGAGGTTCCCACCACCTTGGGCAGGTTGAAGGGGTGATGAGAGACCTGGCCAGAGGTCAAAGAGATAGGTCAGACAACAAGGGGTCAGTCGGATCTAAAGAAGCCCAGAGGACCGGGCACAGTGGCTCATCCTGTAATCCCATATCTTTGGGAGGCTGAGGCGGGATGATCATGTGAGCCCAGGGTGTAGTGAGCCATGATTGTGCCACTGCATTCCAGCCTGGGCAACACAGTTAGACCCCATCTTTAAAAAAAAAAACAAAAAACAGAGAGGAGGCAGGGGTAACTCTGAATACAGGAGATAAGGGCTTAGTTAACTGGTTAGTTGGTTAGACAGTGGGTGAGTTTGTTCACTCATTTGTGTCCTCTACTTGGCCTGGAGATGGACTGACTCTGCTTCCTCCTCCGAGTAGCTGCTGGAGCCCTGAGGGAGGACTGACCAGACTGGCCCTGGACCAGGTAGGGAAACATGTATTTAATTCTGACCCTGCACCAGGAATCAGCCAATTATAGCCCCCAGGCCAAATCCAGCCTGCCACCAGATTGGAAAACAATCTAAAGAAGATTTCATGACCCATAAAAATGATATGAAATTCACATTTCAGTGTCTATAAATAAAGTTTTATTGGAACACAGCCACATCCATTCATTTATGGTTGACTTTGCCCTGCAAAGGCAGTTGAAAAGCTATAGCAGTGACCGTGCCAGTCCACAAAGCCTAAAATGTTTACCATCTGGCCCTTTACAGAAAAGATTTGCTGCCTGGTGTCCTAGGCCCTCCAGCCACCGTGCACCCAGCTGTCGCCTCTGCTCCAGCGCTGTTTCCCATTTATAATGTGGAGTGAACAGACCCTCCCTCAGAGCATGGTGGTGAGGACTCCGGGTTTGCTGTCTGCTGCTGGGCAGCATGGATATCCCCAGGTCATGCTTTCTTGACGCCAATACATAAAAGCTGAGCACTTGCAGAGGCTGCTCTAGGCCTGTTAGGGGGCTGGCCTGATACCCAAGGTCTGCCCCCAGGAGACACACACGGGGTTGGGGCATGAAGACCATGAAGCTGGAGGGGCACAGACGAGAGACGGGAGCCTCACCTGGAATGCACAGATGGTTCCCAGAGCGGGGGTGATACTCAAACTAAGTCTTTTTAAAATTTTTTAGAGACAGAGTCTCTCTCTGTTGGCCAGGCTGGAATGCAGTGGCTCACTGCAGCCTTGAACCTCTGGGCTCAAGCAGTCCTCCCACCTCCGCCTCCCAAGTAGCTAGGACTACAGGCATCTACCACCATACCCAGCTTATTTTTAAATTTTTTGTAGAGACAGGGTCTCACTAAGTTGCCCAGGCCAGTCTTGAACTCCAGGCTCCAGCAATCCTCCCAACTTAGCCTCCCAAAGTTCTGGGATTACAGGCATGAACGGCCACATCTGGAAGCTAAGTCTTAAAATATAAGTCGAAATTGTCTAGAGGGGAAGGAGCAGGGACAAGCATTGCAAGTGAAGAGAACAGCTTCAGCAAAGCTCAGAGGCTGAGAGAGAGTGGCAGGTCTGGACCTGGTTGGTGGGGAGCTTGTAGAACCAGGTGATGGGGGGCTGTGGGCTATCAGAGCTCACCCTTCATCATCGGCCCCACCCACCACCTGGGTTTGGCCCAGGCTGGCAAGGGTGCCCGCCGAGGGTGGATGTTGGCATCTGGCAAGGTGAGGTGGGGCATTGAGGGCAGAGGAGGGAGTGCCTTCAGGACCCCACCGCTGGCCAGCAGGGACACTGCAATTGGAGGAGCCAGCTGGTGGGCAGGGCCTGGGGGCTCAGCCCAGCAGGGCTGGGGTGCCAGGGCTGGGGCCGCCTGGTCCTGCCCCTGCCCCTGGGGCAGCCGGCAGAGTCCAGAGAGGAGGCAGGCTGCCACAGGCGGGGAGCTGGCAACAAAGGCCTATTCTTCAGGATTTAAAGAGTCTCAAAAGGCGTCCAACTTTCCTTCGTTAGATGCTCCGGGATGTTTCCCTTTCAGAGGCTGCTCAAGATACCGGCTGATAAGGGACCGACTGAAGGAAGCTTAATTATGGCCTGGAGATGTTGGGGTAAACAGACGGGAGTGTTTGTTTTACCGCCTCCTCTCTGTGCTAATGGGGGTACAAGCTACGTGCCAGCTAGGGGGACCCAGTGACCCCAGGCTTTGTGGGTTCCCCTCACTGTCTCCCCGTAGAGCGGGCCTTGGGGAGGGAGGCCACTGGCCAGAGTTCAGTATCTCTGCAGTGTGGGTGCCAAGCTCCACAACTTCCTGCCCATTTGGCCACAGGGTACTCACCTGGCCCTGACAAGGATAGGCATCAGGCATTAAAGGAGCCGTCCATGTTGGTGCCTGGCATGGAGTGAACGCTGGGTGAATTCTGGACAGCAGTGGCAGCCTGGGGCTGGGGGCAGCGGGTGGCAGGAGGTTCCCTGGCGCTGTCCTGACTCTGACCCAGGCCACAACCCCCCAGAGGATGCATCTGGCTCCTCAGCTCCATCCCGAGCCACCTGGATGGGCAGGGAGGTAGGCTGGGGCTTGGCCTCTCAGCAGCACTCCCCATTTACCCCCACACCCCATCCCAAGGCCAGGGTCCTCCTGGGGTGCCCAAACCTGGTAGTGCCCCCCTCCTGTGGGCATCACAACTCCAGTGGATCAGGGGCACCACCCTGTGTGCCCTCCTCAGCATGTGCCCACCTCCCACACCCCACCCACCACAGCCTCCCCGTGAGTGAGGAGTCCCAGGAGTAAGGGGAACCCACTCTCTCACCCTGCGCCCCGAGGGCCCAGGGGCTCAAAAGGGTACAGCTCAGCTTTATTTAAAGGAGCAGCTCTGCTCAGGGGCAGGGGGTAGGGGGAGTGGGAGGAAAGGGATGGTGCCCCCTAGACATGACAGAGGCACACTCACCCAGAGACACGCACACACCCTGGCCAAGGCATGCACTGCCCAGGCTGGGCCAGGCCTTCTATTCCCTCGGCGTCCAGGAATCTGCAGCTCTGCTCCCTAGCAGGCAGGGGTCACAGGCTCAGGGGTCACAGGCTCAGGGCACCCCCCCATGTGTGTGTTTGCTCATCCACACACATATGCCAACACAGTGCCCGTGAGTATCTGTACCCTGTGGCTGGGAGGGAGCAGGAGGAAGGGGAGGCCAGGCAGTCCATATTTTGTGTCCCTCACGTGAGGCGGGAAGGGCACAAGGGGGTCATTTAGGGTCACTCCAGCAGGACCCAGGCCCTCCACGGCCTGGGCAGGTGCTCACATGAGAGGCTCCATCAGAGGAGCTGTGGGAGCCTCTTGGGAAAGGGCCACGGTTCACCTTTTGGCAGATGTCACCACCCCCAGAGGCTCAGAGCCCCCCTTCACTCTGTGGCTGTCCTTCAGGCTGGGGTGACCAGCCCCCCACAGGGCCTCCAGCTGAGACCAAGAAGCCATTTTGATCCGTGATGAGAAGAGGAAGTTCCTGCGGCCCCAAAACAGAAACAGGAAGCTGGGAGGGGGGCACAGGGATAGGGAACGGGAAGGGGACGCAGGCACCCGGCAGATGCACCCCAAATACGGGACCTTCCTGGGCCCCACAGCAGCAGCCGTGTCTGGGTGTCTCTGCCCAACCCCACTGCTGTGGGCCTCATCTGGGCCCAGCTGTGCCCACCAAGAGGGCAGACTTGCTGGGGACCTCGGATGCTGGCCCACTCCCCGCCTGGGTGGTTCAGTTGCCCAGGCTTATCTGGCTCCGACTGAGAAGGCTCTGTGGGTAGCTGGAACCCCTCTGTCCGCCCACATGTGCCTGGCCACGTGCCTCTCCTTGGCCTCCGAGTGTAGCCCTGTGGGATTCTCTGCAGCGCTGGCCTGACGCCTTGACTTAGCACGTCCAGGTCACCCTCTGTCCCCATCTCTGACCAAGCGCCCTGGCCGTGAGTCTGTGCGGCCGCCTGTGGGGTTCCGCTGTTCACCACTGAGTCCCAGTCCTGGCCATTTCCCCAGCTGTGATGTGACAGGTCCCAGGCCCTCACCCAAACTTGGTAACAACACTCAGGACTGCCTGCTCAGCAGAGGTGGAGCCTGGACTCTGTCCCCCGGGGCCCCCTGCCTCACACTGTGTCCTGAGCCAGTCTGCCCTCTGCAGCCCCCTCCTGCTCTGTAGGCTGAGAGATGGAGTGTCTTAGAAACATGCATGGGTCCCAGCCCCTTGTGCCCCCAAGCGGAGGGACGACAGGATCTAGAGCCACGCACCAACCTCCGGAAGTCGGGCAGCTCCCAGCTCACGCATGGCCAGGCTAGGCTGGGGTCACGTGGAAGGCAGGACAGCAGCTCCCACGTAGGGTGGGCATTGCCTTTGACTCCTTGCTCGGTCTGGAGGCTCCTTCAGGAAGACTCTGGGGGTGAGGGAGCGGGGGCGGGAGCCAAGGGACCAGAGAGGCACATGTCACCAATTTCAGTTCTGCCCCAGCTGGCCTGAGGCAGCTCGGGACTTCCCAGGGTGGAAGGATAGGTCCGGGGGCCAGGCCAGTTGGAGGCAGGGCCAGGCTTTGAGGACCCCCTCCCCGTCCCAGCCGTCCATGGGGGAGGCAGCTCTGGGTTCCTGGGGTGGGCTGGATGTGGAGGTGTGCGCCTCCCTGGTGGCCCTTGTCTCTCCCCAAGCCCTAGAGCAGGTCTCTCTAGGACTTCCCACTCGTCAGCCCTGGCCCAAGATTATCACTACAAAAGATGTCCACGACCTGCTGCCCCCTCAAAATGAGAGCTTTAAGAACAGCTGCCCAGAGGTGTCTGAGAAAAACTCCAGGATGGGAGTGAGGGGTGCCAGGCCGTCAACTCTCCCCAGGCTGAAGGATGAGGTGGAAACCACGAAAGACCCCAAAACAAAGCCATCTTCTCCACACCTCCAGGCTATTCCCCAAAGAAGGAAAGCGGGGAAGGGGGTGGGGAGGGAGAGTGGAGCCCCCACCTCGGGCGGTCAGCACCAGCGTCAGCAGGGAAGCGGGCCCCTGGCCGGGGAGCGCATCTGACCGGACCGACCGTGTTCTTGGGAGATCAGTTGTGAAACTTGCATCAAACCCCCAAACCACAAAAACGGCCAATTTTCCCAGCTCTGTTCTCATGCTTCTCAGACCAGCTGAGGAGCCTTCAGCATCTCCCGCTGAGAGAAGCCAGGCCAGCTGCCAGCGCTGGGAGACGAGAAAACCCCGAGTGCCTGGAGACCCAAGCCCCAAGTTTGCCTGAAGCACCCTGCTCCCTTCAACGAGCCTGTGAATGTGACGTCTGGAGAAAGGGTGAGGCCTGGGCCTTATAAAGGAACCTGGAGCCGGGTGTAGTGGCTCACGCCTGTAATCCCAACACTTTGGGAGACCAAGCAGGGAGGATCGCTTGAGTCCAGGAGTTCAAGCGCAACCTGGGCAACGTAGCAAGTCCCTGTCTGTACAAAAAATACAAATACTAGCCCAGTATGGTGACACATGCCTGTAATTCCAGCTACTCAGGAGGCTGAGGCGGGAGGATCGCTCGAGCCCACTAGTTTGAGGCCAACTTGGGCAACATAGTGAGACCCGATCTCTATAAAAAATTAGCCAGGCATGATGGTACTCACCTGTGGTCTTAGCTACTCAGAAAACTGAGGCAGGAAAGTCACTTCAGTCTGCTAGTTTGAGACCAGCTTGGGCAACGTAGTGAGATCCCATCTGTATAAAAAATTAGCCAGGCATGGTGATGCATGCCCATAGTCCCAGCTCAGGAGGCTGCAGCGGGAGGATCACTGGAGCTCAGGAGTTTGAGGCTGCAGTGTGCTGTGTTCGTGCCACTGCACTCCAGCCTGGGCGACAAAGCAAGACCCTGTCATAAATAAATACATACATACATACATACATAAATGGAAAAAGAAAACTGGAAATCAGCATGGAAGGACCCAGAAGCTGCCAGGGCTGCCTCAGAGAGAATTCTGGAACATTGCTGCCTTGGGAAGATAACGTCTGGCTGATGGAAGGTCAGAGGCAGGTTACCAGGGACAGACTCCTCTGTTTGAAAAGAAGGTCACCCAGGCATCCCTCGTGTCTTCCCACTGCATTTGGTGCACAGCGCGTGACTCCAGTTCTCTCTCATTCAGGGCCTGGTTATACCAGAAAGGCTGGCTCTCACTGAGCAAGGACCCAGATAGGGACGCTCAGAGAGGCGGGAAAGAAAATCTCCCCCACCCCACCAAGGAGGGATGCAGCTGTGTGCTGTAAGTGATGGTTAAAGCCATCTTTAAGAAAGAGAGGCTGGGCACCATGGCTCACTCTTCTAATCCCAGTGCTTTAAGAGGCTGAGGCAGGAGAACTGCTTAAGGCCAGGACTTTGAGACCAGCCTGGGCAACATAGCCGTCTCTACAAAAAATACACAAATTCGTTGGGCATGGTGGTGTGCACCTGTAGTCTCAGCTACTCAGGAGGCTGAGGTGGGAGGATCACTTGAGCCCAGCAGTTTGTGGCTGCAGTGAGCTATGATCGCACCCCAGCACTCCAGCCTGGGAGACAGACTGAGACACTGTCTCTAAAAAGAAAGAGGGAAGAGAGAAGATGCCCGTAGCTGCTTTAGATAACTAATGGCCTTGAAGCCGCGAAGGCCCAATCCCCGCCACAGGGAATGCAGCCCCATCTCCGCAAGCCAGTCTCCGAGGCTGCCCCTTCTTGCTTCCTCCGCCAGATACCCCGCCCAGCCCCCGCCGCCAAAATGAAGCCAGGTGGGGACCCTCTGTGCTGCTGGCCTCCAGGCCCTGCCCCGCTGCCCCTGCCTTCAGCCCCTACCACCCACACCACCCTGAAGCCCTTCCTCTCCCTGGCCGAGGCTGGCGGCTTGCCTCCAGCTGGAGCCTCTCGGAGGCTGGGAGAGAACCCCTCACCTGGGTTAACTTTAGCGGTGATTCTAGAAGCAGGATGTTGCTGAGGAAAAGGCCAAACTGTAGCTTCCTGTGCTCCGTCCCAAGCCTTTGCCTGAGCTGAAACTTTCCTCTAACAAGCCCTGTAAGAGGAGATTCACACCGTGCTCCCTGTTTGAACCACAGCACCTGTGAGTACTGGCGATGATGTTATGCCAATGTGATATTGTGTGCATTTAGCATAACAGCCACTTGTAAGTAGTCACATGGCAAGACCATTGCTGGGGCCCAGAGAATCCTGCTGGGGGCCCATAACCTGGGATTGGTCCCCTGGAGCTAAGGCCAGGGCTACAGTGCAGGAGGCCCACACCCACGGGAGATCCTGCCTGAGGGGCAGGGCTGGATGACAGGCAGTGAGCCCAGAGCGTAGACAGAAGACAGTGGGTGTGTGTATCTTGGTCCCTGCATGCCTCTCTAGGTAACTTTGGTTTGCACGTCTGTGAGGTTGAGCATCTGTCAATGTGGGAGTTTCCGTGCATGGCTGGTGACTGCATTTGTGTGTTTGTGCATGGGCCTGGGTACATTCGTGTCTCTCGGTGTGTTTACGGGTCTGTTCATTCAATCACTGTCTGGTGCAGCCAGGCCCTAGACAGACTGGAGGGCTCGGTCCCTGCCCCATCAGGCCCCCAATCTGGCAGGAGGTGGACAGGAAGTAGAAATGACACCCACAATCCATAAGCAGGATGATGACAGGGGAGCTCACGCCTCGAGGGTAGAAGCCCCCGAGGCAAGGGACCCGCTGCAGCTTAGCACTCGGGACCCTGGATGCTTTCATGAAGGACGGGAAAGTCCAGTGCCCTGGGAGGCATGGGAGTTGTCTCCAGGGGAGGAGAATTTTCCAGGCAGACGGGAGAGCATCTGCAAAAGCCGGGGCACTGAGGAGAGGTCGAGGCAGAACTGCAGGAGCTAGGAAGCCAAGGGGTGTGGGAGGTGAGGGCAGGAAGGACGGGAGCTGGGCACGCAAGCCTGGAGGCCACCGTGACAATGGTGGTTGCTTCCTAGAACTGTGGGAAGGTGAAGTTAGGAAAGGAGCCCAATCATGTGGCCATTTAATAGTATGGCCACTCTGTCGGCTAAGAGCCTGGATGAGGCCAGAGCTGCCATTCCGTGAAGCGAGATGGTGGCTGGGGATGTGGGGTGGCAGGGGAAGACATGGACAGGTGCAGGCATGCAGAAGCAACGGAAGGGTGACAGGTAAGGCCTGGCCACGGCTCAAGTGTCAAGGGCCAGGAGGTGTACATGCTGTGTGTGCACATGTGTGCACTTGAGCCTGTACAAATGCCTGCTGGGAACTCAGGCCAGGCCCTCGGCCCTCTCCCCTCTCCCTCTCCCCTCTCCAATCTCTTGCCCGTGTTCCCCACAGCCTCGCCACGGACATGACAGTGACGGTAAGAAGGACTCAGTGTTGCAACTGCATTTCCTCTCGAACCCAGGGCCGCCAGAGATTAGCTGAGAGCCCCGTGTGCACTGGGCGATAACACCCCCGCCACTCCCCCCGCTTCCTAATCTCTGATTCATTTCCAACTGATAACAGCATGAGGGCCCATGGGTGACGAAGAAACACCCCAGTGGGTCCTACCAAGGCCACTGTCAAGCCGCGTGCAGGGACTCCGGGCAGCAGAGACCGAGGGAGGGCAAAGACCGGGGATGATTGCAGAGACAGAGGCAGAGAGAGGAAGAGAGAGAATGAGAAGAGAGAGAAAAAATGAAAATGGGGAGAGAATGAGAGAGCGGAGAAAGCGGGGGGGAGGGCAGTGGGGATGGT
This sequence comes from Mandrillus leucophaeus, assembly GCF_000951045.1. Taxonomy (NCBI): domain Eukaryota; kingdom Metazoa; phylum Chordata; class Mammalia; order Primates; family Cercopithecidae; genus Mandrillus; species Mandrillus leucophaeus. The sequence goes on from NW_012105142.1 coordinate 272,478, forward strand.
CAATGGGAGCAAAAATATGGTTAGGTAGAATGACTAAGATCTAGGATTGATGCATGCAGGGCTTAATACCTAGGTGATGGGTTGATAGGTGCAGCAAACCACCATGACACGCGTTTACCTATGTAACAAATCTGCACGTCCTGCATGTGTATCCCAGAACTTAAAATAAAATAATTTTTTTTAAAAAAGATCTAGTATTTGATAGCACAACAGGGTGATGAGAGTCACCAAGAATTTATTGTACACTTAAAAATAATTAAGAGGCTGGGCGCGGTGGCTCAAGCCCGTAATCCCAGCACTTTGGGAGGCCGAGACGGGTGGATCACGAGGTCAGGAGATCGAGACCATCCTGGCTAACACGGTGAAACCCCATCTCTACTAAAAAATACAAAAAACTAGCTGGGCCAGGTGGCAGGCGCCTGTAGTCCCAGCTACATGGGAGGCTGAGGCAGGAGAATGGTGTAAACCTGGGAGGCGGAGCTTGCAGTGAGCTGAGATCCGGCCACTGCACTCCAGCCTGGACGGCAGAGCAAGACTCCGTCTCAAAATAATAATAATAATAATAATAATAATTAAAAGAGTATGATCAGAATCAGACAGAAAGGATAAATGCTTAAGGGACGGAGACCCCATTCACCCTGATGTGATCATGACACATTGCATGCCTGCATCAAAATATGTCACATACCCCGTAGATACATGCACCTGCTGTGGACCCATAACAATTAAATAAAATAAAAAGAGGGAGGGAAGGAAAGAGAACAAAAATGAGAGGCAGACAGAGAGAGAGTGAGGATAAGGGGGAGATGGAGACAGGGAGAGAGAGACAGAGAGACACAAACCCCCAAGATCAGGGCACGATGACGAGGAGGAGAGGAGAAACAAGGACAGTGGCGGAGGGACAGACTGACAAATGTGGGCAGATTCAGAGAGGGGTTGGGGGGTCCTCGGGGCTAGAGGGACTTACTAAATTGAGAAAGAAACAGAAAAACAGGCTGGACATGGTGGCTCGTGCCTGTAATCCCAGCACTTTGGGAGGCTGAGGCAGGCAGATTACTTGAGGTCAGGAGTTCCAGACCAGCTGGGCCAACATGGCAAAACCCCCATCTCTACTAAAAATACAAAATTAGCTGGGAGTGGTGGCACACGCCTGTAATTCCAGCTACTCGGGAGGCTGAGGCAGGAGAATCGCTTGAGTCCAAGAGGTGGAGGTTGCAGTGAGCCAAGATCATGCCACTGCACAGCAGCCTGGGCAACAGAGTGAGATTTTATCTCAAAAAAAAGAAACAGAAAAACAGAGAGAAGGGACTGAGTGAGAAGGGACTGAGCAAGAAAGGGAAGAGGTGACCCAAGGTCAGGAGACAGAGGGAGTGAAAAGGAAAGAGCAAGAGGGTGAGGAGTGGGGTGCGAGGCTGGGCCCTACCCTGGCACTGCCCATACAGCCTGGACACCGTGGGTTAGGGCAGGACAATGATTTTACTGGTTCGACCCCTGCCAGGTTCAGGCCTCAGCCGGGGCAGGGGAACAGGGACAGCACACACCCCTGACCATTCCAGGGAGACCCGAACCCTCAGGCGGGGCAGGCAGGGCTGTGGGCTGCACAGAGCTGAGCGGGGTGGATGGAGCCATGCTCCTTGTCCATGGACTCGGCCAGGGCCAAGGAGACAGAGCAACCCATCGGGGTCTATGTGGATCCTGATGGGGTCTGGCAGGGCGGAACAGTCAAGGTTCAGGGGTCTGGGCTCAACCCCAGGGCTGTGACGGCGTGGCAGCCATCTGTGCTTTCCCAGAGCAGGCAGGAAGTGCCTGCAGGGAGCTGGAACCACAGTGCTGGGGCTCAGGGCTGGTACAAGAGGGAGCCGGTCTCCCTCCACTCCCCTCCCCGACCAGTCACTCCCCTGGGGTCACAGTCTGGGTCATGCGGTGATGCCGAGAGTTTAGTGGAAGAGGAAATGGGAGCTCCAGGAACTACAGAGGCCCGGCCACCTCCCTCACTCCTAAGCCCCTGCACCAGTTCCCCACTAAGGATAGAAGAGGGGCGCAGACAGCTGCCCACCGGAGGGGTGCCAGGGCCTGGGAAGGATCTCACAGGTTCCTGGGCTCAGGTCTTCCGTTGGGGACAAAGAGGGTTCCCAGAGCAACCAAATCAGGGGCTCCGGGCTTAGCAGAGGGGAAGGGGCAGGGGGCGCCCCGCCCCCGACCCCAGTGCTCAGAGCTGGTGGGAGAAGGGGGTCCTATGCAGAGGAAACTTGATGAGCAGGTGCCAGAGAAGCAGGGGCCGAGGAGCAAATCACGAAGCCCAGGGGACTTCACTCTGAGTGCAGAGAGGAGCCCAGGGGCACTCCCAACCAGGGGAGCCTTGGTGCTGTTGGTGTTCTAGTATGTTCCTCCATCCCCCAGGGCCTTCAGCCCAACGCATGAAGGCTGACAGCACACGGGGCCCAGCCGGGGACCCCAGCTCCTTGCCCCTCCAAGCTAGGGCAGTCACCCCTCTGATTTGCCGTGCCCGCCCTGATGCCCTGCCTGCCGCGACCACAGGAAGCACTGCCCCAGCTCAGCACTTCCCTTTTCTGAAATCTGCCCCCAGCAGCCCGGTGGCCAGGGAAGCCAGACTTCCCGCTGCCCCCCCTCCCGGGCTCTTCCCACCGGTCACAAGTGGTTTGTTCCTGAGCTTCCCTGGGCAGAGGTGACCTTCTTGCCTCAACCACAGATCAGTTATTTATCAGAACAGGAAAGATGGCACCAGAGATATGTCCTCACCGCCCCCAGGAGGGCCTGGCCTGCTCCAACGACCACACGCCCGTTCCCCACATCATACGGGGCCTGCTCACCACATCACACGGGCGTGCGTGTGGCCGGCGCGTGTGTGCAGGGCTGCACCCGGGAGGGGCCGGGTGGGAGGCCTCATGGGCAGGTAGGGTGGGATGTGGGATGCACCCTGGCTCGTGGGCTCAGATGAGGCTCCGTGTGCCAGCCCGGAGCAGTCAGGATATCTGGCGTCCTCCAGATCTGATGAAAGTCGTCCTTCCTCCAGTCCCACCCTCAGTCCCAAACTTCCCAGCAGGGAACACGCTGGGATAGGGCCCTAGCTGGCTCCTCTTCCCTCCGCCCAGAGCAGACAGAGGGCTCACCCCCTCGGGATTCAGGACTCACTGTGGGTGTTTGGGGTTGGATACTTCTGTGTTGTAAGGGCCATCCTGTGCTTTATAAGATATTTAGCTGCATCTCTGGCCTATATCCACTAGATACCAGGAACAAGTTTCCCATCACTACTTCCAATTGCAATGATCGAAAATGTTTCCAGGGCATGGTGGCTCATGCTTGTAATCTTAGCACTCTGGGAGGCAGAGACGGGAGGATCACTTGAGCCCAGGAGTTCAAGACCAGCCTGGGCAACATAGCAAGACCCCCCCGCCTTCAAAAAACATAAGTATTAGCCAGGTGTGGTGGTGTACACCTGGACTTGCAGCTACTCAAGAGGCTGAGGCAGGAGGATCACTTAAGCCCAGGAGGTTCAGGCTGCAGTGAGCTATGATCGTACCAGAGTGACATAGTGAGACCCCTTCTCTTAAAAAAAAAAAAAAGTCTGCAGACATGCCAAATGTCTTCTGAGAGTACGAGATTATCCTCGGTCAAGAATCACTGATCCAGGCACACCAAAAGGCCCCGGCTTCCATGACTAGAAAGTTCGAGGTCTTAGTTGGCCTGCTTTACGATTTTTTGCTAGAAAGCTATGGACTCAGTTGACTCATGAACGAGAGCCTGAAGTTCTTGGGAGGTGGAGGCTGTGCCTGTCTGCAGGATCTGTGCTGTAGGGCCTGCTGCGGGGCTCTGAGCGTAACTGCCTTGCAGAGCCTGGAGCCGGAAAGAGCACCCTTGTGACCGGAAGGGGGATGGTGAAACTGGGAGGTTTCATTCAAGAGCAGATCCAGGAGCTGTACCGTGGAACATAAGTGAGGCACTTGGGGCCACAAGGCACAGGGTTGGGGCTTAGGCCAGAAAGAATGGGAAAAACTTCAGAATCAGGGCAGAACACAGGTCCGGGATATGAGTCCTGGACTCCCCAAGGTGATGAGCCGGAACTGACCCCCTTCAATAAACTGCAGAGCTGGAAGGGCTGCTCTGCACAAAAAGGGATGTGTAAACCTGATCCAAAAAAAAGTAGTAGCGAGGCCAACGTAGTGTCTCACGCCTGTAATCCCAGCACTCTGGGAGGCTGAGGCAGGAGGATCACTTGAGGTCAGGAGTTCAAGACCAGCCTGGGCAACATGGCAAAACCGCATCTCTGCAAAAAATGCAAAAATTAGCTGGGAGTGGTGGCACATACCTGTAGTCCCAGCTACTCAGGAGACAGAGGTGGAAGGATCTTGCTTGAGCTTAGGAGGTGGAGGTTGCCGTGAGCCAAGATCATGTCACTGCACTCCAGCCTGGACAACAGAGCAAGACTCAATCTCAAAAAAAACAAAAAACAAAAAAAAAGTGCTAGTGAAGCTTTCTATCCTCCTGAGGCAATGAGAGGAAAAAGTTAAGTGTGGATTCAAATGCACACAATCCAGTAGTTCTAAAACTCCAAATCCGGAAATTAACATAACAATGTATATACAGCCATGGCTGGGTGCAGTGGCTCACACCTGTAATCCCAGCACTTTAGGAGGCTGAGGTAGGCAGATCATGAGGTCAGGAATTCGAGACCAGCCTAGTCAACATGGTGAAACCCTGTCTCTACTAAAAATACAAAAATTAGCCAGGCATGGTGGCACGCACCTGTGGTCCCAGCTACTTGGGAGGCTGAGGCAGGAGAATCGCTTGAACACAGGAGGCAGAGGTTGCAGTGAGTGGAGAGCATGCCATTGCACTCCACCCTGGGTGACAGAGCAAGACTCCATCTCAAAAAAAAAAAAAAAAAAGAAATGTACATACAGCCATGAAAGAAATTTACTTCCAAGCCACTTTGCATGGACACTTTCACAGCCCAGAAACAGATCACAGGAAAATTAATCCCTGATGAAGATGAGCTCACAATGAAAAGTAATCATGAATGACCCAAAAAAACAAGCAACCATGTCAGTGGGAGATCTTAGATCTAGAGATATTAGAACAATTTGTAAAAGACTACATAATAATAAGTACACTTAAAATAATTAAGATAGAAAAGGGAGTGGAAGACGTAATAAAAATATTATTTTAAAATAACAAGTAGATTTCAAAAGAAATCAAAGAGTCCTTCAAAAAATACTCATTGCCGTATAAAATAGAAGCTCAGTGAATGGGTTACATAGCAATTAGTTGTAGCTCAAAGGGGAATAAGAAAAATATGAAGCATGTCTGAGGAAATTTCATGAAATGCAGCACAGAGATATGAAAACAAGAAACATACGAGAGTCTAAGATTCTTGGAGACATGAATGAGAAGGGCCAAGAAGGGCTAACACACATATAATAGGAATTGCAGAAGGGTGAAAACTGGAAAACCTCAAAACCTAATTAATAGTTGAGAAATTTCAAGAACTAGGGAATGAAGTCCTCACATTGAAGATGCACACTGAATCCTAAGAGGGATAAATTAAGAACAAACACACCATAGTAAAATGAAAGACCATTGACAATTAGCCAAATTGTGGCACACACCTGTGGTCACAGCTACTTTGGAGGCTGAGGTGGGAGGATCTCTTGAGCCCAGGAGGTGGAGGCTGCAGTGAGCTATGACTGTGCCACTGCACTCCAGCCTGGGTGACAGAAGACCTTGTCAATACATAAATAAGCAAACAAATAAATAAGTAATTTTTTAAAAAGCATTAAAGACAAAAATGCTATCTTGAAAGTACCAGAAAGAAATGCATACTACAAAAGAATGACAAATGCATACTACAAAGAAACGCATACTACAAAGGAATTTGCGTCACAATAGACCTAGCAGCAGCAGCAACTGGTCAGAAGACTAGTGGATAACACCTTCTAGGTGCAAAGGAAAAATTTCCAGCAAGAATCCTATGTGGCCAGGCACTGTGGCTCACACCTATAATCCCAACAATTTGGAAGGCCAAGGCAGGTGGATCACCTGAGGTCAGGAGTTCCAGACCGGCCTGGCCAACATGGTGAAACCTCGTCTCTACTAAAAATACAAAAATTAGCTGGGCATGGTAGTGGACGCCTGTAAACCCAGTTACTCGGGAGGCTGAGGCAGGAGAATTGCTTGAACCTGGGAGGCGGATGTTGCAGTGAGCCGAGATCACACCATTGCACTCCAGCCTGGGTGACAGAGCGAGACTTCGTTTCAAAAAAAAAAAAAAAAGAATCCTATGTGATGCTTGCAGATGCTTTCTTTTGGGGGAAAAAAAAAAAAGAAAAGAAAAAGAAAACAAAGGAATCCTATCTGTACCTAAACTACACTGAAATAATGAATTGAGGCTGGGCAAGGTGGCTCATGCCTAAAATCCCAGCACTTTGGGAAGCTGAGGTGGGAGGATCACTTGAGGCCAGGAGTTCGAGACCAACCTGGGCAACACAGGGAGACCCTGCCTCTACAAAAACATGTTTATAAAGGAAAAAAAAGAATTGGGATACAAAGATGTGCGCTTGAAGCCGAGTGTGTGGTAAGAAGGCGGGGTCTTTATAAGAAGTCATGGGTGATGAGACAGATGGCAAGGTGCGTTCATCTGCGTTTTTGGAGGGTGGCTTCGCTTTGGATGGACACTTCAGATAGGAAAGTGCTGAAGGCCAAGGTCAGACTCTGAGCTACGTTCCTGAGAAGAGTGAGATAAAGTGGCAAGAGAGTCCCACCCAGCCAGCCCTGTGTCTGCTCCCGGCAAGGTGTTGAGAGTGTGTCAGAGACTGTGAGGGACCCGTTTAGCCTTGGACCCGCTCTGGCTTCTGGACACAGTCACACTGTCCCTGCATCTCTGCCTGGGCCGTCACCTGCCCTCAGGGCTTCTTTCCAGGGCTTCCCCGGCCTCCTCACCCGCTGCAACTTCTCTCCTCTATGCCAGCTCAGAGATTATTTTCCTCTGGCCCTCTACATTCCCTTCCCCTCTGAGACACCCACCCCTGGCTCAGTGGAAACTCATCAGTACTTTCCACCCAAGACTCCCATGGCTCACTTTCCCTGGGGAGATTCCCATGGCCTCACTTTCCCAAGAAGGGTGGATTTCTCAGTCCTCAGAGGCTGTTCACAGGCTTGGCTGCACTTAGTCAGGGCAGGCTGCAATGGGTCCTGAGAGCTGGCGTGCCTTCCACTGCCCCAGGACCACCCTCCATGCCTCACGCAGAGGGTCAGAAGGCTCTGTGGGTCAGCTTGGGGGAACAGCGGGGAATGGGTGAGCCATCTGCTACGGTCATGTCAAGCTGCCATCAGTGCCTGTATTCCCCCGGCCCGTCCTCCCGGGAAGAGGTGGGAAAAGTCACAAGCCTCCATCTATTGGTCCTTGGCAGCAGGAACCCTCCACACACTTCAAGATCCAGGGCATCCTCCGTTGACCGGAGCTGAACAGAACCCAACCCCACTCCGGGGCAAGATTCAGGTCATCTGCATGGTGGGAGCGGCTGCCTCTGAGAACCACATCACCTGGCCTGTCTGTTCCTGAAATACACCAAACCCATTCCTGCCACAGGGCCTTGGCACTGGCAGCTCCCTCTGCCTGGTACACTCTTCCCCGTCTAGACTCTTGGTCAGCTCATTCTTGTCCTTTCTTGGCTGAAGTATCACTCCACCCCACTCCCGCCAGGGATCCCTTTCCTGACTTCCTTAGCTAAAGTCTTTACCCGTACAGTCACTCACTCACTCATCACACTGATTTATGTCTCTTGTGGCCTTTATTAAACGTGAAACAGACCAGATGTAGAGGCTCACGCTTATAATCGCAGTGCTTTGGGAGGCCAGGGTGGGAGAATCACTTAAGGCCAGGAGTTCGAAACCAGCCTAGGCAACATAGAACATTGTCTCTAAAAAAAAGTAAAATAAAATAGTAGCTGGATGTAGCGTGCGCACCTGTAGTCCCAGCTACTTGGGAGGCTGAGGCAAAAGGTTCGTCTGAGCCCAGGAGGTTGAGGCTGCAGTGAACTGTGATTGTACCACTGCACTCCAGCCTGGGTGACAAAGTGAGATCCTGTAACCAAAAAAAAAGCTGCAATAGATACCAGAGCTAACACCAGCCTCAGGTGCCCCTGATGCCAAGCCCTGCCCGACTCTGGTGACCCCTCCCCACAGAGCTCCCTGGCCTCATCTCCCTGCTTCTCCCTGCACCAGACCTTGGATGACTGGGCCTCACTCTTCTCACACTTTGATCCTGGGCTCAGACAGACCCAAGTTCAAGTCTCAATGCCACTCGTTCTGGGTCATGGACCCTGGGCAGGTCACCTCTTCTCCCTGGGCCTTGCCTTTCTCTTCTGCAACACAGGCTTGCCTTGCAGGGGTCCCGGGAGGAAAAGCTAGAATAACGAATTCACGCTTTCAGGACGTGCTGGCTTCTAGCAGGTGCCCCAGCAGGGCTGAGGGCCAGGGGCTGCAGCAGACAGACCTGCGACCTCGGGCAGTCAAGGTCTTCTCCAGCCTAGCAAGCTGTTTGAGGGTGGGGACATTCAGCAGAGTCTGGGGGCAATGACAGGGATGGAAACCCAGAGCCTGGCTCCCCTGCCTCTGCCCTTTCCCTCTTAGGGCCTCAGTTTCCCCATCTGTGAGATGGAGCACTCAACACCTCTTTGGCCTGGTGGCTACGTCCTGCGGTGTCTGGGGAAGTGTGAGTGGTCAGCGTCCAGGGGCTGCTATCTACATCCCCTTGTGGGATTAGAGGAGGAGTCCCCTGTGCTGGGGAGCTGGGAGCCACAGCCCCAAGCTAGGAATGGGGAGGATGCCAGGTCCTGGTCTGGCCTTGTCCTCACACCTGTGGGTACTGACTGGGCTGAGCTTGGTGCCCTGTCTTCTGCAGCGGCAGAAGAAGGGGCTGACCGGGCTGGGCTGAGCTGCACGTGACCTGCAGAACTTGGCTCGGGCCAACCCTGAGCCCAGCCTCTCTCTACCCCGCACAGACTAACTGTTTTGGGGCCTGGCCGCTCCCTCACACCAACAGCTCCTGCTGCTCCCCACGGCCCCCACCCGGCTGCCTCTGGGAGCTTGGCCGCCTGAGTCTCCCTTTGCCGGGCTTGCTGCGCAGATCCTCCACAGTGGGGTCTGCAGGGGTCTCATGGGGGCCGAGGTCAGGGAACAGAGGTGGAGACCTTGTGCAAGGGAGAGTGGGGCTCTGGCGACAGACACACGGGCCTCCGGCTGTAGATGTATCCAGGTGAGAGGGCCGCATGGGGAGAGGGGACAGGGCCACAGGCTGCATGGCACCCTTGGCTAGAAGTGCCTCTCACGGAGGGTGCCCAGCCCCAGGCTGATTCCTCTTCCTGCATTGGGCCAGGCTGAAATAGCAGCCATGACAGTAGCTAGCACAGACGGAGCACCTGCCCTACCCAACACTGTTCCAGGCCCCCTGCATACGAACCAGTGTCACTGCTGTATGGTGTGTGCACAAACACGACCCCCATTTGGTGCAGACGATGAAAGGGGGACACAGGCAGGCTCTGAGGGCTGCTGGGACCAGATGAGCTGGGAATCAGAGTCAAGTCATCCGCCTCCAGGGCCAGCCCCCTACCCACCCCACAGGGAGGCGCTGTGGCCTGGGAGTGCCTGAAGAGGGATGGTGGGCTTCAGAGCTGCAGGGAGGGGCTCCTGCCAGCCTGGGCTTCAATGAGCCCCCAGTTCTCAGTGGATGAACAGGACTAGACAGGACATCTACAATCTTCCAGTCTTCCAAGGAGCGTGCTATGCGCTGGTGGGACGGCCGCCCCTCACCCAGATGTTTGGGGCACCCTAGAGAGACAGGACAGCCATGGGACCTGCAGGCTGGGGAGGGGTGGGTAGGACTGGCTCTGTTCAGGTCTCGGGACAGGACAGAGGAGGAATGTCTAGGACCGCTTGGCTGAGGCAGGGGCCAGGAACAGAGGGGGGTGGTCACAGAGGTCGGCAGCATGAAAGTGGCCAAAACCCCGAGTGTCAGGCTTTATCCTGGGTACATGGGTGCCAAGAAGGGCTCTGGAGCCAGGCAAGTGCAGGCCAAAGCTCTGTGCCCCACACCAAGGGCAGGCAGAGGCGGTGGGCAGCTTGGCAGTTAGCTTGGGGGCAGCGGGGACCCTGGAGAGCCTGCCTGGCCCGTTCCCAGCAGGTGCTTGCAATGTGGTCCTTGGGGTCTACCCCAGGGCAGGGTTGGGGGGTCCCACTGGAAAAACCTGTGACGTTTCCCAGAGACTGGGGGCTGGGTTCCAGGAAGCCGCTGCTGAGTGACTAAGGCCCTTCCCAGAGGCAGCCGCCCCCACAGCCAAGAAGAATGGCAGGCACCCACCAGGCACTGGGGGCCACTTCCCATTTTCATCCCATCCTGGTCATGAGTGTGACTCCTGCCCAGACAGGCCAACCCACTGTCCTCTAGAAGGGTCGGAGCCCAGGGCTGAGGACTGTGGCCTGCAGCTGACCAGGAGGAGGGCCAGGGTTCAACAGGAGCCAACTATGGGCACTGTGCCCTCACCCTCAGTACCTGCCAAGGTTGCATCCTCCCCTAGACCCTGTGCTGGGCAAGGGGAGCCTCTCAGGAATCTGGGCGCTTTTGCTGTCTTTGTCCAGGTCATTATTCTAAAGACCTAGTGGCCACTACCACTGCCAATGCCAACCCTCCTCTACCAGTGAAGTCCAGTAGGCAGTGACTGGCACTGGCAGTTGTGAGTCTGAATGGGCTGTGATGCCCAGTCAGGAGTGCTGGCCACTAGGCCGGGTGTGGTAGCTTATGCCTATAATCCCATTGCCTTGGGAAGCCTAGGTGGGAGGATTGCTGGAGGCCAGAAGTTCGAGACCAACCTGGGCAACATAGCAAGACCCCATCTCTACAAAAAATTAAAAATTAGCTGAGGGCATGGTGGCACGTGCCTGTAACCCCAGCTACTTGGGAGGCGCCTGAGCCCAGGAGTTTGAGCCTGCAGTGCGCTATGATGGCACCACCACACTCCAGCCTGAGTGACAGAGTGAGACCCCCGTCTCTGAAAAGTAATAATAATAATTAACAAAGAGTTAGCCAGGTGAGTTGGCTCACACCTGTAATCCCAGCACTTTGGGAGGCCGAGACAGGTAGATCACCTGAGGTCAGGCGTTGAAGACCAGCCTGGCCAACATGGGGAAACTCCGTCTCCACTAAAAATACAAAAATTAGTTGGGCATGGTGGCAGGCACCTGTAATCTCCAGCTACTCAGGAGGCTGAGGCAGGAGAATTGCTTGAACCCGGGAAGGGACGTTGCTTGGACCTGCGAGATCGTATCACTGCACTCCAGCCTGGGCGACGGAGCCAGACTCTGTCTCTAAAATAATAATAATAATTAGTAAAAAGTGATGATCAATGACAGTGGTGACCTTGGTGAACAGGGCCGCCCCTAGGCAGTGACTGCTCTGCTCTGCCCAGGAGGGCAGGGCGTCCACCCTAAAAACGCCTCGGGAGCTGGAGCCCAGCACCTGCGCATTTGCAAGCCTGTTCCTGCCGTTCTGGGCCACCTGTGCCACCGGGAGGGAGGACAGCACTAAGGCTTCAGAACCCCACTGCCCAGTCTCTGCAGCCTCGGGGAAGAACCCCACCGGACTAGGGAGAAGTGAGTCCTTCCAGGACCGCGCCCCACCCCTGCAACGCCGTCACAAGTAGCCCAGGAGCGTTCATATCTTCACGTCTTCGTGGCGCCTTGGGCACTTTGCAGTGGAAGAATCTGGCTGGGGTGGTGGAATGTCACACGGAGGCAGCAGGTCACAGGTCCCCGGCGCCCTGATGGCCAAGATGGGGCTTCTGCCCTGACCGGCTTAGAGTCAGAGAACCGAGTCCGGCCTGGACGAAGAGCCTGGGGAAGGCGTCTCCATGGCCTAGAGCAGAGGGTGGGTCTTGGCCCAGGCCAGGTCAGCCCCGATGGGCCAGGCCCCACACGGTGTGGGGGCCACTTCATCTGAACTCCCTTGTCCCAAGCAAGGACATCAGTGAGGTGGGGCCCACAGGCCACCGTAGGCCAGCATGAGGGGAATATGGAGAGTCAAAGACCAGGGCCCCTTTGGTGCCCACGCAGACCCCAGGAGGTGCGGAGGGGGACTCACCCTCTAGAGAGGGCGGGAGGTTCCTCAGGGCAGTCCCAAGGAGGTGACAAGCCCCAGGCTGGAGGCTTCAGGGAGCCAGTATCCAACTCCCCACACACAAAGCCACCCCAGCCTTCCCCCCGGGGGACCCCTGGAAGTGCCCCTTTGCCCGGCACGTCTTCCCAGACACCCAGCAGGAGACCTGCCTGGAGCTCCAGCCTTGGCCAGTGGGGGCTGATGGGACTGAGGGGGAGGGGAGGGGACACGTGGCTGAGTACCCTGCAGGGTGACTGACTGTGAGTGTGTGTGGGCGTGTGCAGCCTGCAGGGAGGCACGGTCCGCGTGGTTTGGTGGTCACAGTGTCAGGGTGGCGTGTGTGTGTGCCCGTGTGTGTGCGTGGCGTGTGCTTGGTGTATCTATGAGTGTGGTGTGTGTGTTTATATCTGTCTGTGAGTGTGGTGTGTGTCTGTATCTGTGTGTGTGGTGTGAGTGTGGTGTGTCTGTGTGTGGTGTGTGTGTGGTGTGTATCAGTCTGTGTGTGTGGCATGTGTCTGTGTCTGTGTGGTGTGTGTGTGTGGTGTGTGTCTGTGAGTGTTGTGTGTGTTTATATGTATGTGGTGTGTGTGTATGTGTGGTGTCTTTGTGTGTTTGGTGTCTGTATGCTGTGTGTGTGTGCGATGTGTATCTGTGTGTCTGTGTGTGTCTGTGTCTATGTGTATCTGTCTACATCTGTCTGTGTGTGCCTCTGTGTGTGTCTGTGTGGTGTGTCTGTGTGTGGTGTGTATCTGTGTGTCTGTGTGTGTGTGTGTGTGCCTGTGTCTGTGTGTGGTGTGTATCTGTGTGTCTGTGTGTGTGTGT
>NW_012105142.1:286095-292353 GCF_000951045.1 Mandrillus leucophaeus
GTGTGTGTGAGGTGTGTATCTATCTGTGTATGTGTGTGGTGTGTGTGTGTGGTGTGTATCTATCTGTGTATGTGTGTGTCTGTGTGTGTGTGGTGTGTGTGTGAGGTGTGTATCTATCTGTGTATGTGTGTGGTGTGTGTGTGTGGTGTGTATCTGTGTATGTGTGTAGTGTGTGTGTGAGGTGTGTATCTGTGTGTCTGTGTGTGGTGTGTATCTGTGTGTATCTGTCTATGCGTGTCTACATGTGCCTGTGTGTTGGAGCATGGGTCTTCAGGAGCCCCCATCTGGGGCTGGGGTGTGGTGTGTTGTGCAGAGCCCAGACCCCCCAGGGCACAGCAAGGGGAACTAGGAAGTCTTCTAGGGCTCATGGGACTAGAACGAGGCTAAGACCCCCGAGTGGCACCAGGCCCCAGCCCTCGTGGGTGCTAAGCAGGGCAGGCACACGTCAGAACCCAGCTCCACACCCTCTGCTCCTCACCTCCTCCTTCCCTCCAGATGTTGCCCAACAGCTGCGGGCTGGCCGCCCGGGGCACACTTCCCCTCTCTGGCCAGCCAGGCAGGGTCCTGGGCACCGGGTCGGAGGAGCTGGGTGCAGACCCGCAGCCTCCCGGGTGCCCGCACAGTGAGCTCTTCCGGCAGGATTTTCCTGGCAGAGGCTGGAATGCCCAGCCCCAGCTCCCAATGCGGTTCCATCTCCTGGGTCACCTCTGTGAGTCACCTCCCCTCTCCAAGGCTCAGTTCCCCGTCGGTGGCATGGGTGTCACACAGGCCCGGGTGGGGTCATCGAGTGCAAGACTAAGCCCAAGGTCGGCAGAGAGGCTCCCAGGGTGCCCCCCACCCGCTGCTTCTCCCACCTCCTCCTCTGCACCAGGCACCCCCGTGGCTGCTGGCTTTTCCCACCTGACTGGCCCAGGTCCCAGGTGGAGAAGAAACCAAGGCTCCCGGAAAAGCCCAGAGGACTGCTTGGGGGAGGAGGGACGGCCAAGGTCATACCCGAGGCCAGTGTGAAATGTAGCCTTAGAATGACGTGTTGCTCTGCAGGGGCCTCCTGGACAACCCCCACCCCCCGAACACCCAGTGACCTCAGGGCCGGCTGCCCACACCTCCACCTGGCCTGGACTCGTCCAAACAGTCCTCTGTCCCCTGCCTGGCTTGGTCCCTCCTGCCTCCTGAGAAGGCCCCCGTAAGCAGAGAGGCAGGCCCCGAGGGGCTCTGCAGTGCGTCAGCACCCTGCCCTGGCCCAGCATACCCAGAGGTCAAGGTTGAGGCTGATGCAGTCAGGAGAAACGAGGATCCTGGAGTTAGGCACACTGGAGCAAGCATGCGTGGCTCTGCCTCTGACTACCCTCCCTGAGCCTCAGTTTCCAGCTTAGTCTCCACTCCAAGCACCCCTCGCCTGCCCGTCCCATTTTACTGAGGGGCCCCAACCATCCTCCCTCCTCTCTCTCTCCTTCCGCCTCCTGCTCCTCTTCTTCCCCTCCTCCTAGGACAGGGAAGTGTCTCGCTGCTGGAGTCTCTGAGCCACTGCCCCTTGTCCTACCGCAGACCCAGCTGGCACCAGCACAGAGCTGCTGGAACCCATGGCCTTCAGAATACCCCATGGGTGAGTGGAGGTGGAGGCGTCTCCTCCTAGGAGCAGGAGCAAGGGAAGGCGGCCAGGAAAGGGCCACATGTGAGCTGACCTGGACACCAGAGGGGCAGGTCCTGTTGTCCTGGCCGGATTTCCTGAAGGCAGGGTCCCTGGTCAGTGGTGTCTGCCAGAGAGCCCAGGACTCCCGAGGCTGTATCCCAGGGTGATTCGGGATGTGGGGCTCTCAGCAGCACCACTGGGGTCCACCACGGCTTCTATGGGACAGTGGACTAGACCCTCAGTTGGGGCACGATGGGTGGGCAGGACGGGGACCCTCCCAGCTGAGCTGCAAGGAACAAGGCTCAGAGGAGGCAGTCTATACAACCCCCTTTTCATTCCCAGGTCAGGAATGCAAGGCTGCTGGGTCCCAGATCGATCCGGAGGGCCCAATGCAGAAAGGGGTGGGCACCTTTGTGGGCTTTGGAGAGAGGATGGGAAGCCATTCTCTTCGCTGATGACTCTTTGCTGATGGCTGGAGCTCCCAGGGCCCCTGGGCTCCAGAAGGAATCCCCGAGTCCTTCATCACAGCCTGCTTGGCATAGGTGGCACATCCTCCACTGCATCCACCCCCTACCAACACCAACCACTGTGGCCCTGAGTGTGGAGTGAAGGGAAGAGGCCGGGCTGGTGGGGGCTGATGACCTCACCCTTTCCCTGCCCCTAACAGCCCGGGCCAGAGCCACAGGGTCAGCCCCTCACCCACCCCAGAGACCAGAGCAAGGGTTGGTGGAAAGACCAACAGGTTCAGGGGTCACTGTGTGTGGCCAGGTCAGAGGTCAAAGATTTGCTGACAGCAGCCTTGGAGGTATTGATCTGGTGGGGGAGGGGGCAGAACTGTGTCCCCTGCCAGGGACTGTGGGCATGGGCTGGTGGTTAGCAAACTGGATTCAGCAGAACCCACCAGAGCTGGCCTCCTGGACTGAGGAGATGGGGGTGTCAGCAGGGGACTGGTTGTCATGCTGAAAATGAGCTCAGTGCCACCCCTGGGCTGACACTCCAGATGGCCAGGGGACAACAGGGATCAAGAGGCCTCTGAGGCTCTCACGGGGTCGAGATGACTGAGGAGTGAGGGGTTCAGAAGCCCCAGCTTGCCAGCAGGGACAGAGGCCAGGAGGGAGCATCTTCAAGAGGGCAGGAGGCTGTGGGCTAGGCTGACTTCCTGGGGGAGAGGGTGCCAACTGCAGCAAGCCTCGAAGGCCTCTCCCAGGCTGACCTGCTTCAGGGATGGCCCCGGGTCCCTCCAATGCCTGACAGTGACCACAGCACCCACCTCGGCCCTCTGCCCAGCTTGCTTCTATGGGATGCAGGAACCATCCCAGCGCCCCCCACCCAGAAAGATGCAGCCAGGGAGTCCAGCAAAGGTGCCATCCCCTGCCTCTGCCCAGAGCAGCTCCCAGGGGTGGTAGGACACTCCTGCTGCCCCTTCCTCCTCCCGTACACATGCCCACCAGTTCAGACAGGGGAGAAGCCTGGCCCGGAAGGGAGGAGCTGCCAGGACTGGGGAGAGAGGGAAGAGGCCCCTCCCCCAGCTGATCTCACCCCAAACACACTGGAAGCAAAGGCATTTCTCCATTCCTGGAGCCTGCCTGGGAGAGTGGGGAGTGTTTGTCTGTGTGAGTGTGTGCCCATATGTGATTTGTACACGCATCACTGTGCATTTGCACGTGTGTGCATTGATGCGCGGGTTAGTGCATGTGCTTGCATGTGTACGTGTTATTTGTGTGTGTGTGTTCCTTTATGCATGGAGTACATGTGTGAGCATGTGTTCAAGCACATGTGTATTTGTG
The DNA here is from genome assembly GCF_000951045.1 of Mandrillus leucophaeus. Taxonomy (NCBI): domain Eukaryota; kingdom Metazoa; phylum Chordata; class Mammalia; order Primates; family Cercopithecidae; genus Mandrillus; species Mandrillus leucophaeus. The sequence goes on from NW_012105142.1 coordinate 289,513, forward strand.
TGTGTCTGTGGACACGTGTCCTGTGGACACGTGTGTGCACGTTTGCACATACTCACATGTGTTCGGCCCCAGGTCTGAGGCTGGGCTGGCCCCCTTCCAGGTGCTGACTGGAGAGACACTGCAGCTGTCCCTTGGAATGGCTTGGCCAGAACTTAGCCAGAAACTCTTACCAGTCCCCATGGTCCACGCCCTGGCAGCTGTCCTGAAACTGAAGGTTTCTGAGCAGCTCTAGCCAGCTGGCGGCATGGGCAGAGGGCAGCTCTGTCCACTGGGAGGGCATGTAGTGGCGCCTGGCTCAAAGCAGACCCAAACTTGAGGTCACTGGTACTGAGGCACAAATACACGCACGTGGGCCCACTTGGGCCTGGAGCCCTCCTTGATTACACCAGGGTCTGGTGGAGGCTTCCTTCTAGAAGTGACCCCTACTGGGAATATCAGGTACTGCAGACTGGCTCTACTAGCCATTGTCATAAAAATAGGCCTTGGAATGTGGTTCCTCCCTGCAATGAGGGTATCTTGAGTTTAATCAGTAGTTTTCAAATTATGCTCCAAGAAATCTCTGGGGTTCCTTCAGGTCTCTTCAAGGGCTCCCAAAAGTGAGGCTTCCCACCTCTCACCTCAAAAAGAGCATTGAGCTTTTTGAATATATTTCTTTTTTTTTTTTTTTTTTGAGACAGAGTCTCGCTCTGTCACCCAGGCTGGAGTGCAGTGGCCAGATCTCAGCTCACTGCAAACTCCGCCTCCCAGGTTTACGCCGTTCTCCTGCCTCAGCCTCCCGAGTAGCTGGGACTACAGGCGCCCACCACCTCGCCCGGCTAATTTTTTGTATTTTTTTAGTAGAGACGGGGTTTCACCATGTTTGCCAGGATGGTCTCGATCTCCTGACCTCGTGATCCACCCATCTCGGCCTCCCAAAGTGCTGGGATTACAGGCTTGAGCCACCGCACCCGGCCTTGAATACGTTTCTCTAAAAATGTTTTTAAATATCTAGGCTAGATTTTGACCTTTCAGCTCTAGGAGTCGGTTTATAAGTATGTCTCAATCAGATCATTTTTTAGAATGATTAATTGGGCTCTAATGCATTACTGACCCCATCTTCTCCTAAAAGGCACACAAAATTAATTTAGGGAAACTGGATAAGCCAAAAGCAAGTGGAGGCTGGGCCTGGTGGCTTACACCTGTAATCCTACCACTTTGGGAGGCTGAGCCAGGAGGATAGCTTGAGCCCAGGAGTTCGAGGCTGCAGCCAGCTGTGATCATGCCACTGCCCTCCAGCCTGAGTGACAGAGTGAGAACTTGTCTCAAAAATAAATAAAAAACAAATGGAGTTCTGCTTTAAATACCTCTTGAGAATCAGAAGAGGCAATTCAGAGAGACAGTGTCCATCTCAGAGCTGGGCAGCCTTGGGCTGGAGTAGATTTCATGCCCTCTAGTGAAGGGGCAGGTATGTGAGAAGCTCCCCAGGGAGGCACTACCTTGCCACTAGAAACTTGGTACGAGGGGACCCTGATAACAGAATGTCTTCACTAAATAGTCCACTGACACCTCCCCGAGGGAAGGCAGGACAGTTGAGGCCTGTCTCTCCCCGAGGCATCACCTCCTCCCTGTGATGCAGTTTCCTTCACCCTCCTACATGTCCCCAATGCCTCTGTGTAACACCTGTGGCACAGTACATTGCCCATGTTTCAAACTTTGCAGTGTTTTCCTGAGGTGACTGAATGTGATTTGCTGCAGTTAAAACACAGTTCCCAGGACCATCAAGCAGGAGCAGATGTGTGGTGGTCAGTGGCTGGGCCATCCAGCCTCAGCCTGGCCCACCACCTCCAGCTTAGATTGACCCAGGAAGCTCCCCATGGGGACCATTTCTCTAGACCTCTGTGGCAGGACCTGCAGCATGCCAAGCTGACCATGACAGCCTGGGGATCTCTTGGGGCACATGACACCTTGCTCAGGTCTTGGCCTCTGCTGGAAATGAGTGGATGCTAAGGCCCAAATCCTGGTCCTGCTGTGGCCAGATGAGGTCAGGAGGGATGGGGGAGCCTTGTTCCATTCATCCCCATTCATTCATTCAAGTATGTGTTGCTGTGTGTGCGGGCACTGCTCTAAGTGGTGTGGATGCCTCGGTAAACAAAACAGACCATTCAGCTTGCAGTGTAGTGTGGGTAGTGGGAGAGATGGGCCATACAAATAAACAAGTAAAAGATCTAGAAGTTCACATGGTGATCGGGGAGAAGCAGGGCAAAGAGGATAGAAAGTACCAAGCTGGTTGGCCGAGTGCAGTGACTCACTTCACACCTGTAATCCCAGCACTATTGGAGGCCGAGGTGGGAGGATATTTTGAGGCCAGGAGCCCGAGGCCAGCCTGGGCAACATAGTGAGACCCTGTCTCTACAAAAAAAAAAAAAAAGCTTAAGAAATGTTAGTCGGCCGTGGTGGTGCTCACCTGTGGTCCCAGCTACTCAGGAGGCTGAGGTGGGAGGATTGCTTGAGCCCAGGAGTTGGAGGCTGCAGTGAGGTGTGATGGCACCACTGCACTCCAGCCTGGATGACAGAGTGAGACTCTCTCTAAAAAATAAAAAAGAAAGAAAGAGAGAAAGAGAGAAAAGAAAGAAAGAAAGAAAGGAAAGAAAGAAAGAAACAAAAAGAAAGAAAGAAAGAAAGAAAGAAAGAAAGAAAGAAAGAAAGAAAGAAAGAAAGAGAGAAAGAAAGAAAGAAAGAAAGAAAGAAAGAAAGAAAGAAAGAAAGAAAGAAAGAAAGAAAGAAAGAGAGAAAGAAAGGAAGGAAGGAAGGAAGGAAGGAAGGAGAGAAAGAAAGAAAGAAAGAAAGGAAGGAAGGAAGGAA
>NW_012105142.1:292543-307257 GCF_000951045.1 Mandrillus leucophaeus
AAAAAGAAAGAAAGAAAGAAGAAAGAAAAAGAAAGAAAGAAAGGAAAGAAAGAAAGAAAGAAAGAGAAAAGAAAGAAAAGAAAGGAAGGAAGGAAGGGAAGGAAGGAGAAAAGAAAAGAAAAGAAAAGAAAGTGCTGAGGTGGGGAATGTGCTTTTCGATGGAATGGGCAGAGAAAGCTTCCTGGGAAGGTGGCATTTGGCCATCCTGCAATGGGGTGAGGGGGTGAGGAGCCCTGAGGATTTCGAGGAAAGGGCATTCCAGGCAGAGGAGCCACCAGCACAAAGGCCCTGGGGCAGGAGTGTCCCTGCTTAAGGAGTAGTGTGGTAGTGCCAACTGGGTGACAGGGAGAGTCGGATGAGGTGAACGAGCTTCTGGGACTGCGCGTAGGGTCACTGCTGTGGCAAGGTCTTTGGTTTTACTCTGGGGTTTGCAGAGATACTGCAAAGGGCTGAGCAGCAGAGGAGTGCTGGGACAGGACCTCTGCCACCCTTCCCTCTGCCTTACTCCAGCTAACCTTGCCCCCCAGCCAAGAAGACCCTGTCTAGGAGCCTGGCAGCTGGGACAGACCAGCTGTGCCCTGCCTTGGGGAGCCCTCAGCTGGTGGGGAAAGGGCCCCTCCATGATTTTTTTTTAAATTTGAAACAGGGTCTCGCTCTGTCACTAGAGTGCAGTGGTGTGATCACAGCTCACTGTAGCCTCAAACTCCTGGGCTCAAGCGATCCTCCCGCCTCAGCCTCCTGAGTAACTGGGACTACAGGTGCATGCCACCATGACTGGTTAAGTATTTTGGGGGGTTTTCTTGTTTGTCTTTCCACCCGTCGAGACAGGGTCCTGCTATGTTGCCCAGGCTGGACTCAAGCAATCCTCCCACACTGGCTTCCCCAAGTGCTGGGATTACAGGCGAGAGCTATCTTACCCAGCCTCTCTCGGGATTATATCTGCTCCTCAGCCTACAGGGATATGAGGGTTGGATCCTGTTTGACCCCCTGAGCCATGGCATCTTCTCCTCACCAGCCAGGACCAGCCTCAGCTAGGACAGCCCCATGTGCCAGTCAGAAGGCTCCACCACCCTGTGGCAGGGATGGCCCCTGAGGGCCTGGGGAAAAGAAGGCAGCATGGTTCAAGGCCCTCTGTTTCCTGCCACCTCCCACCTGCCTCACCGCCCCAGTCCACACAGGTCCTGGTGTTTCACTAACAGGTTTGGCTCGTTCCTGCCTTGGGGCCTTAGCACGGACTGTTCCAGCTGCCCTAATGCATCTCCCTGGGGTGCTCGCCTAACTGATGCTCTTCCTCACCTGCTTACAAGGCCCTCCCTGGGGGCGCTCCCCTCCCCCAAGCCCCACCAAAGCTGCCGCCTCACCCACAGCCCTTCCAGTTTCTCCATGATGTCTTCCTGTGTGTCGCTGTCTCCATTACAAATTCTCTGATTTAGGCCAGGCACAGTGGCTCACGCCTGTGATCCCAGCACGTTGGGAGACCAAGGCAGGTGATCACCTGAGGTCTGGAGTTTGAGACCATCCTGCCCAGTATGGTGAAACCCTGTGTCTACAAAAAATATAAAAATTAACCGGGTGCGGTGGCTCACTCCTGTATTGAGAGGCTGAGGCAGGTGGATCACTTGAGGTCAAGAGTTCAAGACCAGCCTGACCAACATGGTGAAACCCCGTCTCTACTAAAAATACAAAAATTAGCAGGGCATGGTGGTGCATGCCTGTAGTCCCAACTACTCAGGAGGCTGAGGCAGGAGAATCACTTGAACCCAGGAGGCGGAGGTTGCGGTGAACCGAGATAGTGCCACTGCACTCCAGCCTGAAGAACAGAGCGAAACTCCGTCCCACAAATAGATAAATAGCAAATTTTCTGGTTTCTGTATTAGGTGGCTGACATTCCATCGCGCGTGAGTTCTGCCAGGCAGGGCCCTCCCAGCACACAGTAGATCTTTGCTGTGCTTTGGATGAGTGGATGCACAACAGGAGGGTGGGGACCGGCTCTGAATGGCTGCAAAAGGCCGCCAGTGGTCTGGGCGGGGCTTTGGGACCCTAATTTGCTGAGCTGGACCTAAGTGGGGATTGGGGGCAGTTGTGAGCAAGGACCCTTCCCTCCTTCATCCTGAGGCTGGCAAGCACGGCAGGTGCAGGTCCAAGCTGCTCCCTTGGAGGGGCTGGTACAAGGGGGCCCCTGCAGCAGGCACCTGGGCATCAGAGGGGCTGGGTGGGCTGGGAGGGGATGCTGCATCCCCACCTGGGCTCCGTCCTCAGTCCCCGTCTGTGTGGGCAGGAGGTGAGGATGGGGTGCTTCTGTACAGCATATGGCCTCCTGCATGGGGTAACGCCGCGCCACCGGCTCCCCACTGCAAGTGGACCCTCAGACACTGTGACAGACCAGGGATTGCCCCCCAGCTGCGGGAGTGGGCATACCTGGGAGGTAAGGCTCCAGCCCCTCCCCTGGGGTGGGGGGGGGGCTGCTTCTGTCCCATGGGCTCCGGGTGACACCTAGTGGCCAGGATTTCCTCTTGCACTGTGGGCCCCCATGCCCCCAAACTCCTTGGCCTGGGACATCCCAGAAAGCAAGGGCACCCCTGCCCTAGGTCTCCACCCACAGACTGGTTCTCACGGTCCCCCGCCCCCATGCGGGCTCTCCGGGCCACACCCACAGGCACACTCACACCCGCTGTGACACTCATCCCTCCCACGCACATGGCCACAGAGCCGTGTGGGCCCATGGGGAGGGGTGTCCTCGGGTCCTCTGGGCAGAGGGTCTTCTCCAGTGCCCTACCGGGCCAGCTGCATCCCCCAGCCACCCCTCACCCCCGGGAGCGCGCGCCCAGGAGCACCCACCCCCACCCCCATGACCAACTAGTCCCCCTGGGGAGGGAGGCCTAGAGGAGGGGCCTTGGACTTTCCACCCACCTCCTCCCAGCCAGGCCTCACGGCTGCTGCTGTGAAAGTCAACCTGGGGCAGAGCCAGGAGCCCCAGGTGAACACCCAAACCCAGTGGGGAAGGAGGGCACCAACCCAGCCAGAAGCCCAGGAGAGACCAGTCCCAAGGCAACACCTGCCCCAACCAGGGCCTGTCTCCTGGTGGCCCTCAAGGACATGGGCATGGGAGAGGACCCAGGAGCCAGGGCAGGCCCAGGAGCAGGCATATGAACATCAGCCAAGAGCAGCCTCCCTTCTGGGCCAGGGCCAGGCCTCCTGCATCACCCAGGGGAGCTGGAAGAACTAGGGGAAAGGCCTGTAGGCGGGGCTGCCCAGAACCCTGCCAACCAAGGCACGGGGGCACGCATGGCCAGCAGCACGGGGCGGCACCAGGCACCTGAGACCCCCAGACGCAGCCTGCCGAAAGGGGCTGCCTTCAGGTGACACCACTGACTTTTTCCTTCCGGAGCCACCAAGAGAGGAGGGAGAAGGTCACCTGCCCCATTTCCCAGTTGCAAGCACTGGGACTTTGCAGGAACTGACAGAAACAGAAGATGTGGGCACTTTGCTTCCCAGGCTTGCAGGGGGAAGCTGGCAGGGCCTCAGGGTCTCTACCCCCTGTGCCTTCCCAGGACCCAGGCGTCCCTCACTGCCATGCACTCAGCCCTGCCAGCTGGGAGGTGGCCTCGTCGTTCACTACAGCGCCCCCTCCCCTCCACCCTTCACCTGACCTCTAGTCCCCGCTCATGCAACGGAGGTGTCACAGAAGCCAGCCACCCACAGGGCAGGCTGGGGTCTCAACCAGGGTTGGGCCAGGGGCTTAGTGAGCTGAGGACGGGCCGGGGGACGCAGCTGCAGCCTCTGTGTGCTCTTCCCCGCAGCCCTCACCTACGTGTCCAGCATGGACCTTGGCTAGAGATGGGCAGGCATGGGGGTGGATGAAGAGTGAATGGGCACCGCAGCGTGCCTGCAGCTGCTGGCTGGAAGTTCATGCTCCACAAGTGCTGTGTGCCAGGGAGCTGACCTGGAGGCCTGGGCCCCCAAAAGGTTCTATAGGTGGGAGTTAGAGGGCCCCTGCATCCCCAGTGCCCTCCCTCAGCCCCAGTGACCATCGGGATTGGCGCAGTTCTTCCCTGGGGGGCACTTGCAGATGGAGAAGCTCCTATGTCCACCTGAAGGGACTCCCATTCCTGTAGAAGGGGCAGAAGCCTTGGGCAGGCAGATGAGATTCCAGGTCGCTCACAAGTGGGTCTCCTCCAGCGCTGGGACGCTATCCACCCCACCTCCGCTGCTCCTCCGGTCTGCCCCAGTTTATATGGGGGAGGGGCATTGGAATCTTCGGTGAATGAACACAGAATTGAAGGGCCAATTGAATTGAAGAAGTTCACATTCGTAATCCCAACACTTTGGGAGGCGGAGGCTGAGGCAGGGCAGTTGCTTGAGGCCAGAAGTTCAAGACCAGCCTGGGCAACATGGCGAGACTCTGTCTCTACAAAAATTTTCTGTTACTTTTTAATTAGCCAGGCATGATGGTTCACACTTGTAATCCCAGTTACTCAGGATGCTGAGTCGGAAGATTGCTTGAGCCCAGAATTTTGAGGCTGCAGTGAGCTATGACTGCACCACTGCACTCCAGCCTGGGTGACAGAGTAAGACTTTGTCTCTTTAAAAAAAAAAAAAAGAATTGAACTGAGTGTCACAGCCTCAACTTTGCCACCAATATTTATAATAGTGCCTTTTAGGAGCCAGACTCCGGGCCAGGACTGGGATGCCACGAAGAGGAATGACTCTGGCTGGGTTAAGGGATGGTATGGGGGAGCAGGAGGCAGGGAATAAGGAACACATAATGAGTGGATGCTGTCTCACATGGGCTAGAGAAACCGGGCAGGGAGTGCTGGCCCCAGCCTATCAAGGGAGGGGCATTTCAGGAGGGCTCCCTGGAGGAGGAGGATTACCTAGGCTAAGAAGGCTCCACCAACCTAAGCACTCCGCTGGAATTCCAGGGTAACTGCAGAGGAAAAGCACTGAGGACATTTGACATTCCAAGCAGCTGGAACAGGGAGGCTGGAATTAAGGGAGGCAGAAAGGCCAGCACACCAGGGCCACTGGGAGCCATGGCAGAGATGTGTCCCATGTCCCCATAGGGCCAGTGAGGATGCAGCTGTTACAGAGTAGCCAGGCCTGGGAGAGATGAGGACCGCAGATATTGCTTGCAGTGTGTGCTGGGAGGGGGAGGAGCTTCTTGGCATCACCGCCCCCACACTCACCCAGATTAGAGAATCAGGGAGGTCAGAGGCCCACAACGGCAGTTTTGCTTCTCCCCTGGGGAAGTTTAGAAATGCAAGGGAGTTCACTGGCTACAGTAATGGGATGCTGTAGTCATGGGGCAGCAGGGACTTGCTATGTGAGGGGCATCCCGACCAGCGGCAAATTGCCCTGCACCCCACACAGCATCTGAATATAGCTGTCAACTGCGAACAATTTCGCCCCTCAGGGGACATTTCTCAGTGTCTGGAGCCACTTCTGATTGTCATGACCTAGGGGCACTGCTGGCATTTAGAGGGTAGAGGCCAGGGATGCTGCCGAACATACCTCACTGCACAGCAGTTATTCTGCTCCACATGTCCACAGCGCGGAGGATGAGGAACCCTGGTGGAGGATTGGTAATAAACCCTATTGGTAATGAGCCTATCGGGAATGGCTACGTCTGTTCGACATCTTTTCCAGATGCACAATTTCCTAGGGATGCAATGAGCATGAAAGCTGAGGGGAGATGGAGCTTTGTTTTGTTTGGAAATTTACCAAGAAGCATTTGCCATTTTGGAGAAACACATCCCCAAGATGGCAGGGTGGCCCCAGCAGGCACCTGAGCCCTGAGGGTAACTCTGCTCCCATCTGTGTCTGCAGCAGTGACAGCCTCTGCCATTCTGTGCAACCCACATCTGAGTGCACTGTAGGTCACACCCAGACTTCTTTCCAACTGGATATACATAATGAACTCATAAATTACCTTCCTTTTATTTCTTCTTTATTTATTTATTGTTCTTAGAGACGAGGTCTTGCTCTGTCACCCCAGCTGGAGTGCACTGGCATAGTCGTGGCTCACTGCAGCCTTGAACTCCTGGCCTCGTGTGATCCTCCTCGGCCTCCCAATGGGATTACAGCATGAGGCACTGTGCCTGGTCTATTTCTTCCTTATTTTAAAGCTAGGGCATTAGATGGATCTTTGAAATAGATAATAATAGAATCCCATTAGATGGGATTCTATTATCTATGAATTTTACTTTGGGGTGGTAAGGAGATACAGTAAGATTCTTTACAGCAGGAGAAGGGGTCTAGTTAGATGAACCAGGTTTAGATGCTCACAGGGGAGCAGGGGATAGGGAGGACCACCCCAGGGTTCTTGTCTGCAGAACCATGGGCGGCAGAAGGAAGATGGCTAAGGGAAGGGAGGTGAGGCCTGGGAGTGAAGGAGGATCAATGCCTGGACCCTCAGCTAGAGCGAGAGTGCAAAGGTCTGACGCCAGGAGGAACATCTGGGTGTAGGCAACAAGGAGTGAAGATGGCAGGCCCATAAAGTGTCAAGAGTGAGGGAGGCCGGGCACAGTGGCTCACACCTATAATCCCAGCACTTTGGGAGACTGAGGCGGGTGGATCATTTGAGGCCAGGAGTTCGAGACCAGCCTGGCCAACATGGTGAAACCCCATCTGTACCAAAAATACAAAAATTAGCCAGACGTGGTTGTGCATGCCGGTAATCCCAGCTACTCAGGAGGCTGAGGCAGGAGAATCGCTTGAACCCGGGAAGCGGAGGTTGCAGTGAGCCAAAATCCCACCACTGCACTCCAGCCTGGGCAAGACAGTGAGACTCTGTCTTTAAAAAAAAAAAAAAAAGTGAAGAGATGGGAGTGCTGAAGGGAGCCCCAGGGCACTGCAGGGGCATGTGGAAGATGAGGGACCATGGAAGGGACCGAGAGAAACCAGGTAGTTCGGTCCAGGGAGACTCAAGAGAGAAGGTTTGAGTGGTCCTGGGGCATGGGGTTAGCACAGCAGCTCCCGGATCGCCTCTCACCTGTGGGGGTAGCCTCCTTTTGAGATCAAAGGCAGCTCTGGGCAGAAGCTACCGGGCCCTGCTCAGTCCCACGAGGCTGGCCACACCTGGCCATTGGCAGGCCTCGGTCTCTGCCCATCAAATTGACGGGGCTGGGATGAGTGCCTCAGGCCAGCAGGGGGCCAGAAAACCCTAGGACCACATGGCCAGGCCTCCCAGGGTCACGGTTACCAGACCCCCAGGATTCAGGGTCTGGTTACCCCAGTTCCCCACTTACCAGCGGTGAGACCTTGGACTGATAATTCTTTCTCTCTGTGCCCAGTTTTTCCCTCTTTGAAATGGAGAGATAACATAGGACTGGCCCCACCCCCGCTCCCCCAGACAATGTCCCAATCCCATCCCATGGTCAGGCCAGGCTATCACGCCCCTTCTGCCAAGGCCCAGCCCCAGCCAGGTTGACTGGGGTCCCAGCCCACGGTCAGGGCGGAGCCCGCTGGCCAGCCTGGAGAGTCCTCATCCGAAGTTCTGCGTCCCTGTGACATGTCGTTGTGAAAGTGCTTCCACAGACATCCGTCTGCAGGGCCTGAGTGGCGGCACTGGATAGCCCACTGGCGACTCACATAAGCACAGGATGGGAGGCCAGTTTTGAACCCTCCTCCAGCAGGTAGCTCAGTCCCCTGCAAGCAGCTGGTGCCCTGTGCTCAGAGAGGCACTCTGCAGGGAGGGTGACCTGGGCTCGAGCTGGGGTGGGGGTCTTCTGACCCTGAGACTGCTTTGCCTTAGACAGAGGGGGTCTAATCTTCTGGCTTCCCTGGACCACATTGGAAGAATTGTCTTGGGCCACACATAAAATGCACTAACACTAACGACAGCTAATGAGAAAAAAAAAACGCAAAAATGTTGTTTTTCTTTTGAGATGGAGTCTCCCTCTGTGGTCAGGGCTAGAGTGCAGTGGTACGATCTCAGCTCACTGCAACCTCCGCCTTTGGCAGTTAGACTTTTTCTGGGGTCCCTCACCGACCTTCCACACACAGTCCCCCAGCCACGGGCAGAGCTGAGGATGCTGCCACCCAGGGGCCACATCCAGCTGGGCCTCCACCCACAGCATCCCGTGAACCCATGCGTTTTCCGATCCGAACAACCCCTGGTGGTGTGCAAAGTCTTGTTTTTACGTTAGAAGCATTCATTTGTTAGAAGTAAACACGTAGATTGCCCCAATTTTTTGTACCGAGTTTTGACGTGTCTTCGAGCCAGTGGGGGCAGCCCGCTGCAGCGCGCAGCCCCACGGTGCCCGCTCCCCTCCAGCCGTGGCCGCCCGCGCCTTTCCCAGGCTCATGGCCTCCCTGCCCACCAGGCAGGTGGGGAGGCTGAGCCCACGGGGCCTGCGGAGCCCCGGCCCACCGGCCGAGATGGGCCTGGCAGGGCGGCTCCGAGCTGTGAGAAAGGCCAGGCCCATCAGATAAGCGCCGGGCCCTCCCGCAGCCACCGCCACCACACGGGCTCTATCGCCTCCCCGTGCCTCCCAGCCCTGCCCCGAGGCAGGTGCGCTGCACGAAATGAATCTCACTGCAAGATCTCTCTGGTTTCACTATGAATGTCCTGACCCAGGCCAGCACCCACAGCCCCTGGGGCCTCCCCTGCATCTCCCCTCTCCGGCAACAGCAGAAGGGAGCGTGAGCCGCTCTCAGGAAGGATTCCCCTGGCTCCCAGCTGACTCTAGTGGTCCCAGGAGAAGCCCAGGAATCCTAGCCTGCTCTCCCCAGCCCTCCAATGCAGGATCCGGCAGAGGCCCGGACTCTGACATCCGGAGAGTCAGGCCACTAGGTCCAGCTCAGGCACCTGGTCTCAAGGACTGACACGGAGGCTGCCCTCTGGTGGCACCTTTTGGAATGGCGGGTGTCCTTAAATGGATATGGGTAAAGGTCCCAGGGAGAGGGTACCCTGGTCCAGGAGGCTGGCCCCACAGGATGCAGGGCTGGGAACCCCTGGAGGGAGAGGAGATCCCGGTTCCAGATCCGAAGTCCAAGCCCTACCTTCTCATGTTCCCTACTGGGCCTTACAAGGCTGTGCCTGCAGTGGCTTCAGGGGAGGACATGGGATGACAGGAAGATACAAGAAACCTGGCCTCTCTGACAGGTCACCCCCTCCTCCATGCCCCTCTTAGGACCCCAGGGCGTGGGGAGCAAGAAGGGCGAGTTCAGGCAAACTGCCTGTCCAACAGCTGTGGGTACCAAGGGATCACATGCTGCCCTTTCCTTCTACCCCTCACAGGGAAAACCTGAGACGCTCCATGTCCAATCTGTAAGTCCATGGCAGAGCCAGGACCAGAACCTGCATCTTGCAGCTCCTGAGGCAGACACCTGGAATCTCCACGGAGAACCTGTGACGTGCTGGAGACAAGACCAGGTGCCTTTGAGCCTGGGGAGGTGGCGATGTGGACACAGACTGGGTACTCTTCCATTCTGGGGACCAGGTGGTTTCCTGGCCAAGGTGATGCCTGGCCTGATTCATGAGGAACAAGTGAGCATGAAGGTATGACAAGGTACAGCCAAGGAGGCAGCAGGAGCAGGCAAGGTGTGACCAACACCTGCTGTATCTGGGCATGCAGAGTCTGAGGCACTAACTTGAGAGTGACCACCCATCCAGTTTGCTGGAATGTCCTGGTTTATGTCTGTCAATTACACTCTGCTGTAATTATAAAAAGCGCCTCCTTTCACTAGCAAACCTGTCTCAGTTTGGACCATGAGTTAAATGATCTCCCTCCTGACACCTGCCTGTGGGGTCTTTCACAGCCTGTGGCTGTGCTGAAAGAAGAGGATCTGAGACAGGGCGGGTTCCATTTGTACCTTGGAGCAGCAGCTCTGGGTTGGGGAGGAGCTGTTTCAGCCCCCAGGATGGGGTTGGGGGGTGGAGTGCACGGGGAGGTGGGTGTATGGTGAAGGGCCCAGGTGGGGTGGTCGGAGCTCTGGGCGTAGCAACTGGGATGCCGATCCCACCCACAGGAGGGATGGGTTGGGGCTGGGTGGGATGTCACAGCCTGAAAATTACAGGGAACAACACCCTGTGGTCATTCTAGAAGCCCCACCAGCTATGGAGGCCAGGCCAACCTTAGACTTGGGCAAGGGGGTCCCTGCCATGGATCCCATCCCCTGGAGAGCCAGGACGTCACCAGCAGCAAATGCAAAGTTTTTTTTTTTGTTTTGTTTTTTTTTTTTGAGAGAGAGGGTCTCGCTCTGTCGCCCAGGCTGGAGTGCAGTGGCCAGATCTCAGCTCACTACAAGCTCCACCTGCCCGGATTTACGCCGTTCTCCTGCCTCAGCCTCCCGAGTAGCTGGGACTACAGGCGCCCGCCACCTCGCCCGGCTAGTTTTTTGTATTTTTTAGTAGAGACGGGGTTTCACTGGGTTAGCCAGGATAGTCTCGATCTCCTGACCTCGTGATCTGCCCATCTGGGCCTCCCAAAATGCTGGGATTACAGGCTTGAGCCACCGCGCCCGGCCGAAGAATTTTTTTTTTAATTTCAGTCTCATTAAGAGTGTTTTAAAGGTTGATAACTGAACAACAGTGAATTGTGGGAGAGGAGAGATGTGAAAAGATCCCCACAGGCCCAAAGATGTGGGGCTGAGTGTTGAGTGCATGTGTGGATGAGTGTGTGAATGGTTGTGTGTGATTGTGAATGTGTGGTTGTGTGAGAGGTTGTGTATGATTGTGTGTAGTTGTGAATGTGCGGTTCTGTGTATGAGTATGTGAGAGTGTGTGAGTATGCAGTTGTGTGTGTGGTTGTGAGTATGCAGTTGTGTGTGGTTATGAGGGTGCAGTCGTGTGTGGTTGTGTGTATGTCACTGTGTGAGAGCGAATATGAGTGGCCGTGTAGGTGGTTGTGTGTGGCTGAGTGCATGTGGTTGTGTGTGTGGTTGTGAGTGTGTGGTTGTGAGCATGAGTGTGTAGGACTATGTGGGGTTGTGTGTGGTTGTATGTAGTGTGTGGTGTGCATATGAGTGTGCGAGAGTGAGTGTGTATGTGGTCATGCATCTGGATATGTGAGTGAATGTGTGTGGTTGCGCATGTGAGTGTGTGGTTGTGTGTGTGGTTGTATGTAGTTGTGTGTGGTTGTGTGCATGTGTGTGAGACTGAATGCGTGTGTGATTATGTATGTGTAGTTGTGCATGTGAGCATGTGAGTGTGTGAGGTATGAGTGTGTGGGTGTGTGTATGTGAGTGTGTGAGTGCATGGTGGTGCGTGTGTGTCTGAGTGTGTGATATGAGTGTGTGGGTGTGTGCATGTGTGTGAGAGTATGTGGTTGTGCATGTGTGAGAGTGAGAGTGTGGTTGTGCATGTGAATATGTGAGAGCGAGTGTGTGGTTGTGCATGTGAATATGTGAGAGCGAGTGTGTGGTTGTGCATGTGAATATGTGAGAGCGAGTGTGTGGTTGTGCATGTGTGTGTGAGAGTGAGTGTGTGAGATATGAGTGTGTGGCTGGGTGATGTGTGTGAGAGTCTGTGTGGTCATGCATGTCGGTGTGAGAGTGTGTGTGGTTCTGCGTGTGTGTGTGTGGTTGTGTGTGTTGTATGTGGTTGTGTGTGTTGTATGTAGTTGTTTGTGGTTGTGTGAGTGTGTTTTCTGGGCAGCCTGGTGTCCTGGTACCTGTCTGTGCTCCTTCCCTGTCTTGTTACTTGGTGAGATTTTGGGGAGGAGATTAGAATGCCCTGGAAATGCCAGGTTGGAAAAGCGAGGTGGAGAAAGGGTGCCCAGGCCAGCCCCCACTCAGGAGCATGCTCACACTCAGGGGTCTCGGGCACTGTCCTAGCTCCCACCCCAGTGGATGATGGTCATGAGAACAGGCCAGGGGAGATCACGTCCCAGGGGCGGGCTGCAGGGCTAGGTGTAAATGAGGGCTGCACTGTGGGTGCAGTTTCATCTCTAACTTGGAAATATGTAAGCCTCCTGGGTGTGAGGCTTGAGTGTGTGTTTGCGCCCTTGGCCCACCAGTGCAAGGGTTGAACATGGTTGTTGGGGGGAGGCCCAGGGAGGGTGCAGAGAGGAGGCAGGAAATGCAGGGCAAGGCCAGAGAAGGTGGAGAGAGAGAAGGAGGCAAGCACAACAGAAACAATGTCCAGGGCTGAGAATCCATGAGACAGAAGCAGAGAGGGGGCCATCAACTAGCAGGTGCTTGCAGCTTGGAGAGGGAGTGGTTTGGGTTCAGGATGGTAGAAACCAAGGAAAGTCTGGGGCTGCCTGAGGGAATACCTGGGCTGGACCTGGGAGTGAAAAAGAGAATGGAAGTGGCGTGGGAGTGCTGAGTGAGTTTAACACCCATAAGGGATGGTGGAGTCAGAGCAGCCCACAGATCCCCTCCCAGCATGCAGATCCTGACCCACCCAGGACCCTGCCCAGGTCATGTGTAATGTCCCATGTTTGTCAAAGTGTAATCTACACACACACAAACATGCACCAATCACAGAGTGTTCACCTCATTGAATTTTCATAAACTGAACATATTCGTGAAACCAGCACCCAGATTAATAAGTCAGGCATGACCTGCACTCCAGGGCCCCTCCTCATGCCCCTGCCCAGTTCCTACCCCCAAGAGGGTAAGGATAAACCTCTATCTTGACTTCTAACATCATGCATTCATTTTGCCTATTCTAGAATTATAAATGGAATCATCCTGGAACTGGATCTCTTGAGCCCAAGAGTTCAAGACCAGCCTGGGCAACAGAGCCAGATCCTGTCTTTACAGAAAAAATTTTAAAAATTAGCCAGGTGTGGTGGTGCATGCCTGTAGCTGTAGCTGCTCGGGAGGCTGAGATGGGAGGATCACTTGAGCCCAGATGTTGGAGGCTGAGTGAACTATGATGATGCCATTGCACTCCAGCCTGGGTGATAAGCTGAGTCTCTGTCTCTTAAAAAAAAAAAAAAATTAATGGAATCATCCTGAAATGTAATCTTGTGTCCAGCTTCTGTCGTTCAACATTGTTTATGAGATTCACCATGTTGCAACATAGTAGTAATTTGTTCATTACCTTTGTAGCACAGAACTCCGGAATCTACATGTACTCTAAACATGTTAATCTATTCTACTGTGAATGGTTATCTGGGTTGTTTCCAGTTTGGGGCTACTAGGAAGACTGCTGTGAATGATATCGTAAACGCCTTTTAGTACATTTATATGTTTATTTCTGTTGGAGACATACCTAGGGGTGTATCTTAGCTCATCCTCTCCAAAAAGCAGCGCCTGGGGCAAAAGCTTAGAAGGTACTTCTGTTTTGTTTTGTGTTTTTAGAGACAGGATCTGGCTCTGTCATCCAGGCTGGACTGCAGTGGTGCGATCATAGCTCATCACTGCAGCCTCAAACTTCTGGGCTCAAAGGCTCCTCCCATCTCAGCCTCCTGAGCAGCTGGGGTTACAAGTGTGCACCACCATGCCCAGCTAATTTTTAAATTATTTGCAGAGATGGGGTCTCACTATGTTGCCCAGGCTGGTCTCAAACTCCTGGCCTCAAACAATCCTCCCCCATCAACCTCGCAAGGCACCGGGATTACAGGCGTGAGCCACGGTGCCTGGCCTTAGGTAGAACTTAATTGGGGGGTACAATTACAGGGAATCAAGAGTAAGGGGGAAAGGAAGTGAACAGGGAGGCATGAGAGCCAGTATGAGGGTGAGTTTCAGAGCTGGCCACCACTTGGTACCAAAGGCAGCTGATGCTGAATCTTGTAGTAACATCTTCCAAGAGGTTTTATAAGGAATGTGATTTGTAACAGTTCATCTGGGATGAGGTAGAGGGAAGAATTTATCCACTGACTCTCATCTGTCATTTATCAATCTGCCATTGTCCAAGTGAGATAGGAGACCAGGGAAAATGAGGCAGGAAAATAGCAAAGGGAATTGAAAGTTGGATAAAGGGTAGAATAAGTAAAAGCAGAGAGCAGAAGAAGCAAGGTGAAGGGGCAGGTGAGCAAGAAGCCAGACAAAAAGCAAAGGTTCAGCAACCAAAACAAAAGTAAGATAAAAAAAAAAGTGAGCAGGGCTGGGCGCGGTGGCTCACGCCTGTAATCCCAACACTTTGGGAGGCTGAGGCAGATGGATTACCTGAGGTCAGGAGTTCAAGACCAGCCTGGCAGACATGGTGGAAACTCAGTCTCTACTACAAATACAAAAATTAGCCAGGCATGGTGGCAGGTGCCTGTAATCCCAGCTACTCGGGAGGCTGAGGCAGGAAAATTGCTTGAACTGGGAGGCGGAGTTTGCAGTGAGCCACTGAGATTGTGCCATTGCACTCCAGCCTGGATGACAAGAGCGAGACTCCGTCTCAAAAAAATAAAATAAAATAAAGGTGAACAGGACCCCATGGCTGGCAGGATCCTGACCAAACCAGTAAGGGGCTGCTCTTCAGAGATGGGCATGCGCATTGGAGAAAAAAGGTATCCTTAACATAACCTCATTATGATAATCAGCTACTTAAGGCTCATGCATATGAGCTGCATATCATGTATGTACTTAGGATTATGGGATGGAGGCAAGGTGCAAACTCACAGGGGCCAAAGTAACTAAGCAACACACCTATCAGTCAAAAAGACAGACACTGGCTAGAGATTAGGCAGCCTTGGGAAGAGGAAAAAAAAAAAAAAAACGTAGAAAGACCCAAACTAATACCTGATGCACCTGTTCAGGAGTTTAACAGTCATTGGACATCCTCTTTTGGGAAGCACCTATTTAAAGTCCTTTTTTTTTTTTTTTTTTTT
>NW_012105142.1:307382-309493 GCF_000951045.1 Mandrillus leucophaeus
ACAGGGTTTCACCATGTTGGCTAGGCTGGTCTCAAACTCCTGACCTCAAGTGATTCACCTGCCTTGGCCTTCCAAAGTGCTGGGGTTATAGGCATGAACCACCATGTTTGGCCTATTTTAAAACTTTTTTCTGTTGACGTGATACATACTTTTCAATACAAGTTATATGCTTATATTTTTAGATATAAGTCCTTTATCAGCCATATGTATTGAAATAACTTCTCTCATATGTGGTTTACTCATTCCTCTTTAATCATGTTTTTTGACCCACAGAAGTTTCTCATCTTAATGTAGTCCAATCTGTCACTTTCTTACTGTGTTTCTTGTGTCTAAGAAAATGTATCTATTCTCTCCTCTAAGTTTTCTTCTAACAGCTTTGTTGTTTCACGTTTCACACCTACATTTCCACGTACATCACCTGGGACTGGTTTTAGAGTATAATGTAAGGGTGACATTAAAAGGGTTTTGGTTTTTTCCTTCAACATATAGATCCACCACCACTTATTGAAAAGCCTGTCCTTTCTCCACTGTTCTGCAATATCAACTTTGTCATAATAAACCAGGATGGGTCTGTTTCTGGATTTCTGTTTTCTTCCACCAATAGATTTGTTTCTCTTTGCATCAATGCCACACCGTCTTCCTTACTGTAGTATAAGTATTCCAGATTTGTTCTTCTTCACATACTTTTTCGAATCAGCTTGTTGAGTTTCATCCCTCCAAAAAAGCCTTGCAATCAACAACAAAGTTGTCTGGTGCTTTGATCAAAATTACATTGGATGTATTTATCAATTCTATAGATCAATGGGGAGACCAACATCTTAAATTTCAATCCATGAACATGGTATATCTCTCCATTAACTTATGTCTTTAACAATTTCTCTCAGAAATGTTTTGTAGTTTCTTGCATAAAAATTGTACACGTTATTCACTAGATTTATTCTTAGGTATTTGATTTTATGCTATTATTAATCTCATTTTCTAATTATTGCTAGTATATAAAATACAATTAGTTTTTGTATATTAAACTTCTATCTAGTGACTTTGCTAAATGAACTTATCTTCCTTAAATTAACCTGTAATTTTTTTTTCCTACTTACTGAATCACATCACATGTGAATGGCAGCTTTATCATTCCCTTTCCTATCTTCATACCTTTTTACTTATTTTTCTTGCCTTATTGCTCCGGCTAGGACCTCCAGTACACCATTGTATAGAATATTGATGAGTGCCAACATCCCTTCTCATTTCCAATCTCAGTAGAAAGCATTCAAATTTTCACCATTAAACATGATGTCAGCTGTAGGGTTTTTGTTTGTTTCTTGGTTTCTTGGAGATTTGTTTTTAGATAGACACTTTTATCAGATTAAGGAGGCTCTCTTCCATTTCTATTTGCTAAGAGTTCTTTTGTTTGTTTAAATCACGGATGACTGCTTTTTGCATCTGTTGAGGTTTTCCTTTTTTCTCTCTATTATTGTGGAGAATCACGCTGACTGGTTTTTGGATGGTAAACCAATCCTACTAACCTTTTGTTCCCATTGAAGTTTGCAGGTTCTAGTTCAATTCCACGAAAAGGACCTCCTGAGCTATGGGGCCTGGCCGACAACGTACAAACTCCATCCTGTGCAAAGCTGTAGGCCGACCTTTCCCCCACAAACCCATACTCCACATTCCAGGTCCCAGAGAGACACCCTCGAAAACCACAGGCTTCAGAGCTGCGAGGCTTGCGCCAGCCCCTGCCCCTTGGCAAGCTGCCCCTGACTGCACCAGCCCTGGCTAGACCCTCTCCCAGCAGACCCTAGAGTTGCAAGGGCAACTGAGGGGCTGAGGAGAGTCAAACCAGAAGGTCGAGGCCCCTGGCCCCTAACACCCGCGACAATCAGGGGTCTCCGGAGCCAGGGCTGCCCCCAACCTGCGCGAGGCTCCTTTAAGAGATTCGGCCTCTGAATGGTCTCTGGGGCTGGAGGTGGAGGGCGCCAAGAATGCCGGACTCCGACGACAGAAGCGAGAGGGATGCAGCTTCGCCGGGTGGCCTCCCCCTCCGCGTCCACCCAGTACGTCCACCTTGGATCCTCCCGCTCCTACTCCTACCCCAAGTCCCCGCCCCCAACTTC
>NW_012105142.1:310212-311140 GCF_000951045.1 Mandrillus leucophaeus
GGCCCTCCTGGATCTGCTCCGCCGGCCTCAACTGCACAGTCCGGACGGCTTCCGGGAGGAGGCAGCCTCCCTCGGATCCCGGCACGCCCGACCCTCTCCCGCGACCACAGCCTCCTTCTCCATGTCCCCCCAGGCATTCAGGTCGCCTGGCCTCCTTGAGCCGGGCTGGATCGCGGGGGACCTGCACCAGAGACACGAGTTCTAGTCCGCTGAGCCCTCACTCTGACCTGGGACGAGGATCCAGTAGTGGGGACCTCGGGCCAGAGGTGGCCCAGAGCCTCGTGGGGTGGGAGAGCAGTGTCCAGGACTCCTCACGGGCCTTGAGTCCCTGTGATGAGAATGAGGGCCCCCGAGATCTTCACCTCGACCCTCAGGCCTTTGATCCAGGGTGCATAGGACACCCAGACCCCTCAGAGGAGTTCCAGACCTCAACCCCCACCCCTCCTGAGGTTGTCCGCCTGGGAGCCAAGGAGGCACGAGGAAGGGTTTGGTCTCAGCCCTGCACTTGCTTGGCGATCGCTACGAATCTCTGGGCCTCAACTTCCGCCTGTAGAATGGACTCACCCTGGGAGCTGTCTCCTACACACACACACAAACACACACACACACACACACACACACACCATGCAGGCATGGAGTACGAAAGGGAGCACACACTGGATGCCCACATGCGGCCAGCTCCTATTCTTGCCGTCCCCCTCGGCCTCCCTGAGCGCAGGGATTGTCTTGTCTCGGAGCTCTGCTCCCCTACCCCGCCCCAAGAATGGATGTAACTCAGGCAACTGGAGGGTCCCTTCCTTCGCCCAACTGGGAAGTCCTTCCTAGATCTGCCCCAAGTCCTCTCCTTCCTTCCCAGGCCGGGACTGGGGGAGGGGGCGTTCCCTTTAAGGGAGGCGGGGGAGGGGGCTGCGGGCCGGCCCTCCTTCCG
>NW_012105142.1:311730-323788 GCF_000951045.1 Mandrillus leucophaeus
CAGTCCTGTAATTAGCGCAGGAACTTGACCAGTGTAGGGGCTGGTCAGGCTGCGGCAGGCTGAGCTCCCCAAGTTCTGGACTGTGGGTCGTCAGTCTGAGTACCTACTGTGGGCAGGGTCCAGGTGCCACGCAGTGCAGTGACTTATTCTTGGAAAGCAGGAGGGCCTGTGAGTAGAGTGAACAAGCTCGCAGCCGGCGCAGAGGGGACGGATGTTCAGAGCAGGCAATGACTGCAGGGTTTGGCAGCAGGGCCCAGGAGAGGGAGCGGGTTAGCCAGCAATTGGGGGAAGGGGGCAGCAGTGGGCAGACCCAGCCTGCAGAAGGCCGGCTGCTCCCTGGGCTGGGATCCTGGTGGGCACTGGGCACTTGCCTGGTCTGGAGGCCCTGGACTCCAAAGTCTCCCTCTGAGAATGGGTCCAAAGTCCCCACGTGAGAATGGGTCCATGTCCTCCTGCCCCCACATAGGGGTTTCTGGGTAGGCAGAGAGCTCAGGGGTCATGGGAATGGCAGTGGTATTTTTCCACTCTGTCCCGAGTCATGGATACTGACTAATCCAGACTTATTTCTTTGTCTACACAGGGTGCCTCTGAGCCCCTCCAGGGAGGGACAGGAGAGATGGTTTGGGGGGATGAGTAACTGGGGCCTCGACTGTTCTCACCTTACTGCCAGCCAGTCTTCCCGGTCCTCTACCAGTGAGAGCCGCTTGTGTCTTCACTGTCCTCCCACCCTCAGACCCCTGGAGATGGAGAAAGTTTGGAGGCTTAGTAGGGCAGACCCAGCATCTTCACCTCGTCGTCTCCCACCCCACATTAGCAGCTCTTCCCATCCAGAATCGCCCCTGAACACAGCCCCTGGCCAGGTCACTCCACCATCTCACCGCCTCCCCTTAGAATGCTGCCTCCTAGAACCTGGTCCGGACCTGGCCCTGGGAGCTTCTTGGCCTAGGATGCCCCTGCCTGACAGACGGTCTGCTGGAAGGAAGGGCTGGTTCCAGGGATTTGGCCAGGGTGCTGGTTAGAGCTTTTTCTTGGCCCACACCCCCTCCAGGAACTGTCCTCCAGGGAAGGGGAAGCTCACACCATGAGTGGGTCATAGGATTAAGACCAGGCCTAGAGTCAGCTACCGCGCCAGGCAGGTGCAGAGAGACACAGCTCTGCCTGGGCTCCTCAGCTAAGCCCAGCATCCTTGACCTGTCTTCCTACTCTATCCCCTCCCCACATCCCATCCTCCCCAGGCCACAGGGAGGCTGCCTGGCTCCTCTCTTCCCAGAAGGGGGCCCCGGTGGTAGTGGTGGTGGTAGTGGTGGTGGCAGCGGCAGTGGTGGTGGTGGTGGTGATGGTGGAGGTGGTGGTGGTGGGAGTGGAGAAGGCCAACTCCACCATCACCCCCTCCTTTTCTAGGACAGACTCTAAGTTTCCCATGCAGCCCAGGTCTGCCCTGACAGCTCCCCCACCCTTCAGTTCCTTCCTGCTGTGCCAAGTCCACCACCTTGGCCTCTAAACCTTGAAGACTGAGCCAGGGTGAAGGGCCACTTGGCCAACCAATTCAGCTACAGAACCCAAGCCCAGGGCACTCAGTGGTGGTCTTGGGGAGCCTTGGTCTTGGCCTGGCCTGGGGAGCCTTGGAGGGTTACAGCAGACAGGAGGCTAGACGGGGCAGGAAAAAACAAGGAGAGATCGACCTCAACCAGAACGTGATAGGAGGTGGGGACTGGGCAGATGAGGACTGAGCTGGGGTCTGCACTGCCTTCCCCACCTTAAGTCCTAAGGGTCTCCCCTCCCCAGCCCACCCTACCTTTCTGCCCCAGGTGGGCTCACTCTCTCTCCACCAATACACTGGGGAGCCTGGTCAGAATCAAAAATGTCTGCAAAGTGTCATATTTTAGCTCTAAAAGTCTTAAAAACTTGACATCCTGCTTCATCTTCCTTTCTTTCCTTCTTTCTTTCTCTTTCTTTCTTTCTCTCTCTCTTTCTCCCTCCCTCCCTCTCTCTCTCTCTTTCTCCCTCCCTCCCCCCCCCCTCTCTCTTTCTTTTCTTTCTCTTTTTTTTTTTTCTGAGACAGAGTCTGGCTGTGTCCCCCAGGCTGGAGTGCAGTGCCGCAATCTCAGCTCATTGCAACCTCCGCCTCCAGGGTTCAAGTAATTCTCCTGCGTCAGCCTCCTGAGTAGCTAGGATTACAGGCACGCACCACTGTATCCAGCTAATTTTTTGTATTTTCAGTAGAGACAGAGTTTCACCATGTTGGCCAGGCTGGTCTTGAACTCCTAACCTCAAGTGATCTGCCTGCCTCGGCCTCCCAAAGTGCTGGGATTACAGGTGTGAGCCACCCTGCCCAGCCAATGTCCTGCTTCATAATCTACCTTGGTTTGTTACTATTACTGAACATGTTATTTCCAAAACTTCCACAGCGACCCTCCCAGGAGATCCTATCACTCTCTCCCACATATACCCCCCTGCTCCAGCTCAGACTGGGAAGTGAGGCTTTCGAGAATGGGAAGACCTGGAAGAGCAGGCTATGGGCCGGCGTGAGACTCACGTCAAGTGTGTTTAGGGCAGTGCCCGCCGGCCACCGCAAGCGCAGATGGAAGGGAATCGGCCAGGCTGGAGGAAATAGAACTGGCTGGGGCAGGGGCTCTGCAGGACGTGGTCACATCCAACATCTGTTCAGAAAAACACCTCTTACTACCTTATGAAAACGTGTTCTTCCGTTATCTCATTTGAATCTCATGCCCACCTTGCAGGGTGGGAATTTTTATACCCATTTTACAGAGTGGAAATTAAGGTTGGAAGTGAAATGATACTGCTCCAAGTGGTAGGCTCAGGATTCGGAACCAGATTTGGACTCTATTCCCAATCCGGTGCCCTTTATTATTTTATTTTATTTTATTTTATTTTATTATTATTATTATTTTTTGAGACGGAGTCTCCCTCTGTCGCCCAGGCTGGAGTGCAGTGGCGGGATCTCAGCTCACTGCAAGCTCCGCCTCCCGGGTTCACGCCATTCTCCTGCCTCAGCCTCCCGAGTAGCTGGGACTACAGGCGCCCGCCACCTCGCCCGGCTAGTTTTTTGTATTTTTTAGTAGAGACGGGGTTTCACCGTGTTAGCCAGGATGGTCTCGATCTCCTGACCTCGTGATCCGCCCATCTCGGCCTCCCAAAGTGCTGGGATTACAGGCTTGAGCCACTGTGCTCGGCTATTTAATTTAATTTAATTTATTTTATTTTATTTTATTTATTTGATTTTATATTTTTGAGACAAGGTCTTGCTCCATAGCACAAACTATAGTGTAGTGGCATGCTCATGGTTCACTGCAGCCTCGACCTCCCAGGCTCAAGCAATCCTCCCACCTCAGCCTTCTAAGCAGCTGGAACCACAGGCGCCTGCCACCATGCCTGGCTAATTTTTGTATTTTTTGTAGAGACTGGGTTTTGCCGTATTGCCCAGGCTGATCTCAAATTCCTAGACTCAAGTGATCTTCCCACCTCAACCTCCCAGAGTGTTAGGGTTACAGGCGGGAGCCACCATGCCCAGTCCCGGTGCCCTTTACACTGTTCTGATGCTGGGCAAATTGGGGCTAGAGTCAGAGGCCTTGATGGGGGAGGACTGGGGACTGAGCTGGGAGTTTGTCCAACTAGGCTTCACTGAGCTCCTATCCTACTCCACTACGGGTGAAGAAACAAACAGACGGCCAGGGAAGTCTGCCTCCCCCTCGGCGGCTGGACTCATAGGACCTCTCATACTGACCCAGGAACCTCGGCCAGCTCCCTCGCAGGATCCACAACCCAAGGAACACATCCAGGTCCTCCAAAGTGGGAGTCCCCCCTGGGTCTGCTGACCAGGCCCTTCCTCTGCTCTCTCTTTGACTTTAGAGTCCAGCTCCTGCAGGGATTTGTGGGCCAGATGTGTGTTCAGGGACTCAGGAGTTGACGTCATGAACCTCATCTCCTCAGGAACCAATCCCTGCTCACCCAGCCTCAGCCAGGACCCTCCCAGGTCTCCAGGGCTGCAGGTGGCTGGGCTTCCCAGGGGGGTGGACCTCTGCAGAACCCCAGCCCCTCTTCACCGGGGCACTGGGAACTGGGCACTGGGAACTGTGCAGGGCTTGCCTGTTCCCCACCACACTCCCATTTACAGGTAAGGAAACTGAGGCAACCTGCCCTGGGCTCAGATACCCTCAGTGTGCTCCGGGACCACTATTCAACCACTACATACTGAATGGTGTCAGGCACTGGCTTACGTGCCAGAGACACCATGGGGGTCAAGACAGACAAAATCCATCTTCTGGAGCTGCCATCCCGGTGTGGGAGTCACGCAAACAAGATGAACAAGCTGAATGCGTGTCTTGTTAAGTGCTGAGACCAGACAGTGAAGCCAGGAAGGAGGATGGAGAGAGCCAGGGTGTGGGATCTCAGGTTGGAAATGAGCTGAGATCTGGGGTGGGGTTCAGTGTGAGCAGGGCATTGCAAGCTATGTTAAGGGCATTGCCTTTTGTTCGCTGTGAGGCAGGAACTCTGGGTATTGAGCAGAGAGGTGATGGAATGGGGCTAGCAGGACTCACTATGGAGAAGAGGCAGTGGGGGAATAAGTGGGAGGAGGAGGAAGGCCATTCAGAAGGCTACCTGGGTCTCCCCGGGCAAGAGACCACAGTGGCTCAGGGCAGGGCGGTGGCCATGGTGGTGTCAGAGGAGGTTCCATTCTGGTTGAGTTTGGAAGATGACAGCCAAAGGATTTGTGATGGAATGGATGTCCTGGGGGAGAAAGAGAGGAATCGTGGGTGACTCAAGGTTGTGGTCCAAGCAATTGGGAGGATGTTTTGCCATTTATTGATCAGGGAAGACTGAGAGGAGCACTTTGGGGGCAAGGAGGTGAAAGTCGGGAATTCCATTTTGAACATGGAAAGTCTATGATGTCCGCTGCTGAGTGGTTCGTTGCATATACAGATTTCATTTAGCAGAGCGGTCTATGCTAGGGATATAAATTTAGGAGTTGCCAGCAGAAGTCAAGGTAATAGACGAGGTCGGTCTATCTATCTATCTATCTATCTATCTATCTATCTATCTATCTATCAAGAAAGCATAGAAAGAAAAAGAAGAAGCCCCAGGACTGAGCCCTGGGCACCCAGTGTCTAGAAGTCAAGCAAGATAAGGGATTCTGAAAAGGAGAAGCCGGTAAGGCTGGGGGAGGCCAGGAGGCTGAGTGAGGAGGAAGCAATCCACTTGCCACATGTTGCTGATGAGTCAATAACGTGGCCTGGGGCTCGACGGTTGCATTTGGCAACGTGGAACTCACTGGTGACCGTGAGAAGCCTCAGCCAGGAGACAGGGCCCCGGGCGAGGTTTGCTTGGCTGGGCTGGCTGGGCTGAATGAGCCGGAGAGGGCTGCACACTTCCGCTCATCTCCTGTCTCCAAAGGAAAGTGGGTTAGGCTGGAGGCGGCTGCTGGCCAAGTGGCAGTTCCAGGCACATCCTGGATGTCCCCACTCACCTCCCTGGGGTGCTGCCCAGACCTCAGAGGTCACAGTCGTCGTCCCGGAAAGGTACCTGACACAGGCCTGCTGTGAGGACATGAGGACACCCGTGCGCTTGGCGGGGTAGGCTTCACCCAGGCCTCAGCTGGTCACCCCGCGGTGTTGGGGTCCCGGGTGACTCAGGTCTCAGAGGAAAGATGGGGCTGCCTAGGGCGTCTCCAAGGCAGATGGCAGTGCATAGTGAGATCCAAAAGCACTTTCCATGGCCTCTGATGTGCCAGACGGGATCAAGATAATGCCTGCATCGAATAAAAGAATCCCTTTCCAGCCATCATCCAGGTACCACGGCTGTGGGGCGACGTCCAGATTGCAGGGGCCAAGGTGGCTGGTCAGGGAGAGCTTCCTGGAGGTGGTGTTGCTTCAGGGAGAGCAGTGAGCTGGGGAAAGGCCTACCACAGTGGGGGACAGGGCCCCTGAGCAGACTGTTTCCGTGGCCCAGCACAGACATGCAGGGTGCACCCTCCCTGCTGAAGTCAGGGTTGGACTAGCCCTCTGCTGCCCCCTAGCCCAGTGGCCCCACCTGGCAAATGGGGAAACTGGGGCTCAGAAGGGCTGTACTAGCCTGAGTCACACTGTCGGGTGCGGAATGTGCTTCAAGGCATGAGGACTGGTGCCAGTGTCCTGGCCCGACAGGCCCTCCCTGCCCCCTCCCCAAATCAGACTGCACATTCCCCACACACACCACGGGAAGTGGCTCGCTCTGCAACTTGACCTCCACGGGCCGCCCCTGTGACCTCCGTGGTCTGCCACTGCCTCCAGAAATAGGTCAGCACGCACCACAGTGGCCACGGGGAACAATGGCCCTTTCTTCGTTCCTCCAAGAAGCCGAGTAAGCCCCATCAGGCCAAACATCTTAATGTGATAAAAGCTACCCAGCGAAGGCTCAAGGAAGAGGGGCGGGTGGTGGAGACTCTGGGAAGGATGACTTGGGGGACACTCACTTCCTCGCCTACCTGCCCGGAGCTCTGGCCCCTGGAGGACCTGCAGGGACCACTGAGCTGTCATCCCACTGGGTGGACAGGAACGTAGAGGCCTCAGAACCCGCATGTCTCTGGTCAGCCATGGGTCAGACACCCAACAGGGGCTCGGTGGTATCTCCAGGCCCATCCTGTGCCCCCTCATCCTGTTCCACTCTGAGTTCCTGCCCCTTTAAACCAGGTTCCCCCAAGGGCTGGGCCTCTTCATTGCTGCTTCCGGAACCAGGTAGATCTGCTTGGCTGAAATACGGAGTCTGGGAAGGGAGACCCTCCCTCACCACTGAGAGGAACCCCGGCAGCCCCCTTCCAGCTCCGCTGATCTGGCTGGGCATGGTGGCTCAAGCCTGTAATCCCAGAACTCTGGGAGGCCGAGGTGGGTGGATCACTAGAGGTCAGGAGTTCAAGACCAGCCCGGTCAACACGGCAAAACCCCATCTCTACTAAAAAAAAAAAGAAAAAAAAAGAAAAAAGAAATCCATCAGTCCCTCCCACACCCTTCCTATAATCACTGGAGCATTGGAGGCCCCCATCCCTGTCCACAGCCCCCTCCCTCCTCCATGCCCAAGCCCGCAGCCCCGGCTGCTCCATGCGGTGCCCCACCCACCCTTCACGGTGCCAGGAGCAGCCAGTGTGGGGGGTGCATGATGTGATTTTCTGCCCCCTTCAAACATGATCCTGGGGGAGATGCTGTGAGTGGTCTAGGCCCAGAGGGAGAAACCCCTAAGGACCTCAGAGACACTGGCTAATGCCTATGGTCCTTTGAGTCACAAGGGAGGAAGTCCTGAACTGTGGCCTGAGGCCACGTGTTCAAAACAATAGTGGCCTCCCCACCCCTGGCGAGCCCAGTATCCGAGTCTTCAGCCACTGGGCACAAGGCTAGTGATACGGCCCTGGAAGATCGGGTGCCAGATATGGCTTCCCCTGGAGCTCCACCCAGGAGGCCCCGCCAAGGAGAAGCATGGTGGGCTCTCTGCAGGGTGGGTGGCTCAGGGCCTGGGATGCTCCCAGCGTGAACATGCTCAGCTCCTTCCAAGGCCACCCAGCCCCCGCTGGCTTCCAACCTCCCTGGCTTTCGGCAAATCCCACTCCGCCAGGTCCTGAGAACAGAGGCCCTGCTGCCGGATGGAGGGAACTCAAAGGCTCTTTAGAAACCTTACAGCCCACCCAGGCCTGGACCCCGCTGCCAGATGAGGGAGGCACTTCTCTCCCCCGAGAAGTAGACTAAGGGTACAGCTTACCTCTGGGGGTTGAGGCACGGGAATTAGTTCATCCTTATCTGGATGTATTTAGGGCTCCTGGGATGTGACCGGAAAACCGAGTGGGGCGTCGTAGCTGTCCAGACTGGAAATCTGTGTCGGCCGGGGCGGGGGCGGGGGGGCGGTGGGGCAGCACCGTGGACAAGGAGTGAATACAAATTGGCAGCTACAACCGTGTCCTTATCCAGCCCCCTGTGGGCCCGGCAGGTGGAGGAGGCGGGCTCCGCTGTGAAGGAGATGGACCCGTCCTCTCAGGACCTGGTCTGGTGTGGCTACTGCATAGAGGCCGAGCCGCAGGTGCTACCAGGGCTGTTTGTTCATAGAGCCCGAGGTTCTGGGTTTATTTCTTCTTGGACAGGCCCTAGTACAGATCTCCAGTGAGGTTACCTGATTCATGTGCACAGATGGTGAGATCCATATAACCCAGAACATTGTCCCTCTTTGCGGAGCTCAGGGCTCAGCAGGCACTCCGAGTCTTGCTCAACCTGGGAACCCGTTCTACAGACCACAGCTGGCCCCTCTGAACGTTTCCCATCATGTCAGAAAGCAGAGGGGCCAGGCACAGTAGCTCTCGCCTGTAATCCCTGCACTCTGGGAGGCCAAAGTGGGTAGTCGATTGAGCCCAGGAGTTCGAGACCAGCCTCGGCAACATAGCGGAACCCCTCAACTCGACAGTCTTTTTTTTAATTAGCCGGGTGTGGTGGCACCCACCTGTAATTCTAGCACTATGGGAAGTCAAGCAGGGAGGGCCACTTGATCCCAGGAGTTGGAGACCAGCCTGGACAATATAATGAGACCCTGTCTCTACAAAAAGTTAAAAAAGAAAAAGAAAAAAGGCTGGGTGTGGTCATACACCTGGAGTCCCAGCTACTAGGGAGACTGAGGTGGGAGAACCTCTTGAGCCCAGGAGTCCCAGGCTGCAGTGAGCTATGATCGCACCACTGCACCCAGCCAGGGTGGCAGAGCGAGACCCTGTCTGAATGAAAGAAAGAAGGCCGGGCACAGTGGTTCACGCCTATAATCCCAGCACTTTGGGAGGCCGAGGCGGGTGGATCACTTGAGGTCAGGAGTTTGAGACCAGCCTGATCAACATAGTGAAACCCCGTCTCTACTAAAAAAAAATACAAAAAATATTAGCCAGGCGTGGTGGCTCACGCCTGTAATCCTACTACTTGGGAGAGGCTGAGGCGGCAGAATTGCTTGAATCCAGGAAGTGGAGGGAAGAAAAGGAAAGAAAGATGAGAGGAGAGGAGAGGAAACTGAAATAGGAAGAGAAGCCCAAACCTGATGTGGTCAAAGAGGGCTTCATGGAGGAGGTGCTACTTCCTGAGCCACTCCATGAGTTTGGACTTTGGCCGGTGGGAAAGCGGCAGGAGAGTGGTTGAAGTCCTATGTTAGGGGCCAGCTCTGGCCAGCGGGCTGGAGGCAGGACAAGTGGCTGCAGGCTGATACGCCTGGGGCTCTGAGTAGACGTGAGGGTTGAGCATGGGCCTTGTGGGGTGCCTGGAGAGCCACCGTCTGCCATCACTCAGGTAGTTCAGCCTCCTCACTTTGCTGGCCCCGCCTCACAGGGGCAATGGAGGGCTGAGGAAGTCAGACGAGGCCCGTCTCTGGCAGAGGGGCCTGGCCAGCTGGTTGAGGTGCCATTTCCCATGTCAGGGACTGAGGAAGGGGCAGATAATAAGCCCAGAATGGCACTTGCCGAGCTTGGGGGCCAGTGGCATTCCACACCTCCAGCCCACTTCCTGCCTCCTCCTCCTCCAGGAAGCACCCTGGGCTCTCTTCCTCCTGGCAGCAGGCAGATCCCCACACGGAAGGCCAGGCTGTGAAGGGGACCCCAGGTCTGATGCCTCCCCATCTCTCCCCCAACAGGGAACATCATCGGCTCGGGCATCTTCATCTCGCCCAAGGGGGTCCTGGAGCACTCGGGCTCCGTAGGTCTGGCCCTGTTCGTCTGGGTCCTGGGTGGGGGCGTGACAGCTCTGGGCTCCCTCTGCTATGCAGAGCTGGGAGTCGCCATCCCCAAGTCCGGCGGGGACTACGCCTACGTCACAGAGATCTTCGGGGGCCTGGCTGGGTGAGTGTGGGGCACCAGCGGGTAGGGGCACACCCTCTCAGAAACGGGATGGCCAAATGAGCCCTCGCGTCCGTTTCCACTCCTGCTTCCGGCTTCCTAGGGAGGTCGTGGGGATGCATGGAGAGAATGGTGTGCGGGTGCTGCACAGCCTTCTGAGGCCAGGGCAGGTGGAACTGAGGCCCACCCCACCCCACTGATGTGTGTTGGGCACTCCTATAGGCCTCTGGGCGTCTCTGAATCTCCTTTAAAATAGAGGTCCCTCTGAACCCCACCCCCTGCCTTATACTCAAGGAGAGGGGATGCTTACTGTCTGAAACCCCTAGGTAACATGAGTGCCCAGGCGAGGAGGGGCCTCGATTTTGGTAAACCCATATGTTGCATGAGGAGCAAGGAGGGAAGTGTGATATTCTTACCATATACCCTGCATGAGGTGCCCCTTTTTTTTTTTTTTTTTTGAGACAGAGTCTTGCTCTGTTGCCCAGGCTGGAGTGCAGTGGCATGATCTCAGCTCACTGCAACCTCTGCCTTCTGAGTTCAAGTGATTCTCCTGCCTCAGCCTCCCGAGTAGCTGGGATTATAGGTGCCCGCCACCATGCCTGGCTAATTTTTTTGTATTTTTAGTAGAGACAGGGTTTCACCATGTTGGCCAGGTTGGTCTTGAACTCCTGACCTCAGGTGATCCACCCACCTCAGCCTCCCACGTGCTAGGATTACAAGAGTGAGCTGCCGCACCCGGCCAGAGGTCTTCTTTCCATAGCACCCTGCTATCCTTCCTTCATTCACCAGGGAACATTTGCTGAGCACCTACTGTGAGCCTGGGGGTGGAGAGGCAGTGATAGAAAGGTCTGTCACTGTACTCAAGCTGCTCACAGAACAGAGAGGAAGCAGCCCCTTAAATGGGATTAAGGCCTGGAGGAGCCTTGCTTTGAGAGTGTGTACAAGAGGCAGCAGCCACACAGCAAAGGGAATGGTGTGCGCCACCTAGGGAGAACTCCCAGGAAAGCAATGCTTGCCCGGAGGCTGGGAGGAAGAAGATTTTCTCCGCCTGGCCTAGCTGACAAGTGAGGAAAGCATCCCAGGACGGGGGAAGTGTGAACAGAGGGTGTGGTGGCCCAGACGAGCGCAGGGAGTCTGCTGTAGCTAGAGGTGAGGTCAGGTTGGGTTTACGGCAGGCACCGGGGCTTGGAGAGCATCAGGGGATTGAAGCTGTTGTATTTGTTCAGCTGCGTTTTGGCAAGAGCCGCAAAGGTACAGGCAGATTCTAAAATCATTTAGGAGCCTACTTCGAGAGGACTGGGCAGCCAGCTTGGGAGAGGTGGGTGCAGCCAGAGTGGCACCCACTTCCCTACTGAGAGGCTCCTAGATGGTCTGGAGCTCAGAGGAAAAGTCTGGGCTGAAATTTACAAAGTTTGGTTCTGAGGGATATGAGCCAGGGGTCCTTAACTGGGCAGCCTTGCATGGGGGGACCTGCCAGGGCTTGCATGCCACTCTGGGTGCGTCTCTGGCACTCTCCTCTGGGGAGAGGGTCCTCAAAGGGGCTGGGATCCAAGAAAGCAGAATAATCATGCTTCGGGCCTGGAGAGGACATTCGGGAGAGAGAAGAGGGCCAGGACCTCATCCCCGGGCACAGAACATAGAGGGGGTGGGCAGAGGGGATGCCTGGCAGGGGAGGAGGGCCAGGGAGCTAGGATGTCCCAGAAGCCGAGCGGGGATGGTTGTGCAGAGCAAGGGGCAGGTGATCCAGAGATGGCTGATGTCCCCGATGAGGCAGTCCTCTCCCTGGAGGGCTGGCCAGGGGCCAGGACCACCCCCAAGGGCAGACCCGCCCCTGGGTGCAGGAGAGCCCCTGAGAACATGTCAGACTCACAGCCTGGGTGCCCTGCAGAGGCAAGATTTAGGTAGAAGGGGCATCCATCACTCTCCACACCCAGCCAGGGCTCTTGGTGAGGTCTAGTCTCTGCACCCCATAGGTCTCCCTCAGGGGGACACAGCTCGGAGTCACCCATCTTCAGCCACAGTACTCTTCGAGAGCCAGGGCTGAAGCTGAGAGGTCTGGGGACAGAGACCCTGGCTCAGGAAACAGCCTGCGTCCCATGGGGAGCCTAGTTGTCATTAGAAAAGTGTTCGGTGGCTGGGCGCAGTGGCTCATGCCTGTAATTCCAGCACTTTGGGAGGCCGAGGCAGGCGGATCACGAGGTCAGGAGATCGAGACCATCCTGG
>NW_012105142.1:324613-326452 GCF_000951045.1 Mandrillus leucophaeus
CAAAACCCCATCTCTACTAAAAAAAAAAAGAAAAAAAAAGAAAAAAGAAATCCATCAGTCCCTCCCACACCCTTCCTATAATCACTGGAGCATTGGAGGCCCCCATCCCTGTCCACAGCCCCCTCCCTCCTCCATGCCCAAGCCCGCAGCCCCGGCTGCTCCATGCGGTGCCCCACCCACCCTTCACGGTGCCGGGAGCAGCCAGTGTGGGGGGTGCATGATGTGATTTTCTGCCCCCTTCAAACATGATCCTGGGGGAGATGCTGTGAGTGGTCTAGGCCCAGAGGGAGAAACCCCTAAGGACCTCAGAGACACTGGCTAATGCCTATGGTCCTTTGAGTCACAAGGGAGGAAGTCCTGAACTGTGGCCTGAGGCCACGTGTTCAAAACAATAGTGGCCTCCCCACCCCTGGCGAGCCCAGTATCCGAGTCTTCAGCCACTGGGCACAAGGCTAGTGATACGGCCCTGGAAGATCGGGTGCCAGATATGGCTTCCCCTGGAGCTCCACCCAGGAGGCCCCGCCAAGGAGAAGCATGGTGGGCTCTCTGCAGGGTGGGTGGCTCAGGGCCTGGGATGCTCCCAGCGTGAACATGCTCAGCTCCTTCCAAGGCCACCCAGCCCCCGCTGGCTTCCAACCTCCCTGGCTTTCGGCAAATCCCACTCCGCCAGGTCCTGAGAACAGAGGCCCTGCTGCCGGATGGAGGGAACTCAAAGGCTCTTTAGAAACCTTACAGCCCACCCAGGCCTGGACCCCGCTGCCAGATGAGGGAGGCACTTCTCTCCCCCGAGAAGTAGACTAAGGGTACAGCTTACCTCTGGGGGTTGAGGCACGGGAATTAGTTCATCCTTATCTGGATGTATTTAGGGCTCCTGGGATGTGACCGGAAAACCGAGTGGGGCGTCGTAGCTGTCCAGACTGGAAATCTGTGTCGGCCGGGGCGGGGGCGGGGGGGCGGTGGGGCAGCACCGTGGACAAGGAGTGAATACAAATTGGCAGCTACAACCGTGTCCTTATCCAGCCCCCTGTGGGCCCGGCAGGTGGAGGAGGCGGGCTCCGCTGTGAAGGAGATGGACCCGTCCTCTCAGGACCTGGTCTGGTGTGGCTACTGCATAGAGGCCGAGCCGCAGGTGCTACCAGGGCTGTTTGTTCATAGAGCCCGAGGTTCTGGGTTTATTTCTTCTTGGACAGGCCCTAGTACAGATCTCCAGTGAGGTTACCTGATTCATGTGCACAGATGGTGAGATCCGTATAACCCAGAACATTGTCCCTCTTTGCGGAGCTCAGGGCTCAGCAGGCACTCCGAGTCTTGCTCATCCTGGGAACCCGTTCTACAGACCACAGCTGGCCCCTCTGAACGTTTCCCATCATGTCAGAAAGCAGAGGGGCCAGGCACAGTAGCTCTCGCCTGTAATCCCTGCACTCTGGGAGGCCGAAGTGGGTAGTCGATTGAGCCCAGGAGTTCGAGACCAGCCTCGGCAACATAGCGGAACCCCTCAACTCGACAGTCTTTTTTTTAATTAGCCGGGTGTGGTGGCACCCACCTGTAATTCTAGCACTATGGGAAGTCAAGCAGGGAGGGCCACTTGATCCCAGGAGTTGGAGACCAGCCTGGACAATATAATGAGACCCTGTCTCTACAAAAAGTTAAAAAAGAAAAAGAAAAAAGGCTGGGTGTGGTCATACACCTGGAGTCCCAGCTACTAGGGAGACTGAGGTGGGAGAACCTCTTGAGCCCAGGAGTCCCAGGCTGCAGTGAGCTATGATCGCACCACTGCACCCAGCCAGGGTGGCAGAGCGAGACCCTGTCTGAATGAAAGAAAGAAGGCCGGGCACAGTG
>NW_012105142.1:328957-347622 GCF_000951045.1 Mandrillus leucophaeus
TTCCCCAACTGCATCCCCCCTACCACAGCCTCCCGGGTACTGTCCATGGCCTGCCTGAGTAAGTGTCCCCCTTGGGCCGCTGTCCCCAGATCAGCCGCCTGCCTGGCCCCACCCTGTCCTGAGTGGGAGGATAGAGGGGTGAGATTTCCCTTTGGATCTGGGGTTCTTGCATTCCAGCTGCTGGGGGGGATGCCATTCTCAGGCCACCTGGGCTGGACTTGGCCATGGTCCAATGTAAAAGGTCCTGGCCTCAGCGCCCACCCCCCACTTCCCTCCGCAGTGCTCCTGACGTGGGTGAACAGCTCCAGCGTGCGCTGGGCCACGCGCATCCAGGACATGTTCACAGGCGGGAAGCTGCTGGCCTTGTCGCTCATCATCGGCATGGGCCTTCTCCAGATCTTCCAAGGTAGGGCCGAGTGGGGGTGAGGGCCGGGATGGGGAGATAGTGCTGACCCCCGACTTCTGGGCCTCCAGGACACTTCGAGGAGCTGAGGCCCAGCAATGCCTTTGCTTTCTGGATGACGCCCTCCGTGGGACACCTGGCCCTGGCCTTCCTCCAAGGCTCCTTCGCCTTCAGTGGCTGGAACTTCCTCAACTATGTCACTGAGGAGATGGTTGATGCCCGAAAGTGAGTGGGGCCCCCAACCAGGCCCTGGGAAGCAGCCAGGCCCTCTGGTGGGAGAGGCAGCCTCTCCGCTCAGCTCCACTGCCACCCGAGGCTCAGGCTGGTCCTTGGTGGCCCAGGCCTGTTGCCCTGCAAAAATGGCCCTGGAAAGATAGCCGGGGGGCTTGCATTCTAGCCTGGCCCTGTTTTCTCTGGCTATGGACACATCACAGCCCCTTGCAGGGCCTCAGAAAGGCTGAATATCATCATCCTGCTGTAAATAGATCCAGAGATTTGCATTTGGCCTAAAATTATGCATATGCACACAATATGGTCCCTACGAATGAAGCCAATGACTGCGTCTGATGCTCAGCCAGGGATCTCGACAGTGAACCTTTGCAGCTGAAACGAGCTGGGACTGGAGAGTTCCAGGAAGACTCTGGGTCTATGGACTGGGCTCTGGGGCCATTTTGGGGAATTTTCCAGGCTGATTTTGGCTGTATGCCATTTTGTCTTTCTGCACAGACATCAGACCGTGTCCTCAGGATGTGATGGGGCCCCTTCCCCATCTCCCATCCTACCAGCCTGTGTCCAGGTGGGGATGGGGCAGGGCAGACAGCAGGGTCCCCTTGTCTGGTGCAGCACTGCTGCCCCCCTTTCCTGCCCCAACACCCCCAGCAGACACAAGAGATGGAGACTCTGAGCCTCTCCCGTGGCTGGGTCTCCGGGGTCCTGCACCCTCAGGAGGTGACGCTGACACACTCCACTGCCTGTCCCCAGGAACCTACCTCGCGCCATCTTCATCTCCATCCCACTGGTGACCTTCGTGTACACCTTCACCAACATCGCCTACTTCACAGCCATGTCCCCCCAGGAGCTGCTCTCCTCCAATGCGGTGGCTGTGGTGAGTGGGCCCTTGCTCGGTCCCTGGCTCCTGCCCAGGCCCCTGCCCCGGCCTCACACACAGCCTCTCTCCTGTGCCCACCCAGACCTTCGGGGAGAAGCTGCTGGGCTACTTTTCTTGGGCCATGCCCATCTCCGTGGCTCTGTCAACCTTCGGAGGCATCAATGGCTACCTGTTCACCTACTCCAGGTGACTACACTGGGGAGACGTGGGCATGGGGAGGGATGGTTGGGCACAGGTGCGTGCAAGTCATGCCGGGGGGGCCAGAGGAAGGGAAACCTGTCAGGGGCAGGGATCCGCCTGAAGCTGGGGTGATGATCCCACCAGTAAGAAGTGTCTGATCACAACTGAAAGGCAAAGAAAGCAAGAGGGAGGCAGGTTGAAGAAGGTGAAGAACTGCCCAGTGGGGCTGCTGGGCCCAGAGTGGGAGGTCAGAGGCGACAGCTTAAGAGGGACATCAGGTCTGGTGCCCATCTCTGCCCCAACACTAGGCTATGCTTCTCTGGAGCCCGAGAGGGGCACCTGCCCAGCCTGCTGGCCATGATCCACGTCAGACACTGCACCCCCATCCCCGCCCTCCTCGTCTGTGTAAGTTGGGGGACCTGGGCCAGGCAGGGTGTGGAGGCAGGGCTACCCGGCAATGCAGGACCTTCCGGGTAATGGCAGGGGTGAGCCATTCCGGGGTGGGGGTGTGGGGTGGGGCCAGGGCTCATCCTGTAGGGGTGACAGGAGGCAGGCTAGGGGCCGGCCGTCAGTCCCAGGTCCTCTCCCAGTGCGGGGCCACAGCCATCATCATGCTCGTGGGCGACACATACACGCTCATCAACTACGTGTCCTTCATCAACTACCTCTGCTACGGCGTCACCATCCTGGGCCTGCTGCTGCTGCGCTGGAGGCGGCCTGCGCTCCACAGGCCCATCAAGGTGAGGCCCTGGGACGGCTGGCCCCTGCGCTGGGTGCTGCCAGAGCCACCCCTGTATCCACAGTGGGCACCAGAGGCAGGTGGGATGTGAGGTGCCAGCTTTTGTGGAGTGTTCGGCCCTGCTCAGGGCTCTCTGTGCACTGAGGCATCCACTCCTCATAGCACCCCATGAGGACAGAGCTGTGAATGCTCCCAGTGTACAGATGGGGAAAATGAGGCTCAGGACTGGGTGCAGGGGCTCATGCCTATCCCAGCACTTTGGGAGGCCGAGGTGGGAGGATTGCTGGAGCCCAGGAGTTTCAGACCAGCCTGGGCAACATAGCGAGACTTCCTCTCTGCAAAAAATTAAAAATAAAAGGATTAGCCTGGTGTGGTGGTGCGCACCTGTGGTCCCAGCTACTTGGGAGGCTCAAGTGGGAGGATTGCTTGAGCCCGGGAGGTCGAGGCTGCAGTGAGCGGTCCTAGGGCCACTGCACTCCAACCTGGATGACAGAGGGAGACCCTGTCTCTAAAAAAATAAATAAATAAAAATTAAAGAAAATGAGACGGGAACTGTTCAAGGTCACAAAGGCTGCCAGGATTCCATGGGCCCACAGAAAAACAGAAGACCATAGCCTGAGCTAAAAGCAAAGCCCCCCAATGTATGTATAAATCCTTATATGGAGAAGTGCTCGGTGCCTGAAATGTGAAACACCAAAAAATCACCGACCTCCGGCCAAGTGCAAGCGTCAAGTCCACACACAACTGCTGTGTGGAACTCGGTGCCGCTGAGACTTTGAAAAAATCCTCAGCAAAACTGGCCAACAGCCTGACACATGAGTTGGCCTCAAACACACTGGGCTGTCGCCAAGAGGAGGGGTAGGTGGGTGCAATTGCCGTTCAGGCCTCAGGTCCCAGGGAAGGGAGGAAAAGTCCCCAGACCCTCAGGGGTCAGGGGTACAGACAGCTGGGGGTCCTGCACCATCGGTGTTTCTGCTCCCCCTTCCCCAGGTGAACCTTCTCATCCCCGTGGCATACTTGGTCTTCTGGGCCTTCCTGCTGGTCTTCAGCTTCATCTCCGAGCCTATGGTCTGTGGGGTCGGCATCATCATCATTCTTACGGGGGTGCCCATTTTCTTTCTGGGAGTGTACTGGAGAAGCAAACCAAAGTGTGTGCACAGACTC
The DNA here is from genome assembly GCF_000951045.1 of Mandrillus leucophaeus. Lineage (NCBI taxonomy): Eukaryota > Metazoa > Chordata > Mammalia > Primates > Cercopithecidae > Mandrillus > Mandrillus leucophaeus. The sequence continues at coordinate 332,552 of NW_012105142.1, forward strand.
ACAGGTGAGCCGGGCAGCCGCAGGTCACCCGGCACAGAGGGCCGGGGCCTGGAAACGGGACCTCCTTCTTAGAGGCTCACCCCAGAGCAGGGTGTCCTAGCAGCGGAGGTGGGAACACAGGGCCCAGCTGCCGCCACAGGTCTCTTCCCAAGATGTACCCAAAGTTTCCAGAACCATGCGTACCGACGGAACAGCTCCCTGAAGACCCCTGCCCGAGGGGAGGTGTCCGGAGCTGGGGGTCGCCCCTATCCCGAGAGGTCAGGCCCCAAGGTCCATCTGTCTGTCCTCAGAGTCCATGACACGCTGGGGCCAGGAGCTGTGTTTCGTGGTCTACCCCCAGGATGCCCCTGAAGAGGAGGAGAATAGCCCCTGCCCACCCTCCCTGCTGGCTGCCACAGACAAGCCCTTGAAGCCACAATGAGATGTTTGTAGAGACTGAAGCAGCTGTTTCTGTTTACATGTTGTTTATTGAGGAGGCGTTTTGGCAAAAAAGTTTTTCTTTTTGTTGTTGTTTTCTGGGGGGGAAAAAAAAAAAAGATACGACTCTTAGAAGCCTGTTTTAAGGAAACCCTGAAATGTGGACTGGGTTTCCTGTCTTAGCGCTGCCCTGCTAGCTTTTCCTGAAAAAGCCTATAAATAAACAGGGCTGGCCGTTCGCTCGTGCTATGGGGAGTCCATGATGGGCACAGACGGGAGTGGTCGGGGCGTACCTCGGTGGGTGCACACATGTTGCTGGCCGGGAAGACGCTGTGACAGGCCCTGGAGCAGACTGTCGACATTAGGGGGCTTTGCTGCTTGACACAGGCACTCCCTACCATGGCACCCAGAGTCCCCCTGCCCTAAAAGGTCGTCGAGGGGAGCAGCTCAGTCCGCCCCTCCCCCAGGCCCCTCGATGCCAGTCTGAGCTTGGCCACCCAGGAGAGCTCGGGGGCTCCCAGCTGGGATCGTCTTTCTTCTCATAAACCACCACAGAGTGAAGGTCAGGACTTTAGAGCCCACAGTCTCACCCTGGCTTACAGGTGCGGAAACTGAGGTCCTGAGCTAGGATGGAACAGATGTGGCCACTGCTGTTGGTGTCTCAGCTTCTCTGTCCCCAGAAAGCACAGAGCAGCATGTCCTGGGGGCTTTGAGGCCTGCAGGGAACTCCAGGGGCTTCCTGTATGCCAGGTATACACCCCAGCCCCGCCACAGTGCCCAGGAGATTGGACCCTCAAGGAAGGCAAAGGGCACCTGCCTGGTCAGGGGCCCGAAGGCTTGGCAGGAGCTGCCCAACCCAGGTCCTCCAGGGGCCTTGCTGAACAGGAAGAGGGTGAGGCATGGGCAGAACAGTCACCACGGATGAGACCCAGCATCCCCATGGCCCAGCCCCATCCTCATGACAACTCCCAGCTCTGTGGGCAGCTGGTGCCACTGCAGGGCAGATGAAGCAAAAAAGCTCTGGTCCTCTGCTTCTTTGGAAATGGGTTCCCAGAATGAAGTAGGGGGAGAGAAGTGAGACCCCAGGGTGCTTGTGTACGCTGGGATCCTACAGACGGGCTCACCGCTCCACCCTTCTCCCCGCCGTTCAGTCCCAGAGCTCCCGCCCACCATGCCCACCAGTGCAGCCAGCTGGCTGAGGGCCCAGCCCCTCCGCTGGGGTCCCCGGAGGGCCTCTCCATAAGAAAGGACGCAGAGGCAGGGTAGAAATGACTGTGTATTCCCTGGTTACAAAGCGGGGCTGTGGCGGTCACCAGCGAACCCGGCGGTCAACAGACCAACAGGGCCTCGTCATCGCTGGCCTCCAGCATTGGGGAGCAAGGGGGCGGGGGGCTCCTGCAGACCCCCAGTGGCTCTGGCGAGTGGGGGCCCAGGGTGCTGCTGGCAGTGGAGGCCTGGGGGTGCGGGTCCTGGGCTGAGCAGGGCTCCCGAGGTGCATCCGCAGGAGCTGGACCGTCTGCCAGTGGCTCCCTGCAGACCTTTCTGTCCTTGTCCACAGGCCTGCACTGTGGGTCTCGCAGGCCTGATGGCAAGGGTGGCCCTGAAGGTCCCACCTCCGGTGCATGGCTGGGGGCACTGGGGGGCCCATCTCCGGCCACCCTGGGGCTGCCTGTGTCCGTGAGCGGTGCTGGGGGGTCGGGGGCAGCCCCTGGAGCAGGCTGGAGGAACCCATCACCCAGCACGGTCTGTGAGGGGCGTGCTGCGGTCAGCAGTGGGATCTGGCCTCGGGGCACCCGCGGCCGGTGAAAGAGCCGGTTCCAGAGGCGGCCAAGGCGGCGGCGGGAGGGCCCCCGACGGGAAGCGTGCCGACGCATCTGTCTCCGCATGGCTGTGCGAAGATTCTGCAGCACAGAGGCCTGTGGGGTGGGGCGGGGTGGGGGCAGGGAGATGCGGCTGAGGGGGCGGCCAGGCTGCTCAGGGGCAGGAGTCAGCACACCCCCAAGGGACCTGAGACCCAAGAGACCACCTTGTCCATCCTCCCACCTGGCCATGGGCCCCCAGGTCACCCTGCCCAGGCCTTGCCTCCCACTCCTGTGACCGCTGGACCAGCCTCCTCCGCACACTGTCCCACCTGGCCCCAGAGGGGCCTCGCGCCCTCCAGGGGCTCACCTGGGAGGCACTGTAGACAGGAAAGTCCTCCACGGGTGGAATGAGGCCCTGCGCGATGAGCTGACCATAGGATGGAGGTGCCTCCCGCCGCACGAACTCAGCCTCCAGGCGCGTCATCTGGGTCTCGAAAGCCCTGGAAGCGGTGGGCAGAGGGCGACATGGCTGGGCTGCCCGGGACCTGCAGCAGCAACAGGATTCCGGGTCCACCCTCCACCCAGACATCCCAAAATGTAGGGACCCCAGTGTGCACAGGGCAGCCTCCACGTAGCTGGTCCAGGCCCCCATCTGCAAACCCACAGCCACGGGGACAGCAAGCCTGGGCGATGAAGAAGCCCAGTCCCCTGGCTGTGGGCACAGCGCCCACCTGTACTCCTGCGTGCGCAGTGAGTAGAGCTTGAAGGCGCAGCCCAGCGCGATGACCAGCAGCAGGCCGCACACCAGGCTGCCGATGAGCGCCGCGGTGATGACCTTGCGGGGCACGGCAGCCAGGCACCCGTGCTCATCGCTGCCGTCCTGGCAGTCTTCCTGGCCGTCACAGCGCCACGTCTCGAAGATGCACAGGTTAGTACCGCAGTGGAAGGTGCCGGGCTGGCAGGAGAAGCAGTTCTTCTCGTCTGCGCCGTCGGGGCAGCTTTTCTGGTTGTTGCAACGGTCGGCAGGCGTGTAGCACAGACCACTGCCACCCTCGCAGGGGTACTGATCGGGCGGGCAGGCAGGGCAACCCTGCTCGTCTCGGCCGCTGGCGCAATGCCACCAGCCGTCGCAGCGCTGTGGTTCCGAGAAGCAGCCCTGGTCGCCCGCGCTGCCCCCATCACTGTCACTGCTGCTCCCGCACGGCTGCTCCCAGGGAAGGCAATAGCCCTTCACCTGATAGGTGGCGTTGAAGCCGTGGCCGGCGCTGCGGGCGCGCGCATGGTACGCCACGGTGAGGCGGCCCTGGGCGGCCTCCAGGCTAACCGGCCGGTGGTTGCTGCGGTAGGACAGCGTCTGCAGCAGGCGGTCCCCGCGCTCACCCAGGCCCTCGTATACCTGCACGTAGTCGTCGTAGCCCAGCCGCAGTTCCAGCTGCAGCAGCACCCGCCGCGAATCCTGCGTGTCCACCAGCCATGTGCAGTGAAGGTCCGAGGGCCCACGGGCCGCGCCGAACAGGTCTGGGGAGGCAAAGGAGCCGTAGAAGCTGCCCAGCCGCCTGCCGCACGCCAGGTCGGGGCAGCCTGCCTCATCCGAGCCATCGCCGCAGTCCTGCAAGCCGTCACAGCGCCGCTCCACAGGCAGGCAGCGCGTGGAGCGCGCCCCGCTGCACGGAAAGGTCCCCCCGGGACACAGGCTGCCTGGAGGCTCCGAGGCGGGCGCCGAGCAGTTGCCCTCATCAGAGCCGTCTCCACACTCATCCACTGCGTTGCACTGCCACGGGCCGGGCAGGCACTTGCCATTGTCACAGCGGAACTCATCTGCCTGGCAGGACGCCTGGCCCAGCTTCCCTGTGGGGTGGAGAGGTAGCAGGGGACAGTCAGGAGACAGAAGAGCCTCCCTTTGGCTAGGGGGCCTGGGGCCAAAAGTGGGCAGGTGGTTCCCCATCACCGTGGAAGCAGAGACCCCTCCAACACCAGGGTGGGCTCAGTCCCTGACCTGAGTCTGGGGTTAGGGGTGAGTTCCCACAACTAGCCAAGACTGGGAAGTGGGGCCAGTGACCTTGAGAGGTCTGAGGCATCCACATGCCCAGTCCTGCCACTGTCCTGAGATTGACAGGGTGGTCAGGGGACATCCTGCAGGGAGCCGGAGCCCTGTGGAGGGTGCTGCCCCTGTGGGCTGGGAGCCTTTTGGCATGCACGGTGTGCTCTGTGGTGTCCTGCCTGCTCTGCGACTGCTATCACCTCGGATGTAAGACAGACGGAAGCCCTGGGCCTGGCCGGAGCTGGAGGCGTCTGAGTGGAAGAAAATCCAGACGTGGTCGCGGGCAGAGATGAAGGCAGGCGGGATGGCAGAGCCACAGAGGCGGAAGGCCTCCTGGCGGGGCGGGGCTGCTGGGCCCAGCAGGAGCCAGTCCAGGGAGCACTGGTGGGACTCCTCCACATCAAAGTTGCGGAAGCTGCGGGGAGGCGGAGAGGACCCAGACATGAGGCCGTAGGCAGGACCTCCATGGCTGAGGACTAGCAGAGAGTGGTCAGGCTGGAGCCACGGCCAGGACAGCCAGCCCCATCCCAGCCGGCCGCCCCCACTCCTCGTGTTCCAGATTGCCTGGTTCCTCCACTCCCAGCCACTCTGTCCCCACACTGTCCCCATCCAGGTGTGCACGGGAGGCTCCATGAAGAATTGCGATGTCCATACAGGTCATTTCCAGCTCTGCTGCGGCTACCCTTCCCTCCATCAGTGCACATGACACCCCCAGCCTGAAGCCAAAGTGCAGCAGGAAGTTAAGAGCCCCCCAACCCGACACCGTCCCCAAAAGGGCAGAAGCCCAAGGGCCCAGACCCCTCCACCTCGGGACCACTAGGATGGGCCCAGCACAAAGTCCCAGGCATGGGCAGTGAGGGTGAGACTGTGCCCATGAGGTTGGCCGAGGCTGCAGCAGGTTGACAGCTTGTCATCTCCAGAGATACACTGGCCCTGAACCACCTGGCCCTTGGGGAAACTGAGGCACAGAGACTAGGACAGACCCTGCCCATGCCCATCACATCCTCATGCATTGCAGCTATGGAGTAAGTCGGGGGTTGCACCTTTTGAGCTCTGGCATTTAGGAAAACTATGGCAGATGGAGCCTATAGTGACTCCCCACCCAAATGTCCCCATGACCACTCCTGGCCAGGACCACTGTTCGCTGCCTGGCCCCCTTTCCCTCTGCATGTCCCTGCAGCTCGAGCACCCGGGCTTTGCCTGATTCACTCCCCTCCCCAAGGCCCCCTGTGGAAACCATGCTCTGGGCTCAGTGCCAGCCTGGCCCCCAGCCACCCCTGCAGGACAGAGAGGACACCTCTGCCACCTCAGAGACATCAGACCATGCCCACCAGTCCCAGGCTGTGTTCCCAGTGGCATGTGTGCTGGCCCTGCCTTCCTGGCAGGGCTGAGTGACTGAGACCCCCCATACCCCATGAACGAGGCTCAAACCAGGAAAAGGTCCAGCTTGGGCACCTCGCCACAGAGGCCCTTGGAGACCCGGGGCACTGGACACATCTGTGTGCATGCATTCACATGTACACATGCATGCTTATGGCTCACGCATGGTTACACCCGTTATCTTACATGCATGCACACATACACGCTCTCTGCACCTGTGCAGGCATGGCTCGTGCACATGCATGTGCTCACACGTGCACTCTCTCATGTGTCCTTTATGTCTCCCCCGACATGGGCTTGTACACGTACACAAGCACAAGTATGTTCACATACATGCACAGACACGCACTCACATATGCACACACACCTACTTACATGTGCTCACATGCATGCACATGCCACACACCTCAAATACCTACACATGCCTATCTCACACAGGCACACATCTACATGCACACACACCTACTCATAAATGCTCACACACATGCAAACACCCACACACCTGTTCACACCTGCTCACACATGAGCGCTCACACACACCTCACACATATGCTCACACACATGCACATGATCCCACACCGGCTCACACACACGTACACCCTCAGGCGTATGCCCTCCACACCTGCTGTCACACACACATTCTCACTCACCCCACACATGTGGGCCCACGTCGATTCCTTCTGACACCCCCGGGCGCCCCTACCTGATGGTAATCATGTCACCACGGTCGCCCTGGATGTACCAGCTGCAGTTGGTGCCTGGCGGGTAGTTGAGGGGCCAGGCTGGGCTGTAGATGACCCCACGCCGCTCCGTGTGCTGCTCCAGCTTCCCGCTGCAGGCTGCTGTCAGGAGAGGAGGCCGAGAAAGGCCGGCTCATCTTTGGTTGGGAAGCGGGTTGCAGTGGGGTTAGGGGCTTCAGCCCAGCCCTCCCCCATGGTGGGATCTAGCCCAGCCAAGGGTGGCCATGGCCAAGGGCAAGGCCACGACTTGTCACTTCATGGAGGTGGTGTGTACGGGAGGCCAAGTAGGGCCCCCTAGACTTGGGGCAGCTATAGCCCCCAACCCTAGGGAGTGGGCTAGAGCCTAGGTCCTGTCCCCCGCACCTCTGGCAGAGCTGGGAGGAAACCCACCAACAACCCCTCCTGGCAGCCGGCACCTCCAAGGTGTAGCCTCGTGGCCTCGGCTCAGTGGAGAATTCCACAGCCCTAGGCCTGCCCGGCCGGCATAGCCCATCCTGTGAGAGCCCCCTGCCTGCCCTTCCTGGGGCTTTGCTCACTCAACATGTATTTACTGAGCACCTACTATGTGCCAAGCATGCATGGTAGGCATGCTGAGTAAGGCAGGACTAAGGCCTGCTCTATGGAACTCACAGGCTGGGGGTGGGAGCAGATGGACTTTACACAGATCCACTGGGTAGAATGAAGATCCTACAACAGGCCTGAAGAGAGGTGGCAAAGTCCAGCTGTGGCTGGAAACACCACCTGGGTCTGATCACACCCTGTGCAGAATTTGGGTTTTATCCTGAGTACAAGTGAGAAGCCACCAAAGGTAGATTTCGGAACCAGGTGAGGAAACAGGCTCACAGAGGGTCAGTGACTTGCCCGGGGCCACACAGCTAGGGAGGGCAGAGTCAGGAATCACTGTAGTCCTCTGGGGGCCTCAGCTTCTCACTACAGCACTGAGCCAACATGCATTCGTGGAGTGCCAACTGTATACCGCTCAGGTTGAGCAAAGAGCATCACGCCCGCCAGCTCAAAGGAGGAGCCCTCCATGCCCAGCCCCACGGGCCTCGCTTTAATCCATCCATTCTCCATGCTGTCTGCTTCTAAACCATCCAGGGCAGCATGGTGAGCCTGCCCTGCCCCGCTGTGCCCTGGCCCTCCCAGGACCGGGCGGCTGGTCCCTGCAATTGACCGAACTCCTAACCCCACAGCCCCCTGACCCTTCCCCACGCTGGTCCATCTGATTCTCACAACAGCCTGAGATGAAGGCAGGGCCCATTTTACAGATGGAGAAACTGAGGCTCGGAGAAGCAAGGGATGACGCTTTTCCCGAGCCCAGTGACACTCTCTCTTCACTTTCCCATGGCTGGCCCCTGGCACCGTGACCTTGCAAGCCGAGTTCTCACTGGTTCTCAGCAAGACTCTCTGGGACCCAGCTGCAGGACAGGGAGGAGAGCCCCCTGGCTGCCTCCCATGCTCTTAGCACAAAACCACAATTCACTGCAGCAGCCCCAGCCCCTCCCTGCCCCACACTCTGCCTTATCCCTCCCATCACCCCTAGCCCTCCGGACCTCTCCGATCTCTCACATTGGAGGGGACCTTGCTCTGGAGGCCCTGGTGGTCCCTAGTGGGTGCTATCCCCACCTTCTTATGCCTTTCACGGACTCCTCAGCTTCCACCCCCAGCTCCATGGTCCCTTCCCAGGGAAGCCCTCCAGGCTGCCTCCCGCAGAGCTCCAGCCCTCCACCCCTCCCCCCAGCCTCGGCCACAGAGCATTTCCCTTTTGTTATTGGGACTGACCGGATGAACATCACACAGGCAGGCAGGGCCGCGCCGTGTCCCGGGAGTCTGCGCAGTGCCTGACGCACGGCAGGTGCTCCACAGATGTGCGTCCCTGAGTGGACGGGTCCATCTGAGGACCTGCTGGGCAGCTGCAGCCATGAGCTGAGAGCTGAAGCCCCTTCCCCCAGGGGCCTACTGGGACCATGAAGGCCCAGGTGATCCGGGACTGTGACTACTAGGGAGTCGGTAACCCCCATGAACAGCCCGTGAGAACATCAAGGATAAGAACAGAACTCTTGGTCCTAAAGCAAGGCCGGCCACCACCACGTCACCATCAGACCCTTGACAGTCCCGGGTCAGTGAGGTGCAAGTCAGCGCCTCTCCACTTAGAACTCACACATGGCCCTGGGAGGCAGCCCCCACAACCAGCCTCCGATCCTGCCCCAGAAATAGGGTGCTGTATACCCTGCTCCCAGCCCGAGAGGGCAGCAGATAAACTATCAGAGAGGGGTCTCGGGGTGCAGCCACCCAAACATGTAAAGTGGCCCTAGCCCCAGCCTGGTTCCCTCTGCCGGGTGAGGCCACTGGCCATGGGGACCTCACAGAGCCCTGAGGTCTGAACTGGGATTCCTTGGGAGGTGTAGGGTTAAGAAATCCAAAAGAGGCCGGGTGCAGTGGCTCACGCCTGTCGTCTCAGCACTTTCGGAGGCCGAGGCGGGGGGATCATTTGAGGTCAGGAGTTTGAGATCAGCCTGACCAACATGGGAAAACCCCGTCTCTACTAAAAGTACAAAAATCAGCCAGGCGTGGCAGTAGGCGTCTGTGATCCACAGCTACTCGGGAGGCTGAGGCAGGAGAATCGCTTGAACCCAGGAGGTGGAGATTGCGGTGAACCATGATCATACCACTGCACTCCAGCCTGGGTGACAGAGCAAGACTTTTTCTCCAAAAAAAAAAAAGAAGAAGGAAATCCGAAAGAAGAGATCTTTCCTGCTGGAGGGGTCCGAAAAGGAGGTTCCACAAAAGGGAAGGCCCAGTGAGGCTGGGGTGGTAACGTCCCCCACATTGCATCTCTAAAGCACATGCTAAGCCAAAGTGTCAGCCTCTGAGTCAGCACGGCTGGGAACCTCCCATGTTCACCTTTTTGCCGAGGGGTAAAAACCTATGAGGTGCCCTGTCCTCCATAGGGGCAGGACAAGGCACTGTCCATTCCTACCCAGCCCTGGAGGCCTTCCCTAGGGGATAGACATAGACCTGTCCCTCTCCTCGGGGCCCTTGGGGGCCAGGTGTCTCACCCACACTTTCTAGGAAAAGCCAGGTATCTATCACTTGCCACCTTTCTCTCTTCCCACTCACCTAGGCCAGAACCCTTCTCCCTCGTAGACCTATGTCTGGCCCCTTCATCAGGGGTTGGGAGGCCACCAGCCACCTCAGGAGCAGAGGAAGGGACAACTGCCAGCCGCTCTGCCTCTCAGCAAAGCCCTGGCAATGGGTGCCTCCAAACAGCCTCACTCCTGGGGGCTCCCCGGAAATTTCCACATCAGAGCAACTTGGTTAAACTGTGTGCTCTTCTCCAAAGTGGGTTGGCAGAGACCACGGTGGGTGCAGCAGCAGCCCAGCCTCATGCAGAGGGGATGCGGGGCCAGAGGGAGGCTGGGCTCTGTGCAGGGAGCTGCGAGTTCTAGGCAGGGACTTTTTTTTTTTTTTTTCCTGAGACAGGGTCTAGCTCTGTCTCCCAGGCTGCAGTGCAGTGGTGCGATCACAGCTCACTGCAGCCTCAACTTCCAGGCTCAAGTGATCCTCCCACCTCAGCCTCCCAAAGTGCTCACACTACAGGTGTGCCCCACCGTGCCCAGCCTAGGCAAGGACCCTGCTTCACCTGAGGCAGATGTGCATGTGGTGGGGGACTGGGGTCAGGGGCTGCCAGTGAGGAGGGGTTCTCCAGGAATGTCCCATGGAGGTGAGGTTCATGATGGGCTGTGTAGCAGTGGGCAGGCAGTGAGGGCAGATGGGAGGACTGCATGATTTGCGGGATAATGGGGAAGAGGGAGGGGTTTGGGGGTGTTGGGGGCAGTCGAGAGGTCTGTCTGAGCTTCAGCTGGAGGTGACCTGCCTTCTCTCAGGCAGAAGATGGCCTGGGCCCTGGGAGCCATGGTGGCCCACACAGGTAGGGAAGGAATGACCGGGCACTTTTAGGCCAGTGTCCTTTCCTGGTCCAAAGAGTCATCAAATATTCCTGAAAGGACACTGCAAGGCCTGAGGAAGTACAATTTGCAGATCCAATTTCCAAAGCTGATCAATACCCCCGCCAACCTGCCTGGTGTAACCTGACGACGGGGAGCTGGGAGTCCCACCCCAGACGTGCCAGGGAAGCTGCCAGCTGCCTGCAAATTGCATGAAGCCCGTGCCCAGGCTCTCCCCGCTGGGGCCACAGTAGCTTCAGGGCTGAGCCCAGAGGCCGGGGGGATGCAGGAGGTGCTCTGACCAGTCAGAGCCCCACACACCTAGGCTTAGGATGGGGTTTGCTGGGGGGTAAAAAACCTGTGAGGTCCCCAGACAGCCCTACCAGACCCTCTGGAGCACCTGAGCCTAGTGAGGGTGGAGAAGGGGCTGGGGGAAGGGTTCCCAATCCAGGGTCCCATGCGGCAGGAATCCCAGGGAAAGCCGTGGAAATGCAGGGTCATGGAGCCGTGCTGGGAGGGGGGTACCTTGGGCCACCTGCAGCTGGTCAGTAACGCCGGAGGTGTCAGAAGTGGACTCTAGGACAGCAAGGATCCCAGACCACCACCCATGGCCTTGCGCACTGGCTGTGCAGCGCCCATCACAGAGGGCACCAGGGGCTGCAACGAGGACCCTGTTGGGACCTGAGGTCTTGACAGCTAAGGACCTGGACAGTGCCCTCTTCGCCCAAGCTCCATGAGTGGCCCTAGTCCTCAGGGAAGCACTTTTCTAAATGTGGGGTATATGCGCGTTTGGGGTGACACACCCACCAGCAGGAGGGTGCCCTGGGGCTCACATTCATAAGCTGTGACAGCCTCATTCCCCCTTCCCCTGACTTTCTACCATGGCCACAGACATCTGACCCAGGCCGGGCCAGTAAGCCTTTTCCTGGAAATTGGGATGGGAGACTGGGCCACCATCAGTTGTGGGGACCAGGACAGCAGACAGGGCTGGGGCTAGGTCAGCGCTGAGCGAGGCCTGGCCCTCGGCCAGCCCGAAGCAGCAGAGGAGGCTGGGCTGGCGAGAGCACAGCTCAGGGCACAGAGAGAGGGAAAGAGGCCTGAGCCTGCCAGAGGAGCCAGTGAGCACAGCTTCTGTGCGCCCTGGGCCTTCCCCTCAACCACAGCCAGCAGCAGGGGTCCCTCTGCCTGACAGCTCCAGGTCCTTTCTCCAGCAAGCCGGGTCCTGCACAGAACTAGAAACCCAGGCCCCTCCTGCCCCACCAAGCAGAACAGCAGGCAACGAACAAGTCAGAGGCCCCCCTTGTTCTCCCCGGCTGCACCTTGACCTCAGGTTTTGCTTTTTGTTTTACAGACAGGGTCTCGCTCTGTCTCCCGGGCTGGAGTACAGTGGAGCCGTCATAGCCCACTACAATCTCAAACTCCTGGGCTCAAGCAATCATCCTGCCTCAGTCTCCTGAGTAGCTAAGACTACAGGCACATGCCAACGTGCCCAGCTAATCTTCAGATTTTTTTGGAGAGATGGAGTCTCACTATGTTGCTCAGGCTGGTCTCAAACTCCAGGCCTCAAGCATTCTCTTGCCTTAGCCTCTCAAAGTGCTGGGGTTACAGGTGTGAGTCACCACACCCAACCAGACTTAACATTTTTATGCAAATACTCATGCTTACTTTAATACCTTTTTAGGGGTTGTTGGAAATGGCAGTATATAGGCGGAATTAGCAAGAGATGCAGAGGTCTATGGGGGCTTGTCAGTGATAGAACAGGCTCCCTCAGGCCCCCCTCAGACTCTCCAGGTGGCACTCAGGGCCCCGGGGGGCCTGGGCTTATCCACTTGCCAACCAGCAGCCCCTTACCTCCAGTAGTGAAGGATGGATGGGCTTGGCCGCCTCTCTAGCTCTTGATGGCCTTTGTTGTGCTTGGGACTAAAGCTTGGGAGCTTAAAGACAGCCAGCGGCTGGACAGACCCATGCCAACAGGTAGAGGCGGGGGCAGCGTGCTCACTGTGTCCTCCCGGATTCTGTATGTACCTTTGGCCAAAATGTTTACCTCTGTCTTGCAAGTCAGCTGCCTGAAACTCACTTTTCACGTGCAGCTGATGCAAGGCCACGCCCTCTACCCACCTTCTTACCTAACCTCCCACACCAAGCCAATATCGTCCCTGACCTGAAGCACCCCCAGACCAGCTACCAGGCAACCAGTGGGCACCCCCATAGCCCAAGCCCAGCAGAATGACTCAATCCAGCCAATCCTAAACTGTTTACTCTGCCCTGCCTTTTCTTTTTTTTTAGAGACAGAGTCTTATTCTGTAGCCCAGGCTGGAGTACAGTGGTGCAATCTCAGCTAGTTTACTGCAACCTCCGCCTCCCAGGTTCAAGCGATTCTCCTGCTTCAGCCTCCTGAGTAGATGGGATTATAGCTACCTTTCAGTAGAGGTGGAGTTTCGCCACTATTGATAGCCAGGCTGGTGTCGAACTCCTAAACTCACTCAATCTGCCCACTTCTGCCCGCCTCCCAAAGTGCTGGGATTACAGGCGTGAGCCACAGTGCCTGGCTGCCGCGTCTTTCCCATGAAGCTGTGATGCCAGCTCTAACTTACACCTTTCTTCCACCCTTGCTCCTGCTTGTCCAAACCTAGTAATTCCCAGGTGGCCCTGCATGGCGTGGCATGTCCCCTCCTCTCAAGAAAATAAAGTGTTCTTTCCATGGCATGGGCCTCTCTGTGTCATCCCTCAGTCATACCCCTATAAATTAAATCCTAGGAAGCCCACAGCCTGCATGAAGCACAAGATGTCAATTCCACAGGACCCTCGGCAGCTTGCCAGTGGTATAAAGTCACCATGTGCCAGGCACTGCACTAAGAGCTTGCCTCACTGGCTCACGGAATACTAGGAGCCAGGTTTTCAGTAGACCTTGTTATTTCACCCACTTTACAGATGAGGAAACTGAGGCTCAGAGAAGTTGAAGCCTGCCCAAAGCCAAACAGCTCCTTTGTGATGTAGAAAAGATGCACACAGGAACTCGGGGTGGAGCCAGGACCCTGAAGGCCTGTCCTCAGGGCCCACTCACCCAAAAGGGCCCGGGGGAATGGAGGAAGGAGAGAAAGTGCTTACTTACCTAAGGCGGGAACCGCACTGCTGAGCCTCCCGGTGAGAAAGATGTTCACTGTGGGAGACACAGAGAAAGGGTCAGGGGTCTCAGGTTCCTGCTGGGGACCAGCAGCAGCCCATGAGGGACACCACAGGTAAACCCAAGGCTGGCCCGCTGGTCCCCTTCCTCTTATAGGGCAAGGCCCAGAGCGTAGCCCAAGACCGCCCATCAAGAGGGCCCCTACCCACCTCAATCCCACCTCCCTGCCTTCCCTGCTCTGTTTTCCAGGCTGGAGTGCATAGCTCACTGCAGCTTCAAATTCCTGGGCTCAAGCAATCCTCCCACCTGAGCCTCCCAAGTAGCTGGAACTACAGGTGTGCACCACTATGCTTGGTTATTTTTTCATTTTTTATTTTTGTAGAGATGAGGTATCACTGTGTTGCTCAGGCTGGTCTCAAACTCCTGGCCTCAAGCGATTCTCCTGCCTTGGTCTCCCAAAGTGCTGGGATTACAGGCACCTGCCACCGCACCTGGCCTGCTCCTACTACTTTGACTGGCTTCCCCCTCCAAGGGGAAAGCAGCAGCAGGGGCAGGAGGGAAGGCAGTTCTGCTTATCGCCATTTACAGGGCACGCAGCTAGTGATGGAACCATCCTCTTCCCCCCCGTGCCACGCTGACCTTCAGAAGGAAAGCAAAACTCCCCAGCCACCCCTCAAGCGCCCACCTCTATGGGGTTTGGCCCTTACTTTCACCTTCTGCTCTGGCCGGGGGGGTTACGGGCCCAGAGCCGAGGGGCAAGCCCAGCTTCTCAGGGTTCAGGATGCGGGTCAGATCCCGCCTGGCCAGGAAGCAGGAACCGCTGCCCCCACCCAGGACACCCAGGCCCCCTGGTCAGAGCCAGGCCAAAGCTCCTGAGCATGGAGCGCCTGTCCCCCTGCCCTGCTCACCACGGATGCCAGCACCCAGCAGCTCAGAGCCCAACACACATGACCCTGCACCCAGGTTGGGGTGGGCACGCTGAGGTTACACCCTCCATGCTCCCCAGTGGCACATTCCCATTGAGCCGGGCTCACACAGCTGGGGCAGGGGCCTGCCAGAGCCTCAGAGCTCCCTGAGGCCTGGGGGTGATTACTTTGTCATTTCAGTGGCTTCGGCAAACCTGTCAGGTTACAGAGCCCTCACTGGTGACATCATAGGGTGTCCCCTAATAACCCCCAGTTCTTATAATGGCCTCCCTCCTTCATCACAGTAAATAAAGGAGCCATGTGGGTTGGGGATTTAACTCCTTCTCCTCTGGCCCACACAGGGCGCTGGAAAGCTGGACAGAAAAACTCCCGGACAGGGCGGGAGCCCCTCCCACCCCATGCCTGGCCTGGACCGGTCCCTGGCCCAACCCAAGCACCCTCCTAAACTGAACAGGCCTGCCCAGGGGCTGAAAGACACAAAGGGAAAACAGGAGTCCCCTGGAAGCCGCCTCCACACTGGCATCCTCCTCCAGCCCTGCCCCGCACCCCGAGTCCCCATCTGCGGCTCACACCCGCCCCCACCCCAACTCCAGGCCGGAAACAGCTTCTTCTTCAGGGGACAGCCGGCCTGGCCTTTGTCCCCAGCTCCCGGGAGCCCCCTCGACTCCAGGCTCAGCGCGGGCGGGCCGGGTGA
>NW_012105142.1:348632-354821 GCF_000951045.1 Mandrillus leucophaeus
CCCCCCGCCGCGCTCTCTGAGCTCCAGCCCAGCGCTCCAGGCGGCCGGTGCTCGCCTGGCCTCCTCCTGTGCCCACGAATTGATCCCTCCTGGAGCCAGCTGTGCTAGAAGGGTCGGGGAGCGAGGATTGGGAAAACGTGGGAGAGAGAGGGCTGCTTAGGGAACCTCTTACGGGTGGCACAAGGCTAAGGCCTGTCTTCCTCGCAAGGTGTCCCTGTTCCTGCCCCTCCGTCTCTTTCATTTGCCGCGGTTCAAGTGCCCTGTCACGTCTCTTAAGAAGAACCCCCTGTGCCGAGCAAGACCTGTGAGGGGACATTGGTGAACACGCCAGAGGCCTTTGGAGATCTCCCAGGGCCTCCTGAGCCCACCGTGTTACCCACTATCCTCGTGAGGCTGAGGACTTGGGAAGAGGCCTGCTTCTTAGGCTGGGGCTGCCCTCTGGGGAGCTGCCCACCAAGAGGTTGAGTCCGGTGAGGCAGGAACCAGGAGAGACAGGGGGAAGGTTGAGAAGGCCATTTAGGGTCAAGACGGATGTGAAATCAGAGGTCCCCAAAAGCTCCATGGCACAGAGGGCCCACCAACATGAGCTGAGGCTCCCAACCCTTTTCTGACACCCCTAGCCCCCTCATTTGATATTCTCCGTTTATGGAGAGAAGGTTGAGAGAAACTGATGGTCCGTTAGTGAAAGCGTAGACAGTCACTCAGTCACTCACTCGCACTGTGCAGGTTGATTGCATTTTAATAAAAAATGGGGGGAAGAAAAATCTTTTTAGTTTTTCTGGGTTTTCTTATTCTCTCTCTTCTAATTCCTTTGGTGATTTTTCCAAAGCAGACTTCTTAGGAAATGTATTAAAGGATGTACAAATCAAATAACAAGATACATTACAGATTGACGGCATAGAGCACTAGCTTCTGTGTAATTTGGTTTCCGAATTTCCTCAGACTGCTGACTGCAGAAGAGCAGGCATTTATTTACGCATGGCAAAAATGCTCAGCAGAGGCAGGGGCAATGGTAGGGTGGATCTGCGGTTTGTTCATTTCATCTTGTTGATGTTGTTGTTGTCATTGTGGCTGCTGCTGCTGCTTAGTGTTTTTAGAAACAGAGCCTCACTTTTTCTCCCAGGCTAGAGTGCAGAGCTGCAACCATAGCTCACTGTACCCTCAAACTCCTGGGCTCAAGCAATCCTCTCCACCTCAGCCTCCCAACTAGGTGGGATGACAGGTGTGCACCACCATGCCAGGCTAATTTTTTTCATTTTTTTTTTTTTTGTAGAGACAAGGTCTTGCTCTGTTGCCCAGGCTGGAGTGCAGTGGTGCAATCATGGCTCACTGCAGCCTCAAATTCGTGGACTCAAGGGATCCTCTTGCCTCAGCCTCCCAAAGTGCCGGGGTTACAGACATGAGCCACCACACCTGGCCAAAATATGCGGTTTTGTTGAAGATGCTGCCTGCTTCAATGCATGTTTTTCAAGTCATGTAAGGAATCTAGGGTCTAGACCAATGACTAATATGGGATTCATGTTGGAGCCTGAAGCAAAAGGAAAATGTGAGCCCTTAGACACACTTATCAAAATATCCTCCCATATTTTGAACCAAGTGGAAAGGCTAATAAAAGCTCTACAATCACAACAAGACTTCATCTAAATCCCCATGCTCCCCAATCTATGCCCATCCCATTGTGAACCCTCATAAACCCATATGGCAAGAAATGGCCAAGGTACCCAGGAATCTTGGACTGATTGGAAACAACTGTCCCCATTGCACACACACAAAAAATTGCATTAAAGCTGATTTATCTTCATTATTGAGTTTTTTGGCACTTCCTTCAATTCTGTGCCCAAGGTGCCTCACTCCCCTATCCTACTCCAGGCCCATATAGAGATCTTGGCTATCTGACCCCCCATTTCCGGTTTGTCTCATGATGGTCTAGTGCCCCCTAGAGGGTGCTGTGCCGGCAAGACCCTTGCTGGGGTCCCCAATGCAGCTGTGGCCCAGTCCTCTTCCCCACCGCCCTCTCACCACTTCTGGAAAGGTTCCTGGTATTCCTGTCTCTGCTTGGACACTCTTCCACCCTAGCTGCAGTCCCCTGGGTCTCTCCACCTCTGGAACCTTTTCATAAACCTCCCTCACAGACTCAGGCTATATCCAGAACATGTCTATTCATCACAACCCAAAAACTTCTAACTAGTGGAGAATTCAGTACTGGGAAGGAGATGATGGGCATGGACCCAGAATATGGGAACTGGCTGGGGCAGGTAAGGGAGCAGTGGTGGGGCCGAGGGGCTCAGACATGACAGCAGGGTCTTCCTGGCAAGAAGCTGACCTTCCCAGTTAGCAGGAAGCAAAGCTGCTGTCACAGTCTCTGTGGGCCAGTGATGCCTTCAGGAATCTGCTCCAGGAGTGAGGGGCCAGAGGACACGCAGAGAGGAGACGGAAGGACATAGAGGCATCCCATGTAAGTCCCCACTCCATCCCAAACAAGAGGGCCACCACCATTGCCCACTCATCAGCCACATACCCCAAGCCCTCATGTGACACAGAAGAAACCAATGACTCAGGAGAGTCCCACATCCTCCCCCAACATTCACCCGCAGGCAGATGCACACTCAAGCACTCTCTTATCCAACTGCTTACCAGACACTAATGAAGAGGACTCTGCGTTGAATGGTAAGTGTCTTTCCTGATTTCAAATAACTAGAATCATCCAGATGTGGTAGCTCACACTTGTAATCCCAGCACTCTGGGAGGCCGAGGTGGGAAGATCAGTTGAGGCTAGGAATTCGAGACCAGCCTGAGCAACATAGTGAGACCCTCATCCATACAAAAAAATTTAAAAATGTGCTGGGCATGGTGATACGCATCTGTAGTCTGAGCTACTCAGGAAGCTGAGGTGGGAGGATTGCTTGAGCCCAGGAGTTAGAGGCTGCAGTGACCATGATTGCACACTGCACTCCAGCCTGGGCAATAGAGTGAGACCCTGTCTCAAAAACAACAACAAAAATCCTACTATCTATTTGAAGGTCAAAGGCCAAAAGTGACTTTGGCAAATACAACTGAAAAAAAAAATTGTTTTATGATCACCTGCCCAGGTTTATCAGAGGTGACTTCCAGGAGGGCACACCCCTCATTATCCATTATCCTAATTGAGCCATAGACCAGACACCCCTCACCCCCACATCTGCCCCTTCTCTACTGTGCTCTAGTCAGTTCATGGCCACATCCATTACTGAGTTGATAATTTTTACTCCAATCTCCCTACATCCAATCCATCACTATAACCTGCTGGTCCCCACAATGTATCTCAAATCTACCCAGCTCTCTCCATCACGATGACCACCTCCCTGGTCCCGGCCACCATCTCCTCTCTCCTGGACCTCCACAGAGGTGTCCCCTCCATGTGGTCCCTTGCCTCTCAATTCATTGCTCACATTTTTAACATGCAAATTGGTTCATTCCCACTGATGAAAATGCTCCAGAGCAGACTTCAAAGTTTTTAGCTCAAGCTGCATGATCCTGTGGAATAGCCCTGCCTGCACCTTCTCCAAGCCCCCATCATCACCAGTTTGCTCTGGCCTCAGAACGTTTCCGCTCCTCCCAGAGCTAATTTCTATCCTTCTACCTGTTCCATCAGGCAAATAGTCAAGCCAGAGAGCATTTGGAGGGAAGTTCTTGATCCTTCCAGCAGCCCCTCCAGCATATGGACATACTGATGGCCCCCGGGTCTCCAGGGTCCCCTTGGAGAGAAGAACTGCAAGCACCTGGGGCCAGCAGTGAAAGAGGAAAGTCTGTCTGCCTAGTCTCTCCTTGGGCAGAAACTGTCCTGAAGTGCTTTATGCAGTGGTGTGATTATAGTTTGTTGTAGCCTTGATCCCTCCCAGGACCCTAGCAGATGTGCCTCACAGGATGATGTCTTCTAAATGGCTATTTTGCTCTTGTATACATTTTTTTTTTAATTTTTTGTTTGTTTGTTTGAGACAGAGTCTCATTCTGTCACCCAGGCTGGAGTGCAATGGCGTGATCTTGGCTCACTGCAACTTCCGCCTCCTGGGTTCAAACGATTCTCCTTCCTCAGTCTCCTGAGTAGCTGGGATTACAAGCACGCGCCACCATACCCCGCTAATTTTTGTATTTTTAGTAGAGACGAGGTTTCACCATGTTGACCAGGCTGGTCTTGAACTCCTGACCTCAAATGATTCACCCACCTCGGCCTCCCAAAGTGCTGGGATTACAGGAGTGAGCCACCACGCCCGGCCCTCATATATATTAAAATCCATGTTTCTCCAATGACATTTGAAAAGCTCAGCCATTTGGGAAGAAATTAACATGAGGGCCTGCGACTGTGGGATTTCTGAACAGAAGTTAATGTCCAACTTTGGAGTAAGATGGTGAAAGGACAAGAAAGAAAAGAAGACAAAAAATGGAGCTTTTGAGAAAGAGTGTTGATATGGTTTGGCTGTGTTCCCACCCAAATCTCATCTTGAATTGTAACTCCCACAATTCCCAAGTGTTGTGGGAGGGACCTGGTGGGAGGCAATTGGCTGATGGGGGTGGGTTTTCCCATGCTGTTCTTGTGATAGTGAATGAATCTGATGAGATCTGATGGTTTTAGAAAGGAGTTCCCCTGCACAAGTCCTCTCTTGCCTGCTGACATGTTAGAAGTCTCTTTGCTCTCCCTTCATCTTCCACCATGATTGTGAGGCCTCCCCAGCCATACAGAACTGTGAGCCCATTAAACCTCTTTCCTTTATAAATTACCCAGTCTCGGGTATGTCTTTAACAGCAGTGTGAAAACGGACTGATGCAGGTGCTAAGGGTTATTTGAATTAAAAATATCAAAACCATAACGAGATACCACTTTGCATCCATTAGGATGGCTACGGGGAGGGGGGAATACACAGAAAACAACACATGTTGGCAAGGATGTGGAGAAATTGACATTTTTGTGCATTGCTGGTGGGAGTGCAAAATGGTGCGGCTACTGTGGAAACCAGTATACTGGTTCCTTAAAAAATTAAAAATGGAATTACCATGTAATCCAGCCATTCCACTTCAGGGTATATACCCAGAATAACTGAAAGCAGGATTAGACAGATCCTTGTACACCCATGTTCATTGTGTCATCATTCACAGTGGCCAGAAGGTAGGAGTAACCAAGTGTTCCTTGATGGATGATGAATGAATAGGCAAAATATGGTTCATCCATACAATGGAATATTATTCAGTTTTTTGTTTCTTTGGTTTTTTGGGGTTTTTTTTGTTTTTGTTTTGTTTTTTTAAGACAAAGTCTCGCTCTGTCGCCCTGACTGGAGTGTGGTTGTGCAATCTCAGCTCACTGCAACCTCCACCTCCCAGGTTCACGCGATTCTCCTGCCTCAGCCTCCTGAGTAGCTGGGATTATAGGTGCGCGCCACCGCGCCTGGCTAATTTTTGTATTTTTAGTAGAGACAGTGTTTCGCCATATTGGCCAGGCTGTTCTCAAAGTCCTATCCTGAGGTGATCCACCTGCCTCAGCCTCCCTAAGTGCTGGGATTATAGGCGTGAGCCACCTATTCAGTCTTAACAGAAGGAAATTCTGACACATACTATGACATGGATGAAACTTGAAGACATTATGCTAAGAGAAATAAGCCAGTCACAAAAGGACAAATATTGTCTGATTCCACTTACAGGGGGACCTTGCATAGTCAAATTCGTACAGACAGTAAACAGAATGATGGCTGCCAGGGGCTGAGAGGAGGGGCAAACAGAGAGATATTTAATGGGTAAGGAGTTTTAGTTTGGGAAAATTAAGAGTTGTTGAGATGGACGTGTGGATGGTTGTACAACAATGTGAATGTATTTAATGTCACTAAACTGTACAGCTACAAATGGTTAAAATAGTAAATTTCATATGTGTCTTTTACCATAAAAACAAATAACAACAACAAAAAATCAAACAAAAAAAACAAGGCCAGAAGCAGTAGCTCACACCTGTAATCCTAGCACTTTCGGAGGCCAAAGTGGGCAGACCACTTCAGGTCAGGAAATCGAGACCAGCCTGGTCATAGTGAAACCCCATCTCTACTAAAAATACAAAAATTAGCTGGGCCTGAAGGTGCGTGCCTGTAATCCCAGCTACTCGGGAGGCTGAGGCAGGAGAATGGCGTGAACCCGGGAGGCGGAGCTTGCAGTGAGCTGAGATCCGGCCAC
>NW_012105142.1:355160-360986 GCF_000951045.1 Mandrillus leucophaeus
AATAATAATAATAATAATAATAATAATAATAATAATAAAAATAAATTTAAGGCCAGGCACGGTGGCTCACGCCTGTAATCCCAGCACTTTGGGAGGCCAAGGCCGGCGGATCACGAGGTCTGGAGTTCGAGACCATCCTGGCCAACATGGTGAAACCCCATCTCTACTAAAAATACAAAAAATGAGCCAGGCCTGGTGGCGCACTCCTGTAGTCCCAGCTACACGGGAGGCTGAGGCAGGAGAATCGCTTGAACCCGGGAGGTGGAGGTTGCAGTGAGCCCAGATCACGCCACTGCACTCCAACCTGGTGACAGAGCAAGACTCCATCTCAAAAAATAAACAAATAAGTAAATAAATAAATAATAAAAATAAAAATAAATTTAAAATACTACAAATAAACTGGCAACATATATGGTTGCAATCACAGCATTTCTTCCTGAGCTCAATGGGGTGGGGCAAGCCAGCCTGGGTTGCTGCTTTGACTTCAGTGCAACTTCCTAGCATTTCTGCAATCCCGGGGCAGTGGTGGGGGCAGGAGGGGCAGTGGAGATTGGTCAGTTCAGGTGGGAACTGCAAAGCTCAGAGCTGAGTGCCTGCTGGCCTGTGGAAGTGCCCGGACACACCCAGTCACAGTGCACCCATCCGGCCTGCTGTGTCTGCAGGCACGTCCGGGGCAGTGGGCACAGTGTGCCCAAGTGCATCTAGCCATAGACACTCTCCAAGCTGCAGCCAGTTCCTAGAACCTTAATAGACCAGTGGCAGTAAAATCATTTTACCTTCAATATTGAGCAGTAATTTTAAAATTATAGGCCTGAAACGGTGATAGTATGTCATAAAAGCACCATTCCAAAAAAAAAAAGTGTTTTATTGCAATGAAAATGTTAGCAGCAGGTCGCCCCTTGGTTTACATAACCCTCTCTGCAGGACCTTCCAGTGCTGAGTGCAGTTTCCATTTTCAACCGAAAAGCTCCCTCGGCCTTGCTGAAGCACTGAGAAATATCCTGAAGCAATAATCATTTGTGTATTGATTTGGGGGAGAATCAATCCAATCCCGTCCATCCACCTCACTAAATTATTAATGAAGTCAAGTACATCAGAAACCCCAAGACGAGTTAACAGGTAAGGTTTATTCTTTAACCCTTTTGGCGCCTGATATGGTTTGGATATTTGTCCCTTCCAAACCTCATGTTGAAATGTGGCCCTCCAGTGTTGGAGGTGGGGCGTCGTGGGAGGTGTTTGGGTCTTGGGGGTGGATTCCTCACGAATGCCTCAGTGCCCTCCACACAGTAATGAATGAGTGAGAGCTGACTGCTTAAAAGAGCCTGGCACTTCCTCTCACTTCCATCCTCTCTTGCCACGTGGCACTGCTCCCCCTTTGCCTTCCACCTTGATTGGAATTTTTTTTTTTTTTTTAGACCAAGTCTCACTCTGTCGCTCAGGCTGGAGGGCAGTGGCACAATCTCGGCTCACTGCAACCTCCGCCTCCCAGGTTCAAACAATTCTCCTGCTTCAGCCTCCTAAGTAGCTGAAATTACAGGCACCTGCCACCACACCCAGCTAATTTTCGTAATTTTTAGTAGAGATGAGATTTCACTATGTTGGCCAGGCTGGTCTCGAACTCCTGGCCTCAAGTGATCTGCTTGCCTCGGCCTCCCAAAGTGTGGGGATTACAGGCATGAGCCACCATGTCTGGCCTTAATTGGAAGCCTCCTGAGGCACTCGCCAGAAGCAGATGCTAGTGCCAAGCCTCTTGTACAGTCTGCAGAACTGTGAGCCAAATAAACCTCTTTTATTTGTAAATTACCCAGCCTCAGGCATTCCTTTACAGCAACACAAGACAGGTTACTACAGAGTCACAAGAATAAAGGTGACACCCTGAGACAGCCTGAGTCTCGAGGCCTAAGTACAGATTGTGGGAATGCAAGGCTGGACGGGTGGATGAAGAAAGCCATGGACAAGCCCTTCTGTCCTAAGGAGTGACCCCTCCTTAATCATAGCAGGTGAGAGGAGCAGACCAAGCTCACTTTCAGCTAAGCTCAAAGCAGCTGGTGGAGGGGCTCCAGGTGTCTGGTAGCAAGACCACCAGCCCTGGGAGAGAGACCCTGGGATTCCCTGGGGGATGCAATAGGGAGGAGGCAGTGCTACCCACCTGCCGGAACTCTGTGGTCCCCTCTGCCACCACAGACAGCCCATCTTTATTATGAGCCTAATTGCCGTATTTAAATCCATTCATTTTTATATTATTTAAGAACAGTGTTATGTTGGCCCAAACCAAATGAAACATCATTACAAAGGGGGAAAGGGCTGGGCACAATGGCTCACACCTGTAGACCCAGCACTTTGGAGGGCCAAGGTAGGAGGATCACTTCAGCTCGGGAGTTTGAGACCAGCCTGGGCAACTTAGCAAGACCCCCATCTCTATAAAAATAAAAAATAATAATAAATAAATAAAAATAACCACGCACAGTGGTGCATGCCTGTAGTCCCAGCTACTCAGGAGGCTGAGGTAGGAGGATAGCTTGAGCCCAGGAGTTCAAGACTATAGTGAGCCATGATTGCACCACTGCAGTCCAGCCTGAGGGACAGAGTAAGACCCTGTCTCTAAAAGGGGGGAGGGAGAGGATTATTATGACACGTGAACTAAATCTTTTTAAAAGAAAATAAACTAGGCTGGGCGCGTTAGCTCACACCTGTAATCCCAGCACTTTGGCAGGTCCAGGTGGGCGGGTCACTTGAGGTCAGGAGTTTGAGATCAGCCTGGCCAACATGGTGAAACCCTGTCTCTACTAAAAATAAAAAAAGTAGCCTGGCATGGTGGTGCACACCTGTAGTCCCAGCTATTCAGGAGGCTGAGGCCCAAGAATAGCCTGAATCTGGAAAGCAGAGGTTGCAGTGAGTTGGGGGATCACGCCACTGCACTCCAGCCTGAGCGACAGAGCGAGACACCATCTCACACACACACACACAGAGGAATTCAATTTCCCACAAATGAAGTGTGGCAAAGCTTATGGAATTCACTGGTGTTGCCATGTTCCCCACCAATCTGAAGCTCCCCACCAATCTGAAGCAGCTTTTTTCTTTTTTTTTTTTTTTTTTTTTTAGACGGAGTCTCTGTCACCCAGGCTGGAGTGCAATGATGTGATCTCAGCTCACTGCAACCTCTGCCTCCTGGGATCAAGCGATTCTCCTGCCGCAGGCTCCCAAGCAGCTGGGATTACAGGCGAGCGCCACCCCGCCCTGCTAGTTTTGGATTTTTAGTAGAGACAGGGTTTCCCCATGTTGGTCAGGCTGGTCTCGAACTCCTGACCTCGTGATCCACCCGGCTCGGCCTCCCAAAGTGCCGGGTATACTGGTGTGAGCCACCGCGCCCGGCCTGGAATGGCCTTTTGAAAACGCAGTTACAGCATCAGCTCAGAGGCCATACCTTGCAGAGTTGGAGCAAGGTTGTTCAGAAGGCCGCATAAACTCCGAATCAGTGTCCGATAGATGGCGCTGCTGCTTCTAGCCAGGACTCGATGGTCCAGGAATCCAGGAATGGAAAAGGAATGGCACCGTTCACCATTACCCTTAGTGAGCCACTAGGAAATTTTGTTTCTTGTTCCCCCCAGCTCATGCTCTGTTGCCCTAGAGCACTTAGCTCCACAGGAAGGAATGATTCCGCCAGGAGTCACAGCACTGATTCCACCGAACTGGAAGTTGAGGCTGACTCCTGGCCACTCTGAGCTTCCCATGTCTCTGAATCAATGCAAAGAAGGGAGGGACTGGGCTGGCTAGGGTGATGGAGCCTGCCTGCCAGGGGGAAATTGGAACACCACTCACATTGGAGGTGAGTAAAAGTGTTTGGAACTCCGGAGATCCCTTAGGGGGAGCTCGGTGTATGTGTTCCAGATTTCTCTCTCAGTCTATGACTTACTTTTTTTTTTTTGAGACAGAGTCTTGCTCTGTTGCCCAGGCTAGAGTGCAGTGGCACAATCCTGGCTCACTGCAACCTCTGCCTCCTGAGTTCAAGTGATTCTCCTGCCTCAGCCTCCCGAGTAGCTGGAATTGCAGACATCCACCACCATGCCCAGCTAATTTTTGTATTTTGAGTAGAGACAGGGTTTCACCATGTTGGCCAGGCTGGTCTCTAACTCCTGACCTCAAGTGCTCTGCCTGCCTCGGCCTCCCAGAGTGCTGGGATTACAGGCGTGAGCCACCACACCTGGCCCTATGGTTTACATTTTTACTTTCTCTTTAAAAAAATTTAAGCTGGGTGTGGTGGCTTACACCTGTAACCCCATCACTCTGGGAAGTCAAGGCAGGTGGATCAGTTGAGCTCAGGAGTTCGAGCGCAGCCTGGCCAACATGGTGAAACCCTGTCTCTACTAAAAATACAAAAAAAATTAGCCGGGTGTGGTGGCGGGCACCTGTAATCCCAGCTACTTGGGTGGCTGAAGCAAGAGAATCACTTGAACCCGGGAGGCAGAGGTTGCAGATTGTGCCACTGCACTCCAGCCTAGGCGACAGAGTGAGACTTCATCTCAGAAAAAAGCTTTGGGATTCACTGAAAGAGGGAAATCAGAAGTGCGCATTCCAGCATCAGAGGAATCTGATCAGCCTGGCTGTCTCCAGGGCTTGATTTTCCTAGGTGTGGATTTACTGAACATCAGCTGCTGGGCAGCCATCCCAGATGTCCACCCCAATGCCTGCAGTCACCCTTAGCTGTGTGCCTGTGGGACTGAGCCAGAGAAGCTCTACCGAGGAATTCAAGAGCAGACAGGCTCCTGGAGCATCAGCTGCCCTCCAAACCATCCTTAAAGCAAGGCTCCCAACCTGCTTATACAATTCAATCCCGGATACCCACACGTGCCCCAGGTAATCTGCCACACACAGCACAGTAAGCCCAGCCAGTGGCCAGCTTGGCATAATTTTATTTTTTTAAGTAACTGATCACAACCGCTTCTTAGGAGCCACTCTAAATTTAGAAGAAGGTGATACATTCTCTCAGAGGCACAGATCGGTGAAGAACAAAACAACGTTGAAAGTCAGTCCACACTAATTCCAACACCACCCTTCTCTCCCTGCCTGCCTGAATTTGCCTATCCTAGGCATTGTTTTCAGGGGTGGCTCTGGGACAGGGAGAGGCCACTTCTGGTGGAAACCAAAAGCATGCTCCCATTCAGCCCCCAGAACATGTAGTAAACTATCTTACACCTCATAGACATCCCATGTTTGCTAAAGTTCAATTCAATTTTAATGAGTTTTTTGTATTAAAGTATAATCTAATTGACTGTAGGAAATAAAATGTGGTGCTAAATGATGTTTCTGTTTCCACACTAGTCAACCTTTTAAATTAAATGATAGAATCTGGTAAATATAGTCTGTACAAATACATTCACCATTACATTCTGATTTGTAAAAATCACCCATCACTGGCCAGGCACGGTGGCTGACGACTGCAGTCCCAATACTCTGGGAGGCCCAAGCGGGAGGATCACTTGAGTTCAGGAGGCAGGACCCTGTCTCTACAAAAAAATTAGAAATTTACCCTGGCATGGTGGCTCATGCCTATAGTCTCAGCTACTCAGAAGGCTAAAGCAGGAGGATGGCTTGAGCCCTGGAGTTAGAGGCTACAGTGAGCCATGATCGAATCACCACACTCCAGACTGGATGACAGAGTGAGTGAAACCATGTCTTTAAGAAAGCAAAAAATCAGCCGGGCGTGGTGGCTCAAGCCTGTAATCCCAGCACTTTGGGAGGCCGAGACGGACGGATCACAAGGTCAGGAGATCGAGACCATCCTGGCTAACCGGGTGAAACCCCGTCTCTACTAAAAAAATACAAAAA
>NW_012105142.1:361801-366769 GCF_000951045.1 Mandrillus leucophaeus
AACTCAGGATACTGGAGACCACACTCTCAGTCTTCTCTGGCAGCGAGGAGGCACTGCTCCTCCGGAGAGGCTGTAGGAGGGTTTTTCCCCAAGGTTGAGGCCACCTCTCAGTCATTAAAGCTGAAACCGGCTCCTGGAAGCAGCTGATGGGGTGTGCATATCTCTACCCTCCTAGCCCAGATGAAACCTCTCTTCCCCTCTGTGGAACCCTTCGGGCCACAGTTGCATGGGAGGTAGAAACAGAGGGAAATGGGACAGCCCACTGCCCAGCAAATGCAAGCCCTGCCCTGCTGGAAGAGCATGGGCCATGGGCAAGAAATAGTTAAATCCACATAGAGCTGATGGGGACAGGCTGGGATGACGAACCAGACTGCTGTCAACATGACTTTT
This sequence comes from Mandrillus leucophaeus, assembly GCF_000951045.1. Taxonomy (NCBI): domain Eukaryota; kingdom Metazoa; phylum Chordata; class Mammalia; order Primates; family Cercopithecidae; genus Mandrillus; species Mandrillus leucophaeus. Next base: position 362,192 of record NW_012105142.1, read on the forward strand.
ATTATTTTAAGTTGTTTTTTAAGAGAGATGAAGTCTCGCTATGTTGACCAGGCTGGTCTTAAACTCTTTTTATTCTTATTTTATTTTATTTTATTTTAATTTTATTTTATTTTATTTTGGGTTAGAGTCTCGCTCTTTCACCCTGCCTGGAGTGCAGTGGCACAATCTCAGTTCACAGTAACCTCCACCTCCCAGGTTCAGGCAATTCTTGTGGCTCAGCCTCCCAAGTAGCCGGGACTACAGGTGCGCACCACCACGCCCTGCTACTTTTGTATTTCTAGTAGAGACAGAGTTCTGCCATGTTGGCCAGGCTGGTCTCGAACTCCTGAGCTCAAGCGATCCACCCTCCTTGGCCTCCCAAAGTGCTGGGATTACTGGCATGAGCCACCACACCCGGCCTTTAATATTTTTGTTTAGATTAGATTGACTTTTGTGCTGTGAAATGCATAGATCTTAAGCATACAATTTAATGAGTTTTGATAAACACACACCCAAACTCCTACAAAATAAAGAGCATTTCCATCAACCCCCAAAGATCTTTTTGTACCCCTTTTGAAGAAATCAATCTCTACCACCAATGCAACCATTGCTCTGCTGTCACTGTAGATTAATTTGCATTTCCTAGAGTTTTATATAAGTGAAATAATAAATGATGTACTGTTCCACTCCGCATGACGTGAGATTTCACCCATCTGTGTTAAGTGTCAGCATCCCATCCCTTTCTCTTGCTGTGTAGTGATCCACCACCTGGATAACCCATAGTTTATTCATCTCCTATGACACCTGAGCTGTTCCTAGTTTTTTGCTATTGTATTGAGAGCATCTGTGACGTTTTCTTAAGGACGTTGTTTCCATTTCTTCTGGATAAATACTGAAGGCTGGGATTGTTCATAACCCAGCTTTTCAGATTCTGATAGAATGTGGTAATTTTCACTGCTTTGCTATACCCCTTGGGCCCTTCCTCTGCTGAAAATTATTTTGTCACTTATATGTGTTGTAGATCTCTTTTCCTTGTTTGTAAGTTGTCTTTTTTTCCCCTTTAAGATCAAAGTTATCATTCACTATCTCAATTTGCACAATTCAGAATCTGTCAAAAAATCAAACAAGCAATCAAGCAGTAATAAGACAGTCAAGACAGGCAAGAGGGCTGCTTTGAAGAGCCACATTTAAACATCAAAGCCATTCCTATTTAGCAGGAGTATGCGATTTAAAAAAAAATGGAATTATCCCATTCACAGTATCTAGAAATAACCCCAGCAAGAAATATATATGACCCAGGCTGGGCACAGTGGCTCTTGCATGTAATCCCAGCACTGTGGGAGGCCAAGGCGGGCAGATCTCTTGATGCCAGGAGTCAGAGACCAGCCTGCGCAACGTGGTGAAGCCCCGTCTCTACTAAAAATACAAAAATTAGCCAGGCGTGGTAGCACATGCCTGTAATCCCAGCTACCTGGGAGGCTGAGGCAGGAGAATCGCTCAAACCTGGGAGGTGAAGGTTGCAGTGAGCCAAGATCACGCCATTGCAGTCCAGCCTGGGTGACAGAGCGAGACTTGTGTCTCAAAAAAACCAAAAAAGAAGAAGAAAAAAAGAAAAAATACAGAGTACCTAGATTACAGAACACTGTAAACTTGACCAAAGGACTTGAAGAATGACTTAAATAAATAAAAAGAGTTTAAAAGACACTGTAACAAATTTGAAAGGCAAATGATAGACTGAGAGATAATACTGATCATATCTATAAAAGGCAAAGGACTCTTATCTAAAACAAATTCCACCTATACATCAGTAAGGAAAACAAACAAGACAACTGATTTACTGAGCAAAGGATGTGAACTGTGCCCGGGTGTGGTGGCAGACGTCTGTAATCCCAACACTTTGGGAGGCCAAGGTGAGCGAATTGCTTGAGGCCAGGAGTTTGAGACCAGCCTGGCCAACATAGTGAAACCCCGTCTCTACTAAAAATACAAAAATTAGCTGGGCGTGGTGGCGCATCTGTAATTCTAGCTACTCGGGAGGCTGAGGCAGGAGAATTGCTTGAACCTGGGAGGCAGAGGTTGCAGTGAGCCAAGATAGTGCCACTGTACTCCAGCCTAGGCAACAGAGCGAGACTCTGTATGAAAAACAAACAAACAAACAAAACCACACACACACAAAAAGGATGTGAACTGGCAATTCATAGAAGGAATACAAATGGCCAAGAAACATATAAAAGAATGCCCAACTACATTGTTAAGCAAGGGAAATGTGGATTAAAACAATAAGATAGCATTTTGCAAAGCTTTCCATGTTGTTGCCGGGCTCCGATACTGGCAGCTGTGAAGGAGGAAGGGGAAACCAGTGTGGTCTTTGGAGAGAGCTGTTTGGCAGCAGCTATTAAATACAAAGTATGTACAAGCTATGCTCAGTTATCCCCTCTCATCTTTGTCCCAGAAAAAGTGATGTATAGAAAGAACCCTGTGTCGGGGGTTGTGCCATTCCGCTGTGTTAATTGCGGTGAGATTCAGAGACAAACCCTATACCGCCACAGTGTCCACCAACAAGGGAGAGCTCTTCTCATTCACGTAACAGCCACAGCCAAGCCAAGAATGCTGCAGCTCTGTAAGTGGGAATATAAGGAATCCAGGGGCACTCACCTGAAAAGACTTCCAAAATGAACATGTTGATCATTTATGTTAAAAACAGCTGTGCATGGGATCGATCCCAGGAATGCAAGATTGGTTTAACATCTAAGATGAATTAATGTATTACACCATATCAATTAAATAAAAAACAAAAATCACATGATCCTCTCAACAGATGCAGAAAAGCATTTAACAAAATCCAATACCCTTTCATGATAAACAGACTAACAAGGAATAGAAAGCAACTTCTTCAACCAATAAAAAGTATCTATGAAAAACTCACAGCCAACATCATACTTAGTGGTGAAAGACTGAATGCTTTGCCCATAAGATAAGGAACAAGACGAGAATGTCTGCTCTCACCATTTCTATTCAACATTGTACTAGAGATTTTAGCCAGAGCAATTAGGCGAGAAAAAAATTGCATTAAAAGCATCCAGAATGAAAAAGAAAGGAGGAAAACTATCTCTATTCATAGATGATGTGATTTGCATATATAAAATATACAAACTAAGGAATTCACTTAAAAATAATTAGAATTAATAGAAGAGCTCATCTAAGTTGTGGGATACAAAATTAAGATACAGAAAACAATTGTATGTCTAACATTTGCAATTAAGAATCTGAAAATACAATTTAAAAAACAATTCTGGCCAGGCACGGTGGCTCACGCCTGTAATTCCAGCACTTTGGGAGGCCAAGGCAGGCCTTGAGGTCAGGCATTGGAGACCATCCTGACCAACAGGATGAAACCCTGTCTCTACTAAAACTACAAAATTAGCTGGGCATTGCAGCACATGCCTGTAATCCCAGCTACTTAGGAGGCTGAGGCAGGAGAATTGCTTGAACCCAGGAAGCAGAGGTTGCAGTGAGCCAAGATCGTGCCATTGCACTCCAGCCTGGGCAACAAGAGCGAAACTCTGTCTCAAAAAAAAAAAAAAGAAAGAAAGAAAGAAAAAGAAAAAGAAAAAATCTATTTATAATGGCATCAAAAAGAAAATACTTAGAAATGTACTTAACAAAAGAGGTATAAAACTTATGCTCTGAAAACTAAAACATTGTTGAAAGAAATTAAAGAAGACCTAAATAAATTGAAAGGTATTCCATGTTCATGGATTAGAAAACTTAACATTATTAAGATAACAATATCTCCCCAAATGATCTATTTCTATCAAATGCAATTTCTATCAAAATCCCAGCTGGGTTGTTTGCAGAAATTTACAGGCTGATTCTAAGATTCATATGGAAATTCAACAGACCCAGAATAGCCAGAACAATCTTGAAAAGAACAACTTTGAAGGACTCATACTTCCCAATTTGAAGACTTAGTACACAGCTATAGTTATCAACACAGGCATAAAGCTAGACATGTAGATTAAGGGACTAGAATTGGAAATCCACAAATAAACCCTCATATTTATGGTCAATTGATTTTCCACAAGGGTGCCAAGACCTTTGGGAACAGAATGGTCTTTTCAACAAATGGTGTTTGGAAGAATGAAAGTGCACATGCAAAAGAATGTGGTTGGACCCCTCCTTCACATCATATTCAAAATTGACTCAAAGTAGATCCAAAACTTAAATGTAACAGCAAAAGCTATAAAACCCTATAAGAAAACATTAGTATAAATCTCTGTGACCTTGAACTTGGCAATGGAATCTTGAATATGACATCAAAAGCATAAGCAAAAAGGAAAAGTAGATACATTAGACTTGATCGATATTAAAACGTTTGCACTTCAAATGACAGTATCAAGAAAGCAAAGAAGACCGGGCGCGGTCGTTCACACCTGTAATCCCAGCATTTTGGGAGGCCAAGGCGGGCGAATCAAGAGGTCAAGATATGGAGACCATCCTGGCCAAAGTGGTGAAACCCCCGTCTCTACTAAAAATACAAAAATTAGTTGGGTGTGGTGGCGCCTGCCTGTAGTCCCAGCTACTCTGGAGGCTAAGGCA
>NW_012105142.1:366874-368272 GCF_000951045.1 Mandrillus leucophaeus
ATATGCAAAAATATGTAAACTGGACTTTATCAAAAAAAACAGCTGTGGCTCACCCCCGTAATCCCCACACTTTGGGAGACCGAAGTGGGCAGGGCGGATCACCTGAGGTCAGGAATTCGAGATCAGCCTGGCCAACATGATGAAACCTCGTCTGTACTAAAAATGCAAAAATTAGCCAAGCGTGGTGGCGTGCACCTGTAATCCCAGCTGAGGCTGAGGCAGGAGAAACGCTTGAACCGGGGAGGCGGAGGCTGCAGTGAGGCAAGATCATGCCATTGCACTACAGCCTGGGCAACAGAGACTCCATCTCAGTAAATAAATAAATAAATAAATAAATAAATAAATAAATAAATAAATAAATAAATAGCAAAGAGAAAAAGAAAGGGAGAAAAGATTTCAAATCCTGTATCCAATGAGGGACTTTTTTATTTTTATTTTTTCTTCGAGATGGAGTCTCTCTCTGTCTCTCAGGCTGGCGTAACCATGAGCCAGAAATAAACCAGCTCCACAATGACGCAAGCAGAGTTTCCAATAAATTCATCCCTGATTGGATCCAGGTGAATGCTCCTATCAGCACTGCAAAGCGTCAAAGTCTCCTTACAAGCTTTCCTGGGCAATGTCAATCAAAAACCACCAAGATACAAAGGCGCAAGAATTGACTGGAAAACGAGAGAAATAAACAAACAAACAAAAACAATAAACCCAGATCCATAGAAAAGGCAGAAAGAGGAACTGCTTCCGGGGCAGGTGAATTTGACTGTTTGGAACACAGCCTCATGCCATGCCTGCAATTTCTGCACTGGGACTATCCTGTCGGGTTTGACATGTGACTCCCTGGAGAATGTAAAAACTCCAATGCCTCACCCAACCCTACCCCACCACCCGCAAAGCCTCGAATGCACTTGCTCGCGAATTGGTTCCCACATGCAAATATGGGTAGAACCCCAGCGGTAAGCAACCAACCCCAGCCCAGGCAGCTGGCTTCAGCCCACACCGGGCCGTCTGCAGTGAGGACAGAGTCCCCTGCGATCTTTCCCCGGTCTGGAGTTTCCAGGCAGTCATCGGACTGACGGTCACGCTGACCGGCCTCAGTCCCGCACCCCTCCCCATGAGGTCCCCTTGGCCTTGCCGGCCCAGGTCTTGCATTTGTGAAACGGCTGCAACCACTGCGCGGCTGCAGGGAGACGGGCAATCTTCAGGCCTTTGCGAGGCTCTGCTACGCCCGGTGACTGTCGGGGATCGGCACCCGCATGGGCTCTCCCAAGTGGCAGCTTGGAGCCAGGAAGACTAGTGCGAGGAACCCATGCCACAGAAGGCGGCGCAGGAGAGCGCGTCCACCGCCCGCCTTGAGGAAGCAGCCTCGGGGCGAACACCGGCTGCTCGGTGGACTCTCAGGGC
>NW_012105142.1:369277-372854 GCF_000951045.1 Mandrillus leucophaeus
ACCGTTCCGCCCGGGGACCTCAGCCTGAGAAGGCCGAGGCCCTGCCAGCTCCCGCAGCCATAACTTCAGTTGAGTCGCTTCTTCCGGGGATCCTGAGCTGGGCAAAAGTTGAGGAGTCAGGAAGGCTCAGAGGAGGGATCGTGGGCTTCGGAGTTCCCAGGCTGCTGGCGTGGGGCACCAACACCTTATATGGAGGGGTTTCTGCTGCCAGAGCAGGCAAGGCCCTCCCCTCCCTGGTTTCTCACTTGCGCCTTCTGGGTGTCCTCACGCAACTACACCAGCCACTGGTTTCCGCACTTTCCAGAGGGCCTGTGGCAACTACGAAGCCGAACACTGTCAACCCATCCACCCAGCATCCCCGCAGCATGCACAGAAAGGTTCACCCAGCATGGTGTGCAATAGGAACCTAAGCTCCTATCTCAGCCTATTTATGGACTGATGCACGCTGTGCAAAATGCCGTGGCAGCAGGAAGAGGGCTGCACATAGGCATGGGCGTTCTGGAAATTGAGACATCTAGAGGAGAAAGCATGTGACATCACCGTGATGGCAATGCCACCGCCACCCCCTTGCCTAATCAAACGGTCCTCTGCGCCGGACAGGTGGCCATCTGGGAGCATTAGCCAGGGAGTCACCCATTGTGTCTTGCCATCTCGCCCACAGAGGGGGCTCCACACCTTGTCATACTCATTTGACAAACTGCCCAGAACTGCTGGTGCCAGCCCCCACGGGTCATCTTACAGTCAACTCCAGACTCCACAATGTGAGTCTAATATATGTTCCAAGTATCAAATAGGATGAGCACCAAGGCATAAAGCTTAGAAATAGCAAGACTGCTTTTCAAATGCACATGCACACTTGTTTTCCAAAGGAATTAGATTTATTCTGCATGAAAACGGAAAGTCAAGTGTTCACTCCCCAAGCTGAAAGCTGAGGAGGTGGCACTGTACTGAGACCCCAGCCAGGGCTTGTGTCCTGCCCCAGTCTGACAGGCCTACTGAGCCTGGGAGGGGCCCAAGAGAAAGTCCCTGCAGAGCCCCAAAACCTACATGCTAGGAAACCTGTGCTGGAGTCACTCAAAGGGGCCTGTAGCTGTCAATCATCCTGGCTTCCGCTGGGCGGCGGCGGCAGCAAGTTCTCCCTCTCCGATGACGATGACGATGATGGTGAAGTCTCTGCTGGCAAGCCCCTTGTATCTATCCGGCAGAACACGCATTGGGTGAACACTTCAGAAGAGGTGTCACTCTTGAAGATGGAGAAAGGCCTGTCACATCTTTCGCACTGACATGGGATATTTTAAAAGAGCAGAAAGAAGGTGCTGGTCAGAGGGGATCCAGGCATGCCATTAGAATTCTCCCGCCTGATCCAGCTACTTTGAGCTGGGGCAAGGGAAGGGTTCCCCTCTCTGGAATCTCTTTTTTGTTTGTGTTTTTTTGGTTTTGGTTTTTTGGGGTTTTTTTTTTGAGACAGAGTCTCACTCTGTTGCCCAGGCTGGAGTGCAGTGGTGCCATCTTGGCTCACTGCAACCTCCGCCTCCCAGGTTCAAGCGCTTTTCCTGCCTCAGCTAACCCGAGTAGCTGGGATTACAGTCATGCACCACCACATCCAGCTAATTTTTGTATTTTTAGTAGAGATGGGGTTTCTGCATGTTGGCCAGGCTGGTCTCGAACTCCTGGCCTCAAGTGATCCACCCACCTCGGCTGCCCAAAGTGCTGGGATTACAGGCGTGAGCCACCGGGCGCAGCGCCTCTCTGGAATCTCTAACACCACAAAGGCAGAAATTGCAGAGAGAGAATGAGCACAGGCTTCTTCCCCACCAATGGCTAAGCAGGTCCTGCCAGCTCATGTCTCCTGCCATGGGGGCCCTGAGGACATGCGTGGCAAGCCTCTTGACAGTCGGGAGGATGGGGGTGAACCAGCCCCATCCATGGTTCTGTGCAGAGTAAAATTGTGGGACTGAGAGGATTACTCCCTGACATCCTGAGAACACCCAACTTTTACAGAACCATGAGACTAAAGTAGGCAAGATTTCTGAACAAAGCAGGGGTGTGAAGTAGATTGACGCAGGTGCTAGGCGCCCTCCTGCGTCCATGAGCCTGTTTCTGGCCAAAGCTCACAGAGAACACTGGAAACAAATGGCACAACTCACCCACCACGTCTGCTTCCCACTAACAAGCAAGAATCCCATGGGATGGGGTCTCCCAGGCTATGGGCAGAGGCCCCTGAGGGGTTCCCGCCATGCATGGTCCCCTGGAGAAGAGCCTGCAAGGTAGCACGCCCCTGCTCTGGCTTTCCCAGCCCCTAGGCTTTGCTGTCTTGCCCGCTCCAGGACACTGAGGCCTGCTGGAGAGAGGGGTAAACCCCACCTGGGGCAGGCCTCGGGGCAGCCTGGCCTCTGAGGCTTCTCATGTTAATTGATTCAGAGCCAGTCAAATGCAGCAGGTTCATCCTTGCTTCAGCTTCAGGTAGGCCTCTTTCTTTTCCTTTTTTTGCAAGAAATAAATTAGATCCCAGTTCGGGTGCGGATAGCTCACGCCTGTAGTCCCAGCACTTTGGGAGGCTGAGGTGGGTGGATCACTTGAGCTCAGGAGTTCGAGACCAGCCTGGCCAACATGGTGAAACCCCGTCTCCAATAAAAACACAAAACAATTAGCCGGGCGTAGTGGCGGGCACCTGTAGTCCCAGCTACTCAGGAGGCTGAGTCAGGAGAATCGCTTGAACCTGGAAGGCGGAGGTTGCAGTGAGACGAGATCGCGCGACTGCACTCCGGCCTGGGTGACAGAGCTAGACTCCCTCTCGAAAAAGAAATAGAGAAAAAGAAAAAAGAAATGTGATCTTTACCTACCTTATCCTACATTCCTACATCTCACGGTCCAACCCCAGAACAGCAGGGCTGACAGAGGAGGTGGCTCCCAGGCCCTGCCCTAGGTGGCCGGTGAAAGACAAGGGCCATCACTGCTCTGTAGCGAGTCAGCTTTCGGGGTTTAATGGCCAACACGGCCACAGGGACAAGGTCGTTTGAGTCCGACCCCCATACTCCTGCCTTGCTGTGCGGCTCCCAAATTAGCCATTCCCAGAAGCCGTGGCTCCCAGCCAAACCTGAAAGGAGGTCAAGTCTAGGTGGCTCCAGGATTCCCAGGGAAGGACTCAAGCGGGCCCAGCCCACACTCCAAGGCAGCAGCCAGGTGTGTGCACAGAGAGGCTCCAGCCGGGAGTTGCCTCCACTGCCCAGGGACAGCCTCTGTGGCCAGCCCGGGCTGGGCCTGGTGAAGCAGAAAATATGCTGGCCTGACCACCAAGCTCTTGCACTAGAGAAGCGCGGGCACCTGAGCCTCTTGCACGGGAAGTGGGGCACTGGGGACCTACCCAGGGTAGGAGGGTCACGCAGTGCCCAGCTGTGTACCTGGCCATTCTTCCACTGACCAGTGCTCCTGCGGGCTTCATCCCCTCCACGCCCCCTCACTCCATCCCTCCAACACACCAGGCTGGCTCCCGCCTCTCAGGCTCTGCATTGGCTGTTCTCTTGGCTGGAAAGTTCTTTCCTTTTTTTTTTTTTTTTTTTTTTTTTTTTTTTTTTTG
>NW_012105142.1:372904-378851 GCF_000951045.1 Mandrillus leucophaeus
CTTGACAGTCGGGAGGATGGGGGTGAACCAGCCCCATCCATGGTTCTGTGCAGAGTAAAATTGTGGGACTGAGAGGATTACTCCCTGACATCCTGAGAACACCCAACTTTTACAGAACCATGAGACTAAAGTAGGCAAGATTTCTGAACAAAGCAGGGGTGTGAAGTAGATTGACGCAGGTGCTAGGCGCCCTCCTGCGTCCATGAGCCTGTTTCTGGCCAAAGCTCACAGAGAACACTGGAAACAAATGGCACAACTCACCCACCACGTCTGCTTCCCACTAACAAGCAAGAATCCCATGGGATGGGGTCTCCCAGGCTATGGGCAGAGGCCCCTGAGGGGTTCCCGCCATGCATGGTCCCCTGGAGAAGAGCCTGCAAGGTAGCACGCCCCTGCTCTGGCTTTCCCAGCCCCTAGGCTTTGCTGTCTTGCCCGCTCCAGGACACTGAGGCCTGCTGGAGAGAGGGGTAAACCCCACCTGGGGCAGGCCTCGGGGCAGCCTGGCCTCTGAGGCTTCTCATGTTAATTGATTCAGAGCCAGTCAAATGCAGCAGGTTCATCCTTGCTTCAGCTTCAGGTAGGCCTCTTTCTTTTCCTTTTTTTGCAAGAAATAAATTAGATCCCAGTTCGGGTGCGGATAGCTCACGCCTGTAGTCCCAGCACTTTGGGAGGCTGAGGTGGGTGGATCACTTGAGCTCAGGAGTTCGAGACCAGCCTGGCCAACATGGTGAAACCCCGTCTCCAATAAAAACACAAAACAATTAGCCGGGCGTAGTGGCGGGCACCTGTAGTCCCAGCTACTCAGGAGGCTGAGTCAGGAGAATCGCTTGAACCTGGAAGGCGGAGGTTGCAGTGAGACGAGATCGCGCGACTGCACTCCGGCCTGGGTGACAGAGCTAGACTCCCTCTCGAAAAAGAAATAGAGAAAAAGAAAAAAGAAATGTGATCTTTACCTACCTTATCCTACATTCCTACATCTCACGGTCCAACCCCAGAACAGCAGGGCTGACAGAGGAGGTGGCTCCCAGGCCCTGCCCTAGGTGGCCGGTGAAAGACAAGGGCCATCACTGCTCTGTAGCGAGTCAGCTTTCGGGGTTTAATGGCCAACACGGCCACAGGGACAAGGTCGTTTGAGTCCGACCCCCATACTCCTGCCTTGCTGTGCGGCTCCCAAATTAGCCATTCCCAGAAGCCGTGGCTCCCAGCCAAACCTGAAAGGAGGTCAAGTCTAGGTGGCTCCAGGATTCCCAGGGAAGGACTCAAGCGGGCCCAGCCCACACTCCAAGGCAGCAGCCAGGTGTGTGCACAGAGAGGCTCCAGCCGGGAGTTGCCTCCACTGCCCAGGGACAGCCTCTGTGGCCAGCCCGGGCTGGGCCTGGTGAAGCAGAAAATATGCTGGCCTGACCACCAAGCTCTTGCACTAGAGAAGCGCGGGCACCTGAGCCTCTTGCACGGGAAGTGGGGCACTGGGGACCTACCCAGGGTAGGAGGGTCACGCAGTGCCCAGCTGTGTACCTGGCCATTCTTCCACTGACCAGTGCTCCTGCGGGCTTCATCCCCTCCACGCCCCCTCACTCCATCCCTCCAACACACCAGGCTGGCTCCCGCCTCTCAGGCTCTGCATTGGCTGTTCTCTTGGCTGGAAAGTTCTTTCCTTTTTTTTTTTTTTTTTTTTTTTGAGACAGAGTCTCGCTCTGTCGCCCAGGCTGGAGTGCAGTGGCAAAATCTCCATTCACTGCAACTTCCACCTCCCAGTCCCAGGTTCAAGGGATTATCCTGCCTTAGCCTCCCGAGCAGCTGAAATGACAGGCCTGCACCACTACGCCTGGCTAATTTGTTTGTATTTTTAGTAGAGATGGGGCTTCACCATGTTGTCCAGGCTAGTCTTAAACTCCTACCTCAGGTAATCTGCCTGCTTCAGCCCCCCAAAATGTTGGGATTACAGGCGTGAGCCACTGCATCCAGCTGGAAGTTCTTTCCTTTAAATATCTACATGGCTCACCCCCTCACCACCTTCAAGTCGACACAGCGGTCACCTCTCAATGAGACTTATCCTGACCACCCTTTAAAATCTGGCAACCTCCAGCACTCCTATTCCCGTTTCTTGTGTATTTTTCTGTCAATTACTTATCACCATGCGACTTACTACACATTTTTCTTGTGTCTTTCCTCTTTGTTTCCTCTCTTTTAGAATTTAAGCTCCCCCGGGGCAAAAATGTCAGTCCGTTTGTTCACGGTTGCATCTCCAGGTGCCCAAAGTTCATTTAAATGATAAATTAATGTATAGAGGGAACTAATGAAAGCCTTCCCTGGGCTTAATTTTACCCGATACCAACCTGTTTCACCTTTAAGCCCATAGCCTTTTTGTACTTGATTACCAAAGGAATTTGGTCAATTTCTTCAATATTCCATAGTCTCATGGTCGTATCCTAAAACAAATAGCAAACCAGTGGTCACAAAACAGGCTGTGGTACATCCATACAAAGGAATATCATTCAACAATCAAAAGACATGGGCTGTCGAGGCACAAAAAGACAGAGGAGCCTTCAATGCACATTGTTAAGCCATAGAAGCCAACCTGAAGAGGCTACAGAGCATAATTCCAACCACATGACATTCTGGAAAAGGCAAAACTAAAGTAAATAGATCAGTGGTTGCCCAGGATTATGGGAAAGAGGAGGAGGGATGAATAGTAAAACTATTCTGTATGGCCAGGCGCGGTGGCTCATGCTTGTAATCCCAGCACTTTGAGAGGCCAAGGTGGGTGAAGTAGAAGTTCAAGACCAGCCTGACCAATAATGGTGAAACCCCATCTCTACTAAAAATACAAAAATAGCTGGGTATGGTGGCATACACCTGTAGTCCCAGCTACTTGGGAGGCCAAGACAGGAGAATTGCTTGAACCCAGGAGGCAGAGGTTGCAGTGAGACAAGATCGTGCCACTGCACTCAAGCCTGGGCGATAGAGCGAGACTCTGTCTCAAAAAAAAAAAAAAAAAAAAAACTATTCTGTGTGACACTGTATTGGTGAATATATGATATACATTTGGCAAAACCCGTAGAACTATACAACACAAAGCATGAAACGATGTAAACCATGGACTTTAGTTAATAAATAATAGTTTCCGAAAGGAATGCAGTCCTGTTGATACCTGGATTTTAGCCCAGTGAGAGCTTGTCAGACTTCTGTCTTACAGAACTGTAAGATATTAAATTTGTGTTGTTTAATGTTTAAACAGTACAGTCTGGTAACTTATATTATAGCAGCAATAAAAAAACGGATACACTGAGTATGTTACATTTCTTGATTCAGCAGTTGCAACTAAATGTCCTATGGGAAAACAAAGGGGACATTTTTGTAATAGATGTGTTGGCTTTTTTTTGGTAATAGATGTGTTGGCTTCAGGCTGAGTACAGCGGTCAGATCTTACCAGTAAGCATACTTCCTACAGTATAGCAAGTGATTTGCCAAATCGTGGCAACAAAAAATGTCCTCTTTGCTCTTAGCTACTTTAATTTGAAAGTTAGTTTCAAGCTGGGCATGGTGGCTCACACCTGTAATCCCAGCACTTTGAGAGGCAGATGCGGGAGGATGGCTTCAGCCCAAGAATTCAAGACCAGCCTGGGCAATATAGCGAGACCTTGTGTCTGCAGAATTTAAAAAAAAAAATTTTGTTAGGCCGGGCATGGTGGCTCACACCTGCAATCCCAGCACTTTGAGAGGCAGATGCGGGAGGATGGCTTCAGCCCAAGAATTCAAGACCAGCCTGGGCAATATAGCGAGACCTTGTGTCTGCAGAATAAAAAAAATTTTTTTTTTGTTAGGCTGGGCATGGTGGCTCACACCTGCAATCCCAGCACTTTTGGAGGCCAAGGCATGCGGATCACCTGAGGTCAGGAGTTTGAGACTAGCCTGGCCAACATGGCGAAACCCTGTCTTTACTAAAAATACAAAAATGAGCCAGGTGTGGTGCTGCATGCCCATAATCCCAGCTACTCAGGAGGCTGAGGCAAGAGAATCGCTTGAACCTGGGAGGCAGAGGTTGCAGTAAGCCGAGATTGCACCATTGCACTCCAGCCTGGGTGACAGAGCGAGACTCTGTCCTAAAAAAAAATAATAATAATAATTTTTTTAATTAGCTGGGTGTGGTGGTGCACACCTGTAGTCCCAGCTACTCGGAAGGCTGAAGCAAGAGGATTACCTGAGCCCAGGAGTTTGAAGCTGCAGTGAGCTATGATCGCGCCACTGCACTCCAGCCTGAGTGACATGGTGAGACCCTGTCTCTAAAAAAATTAAGTTGGAATTTTTAATCTTCTGGATTTCTATGAAGATTTTGATAAAACTGCAGAAAACCAAAGCATGTTGGTCCTCATCTAAATGCAAACTAGACTTTGCTCGTCTATCTCCATATTCAGCAGACAGTGCCGTTGTAAATTTTGGCAAATTCCATTCCTTCTGTAAATTTCTTACCGAAGCAAATGCAATGCCAAATGGCCTGCACACTTTGTACACAAAACTCCTAAAAAGGGAGTGTGGTTTTCTTACCTATAATGTTGGGTCTTTCATAATAAAAGTTTGGGGCCACTTTTCACCTTCCTCAATATGTACAGAAGCACTTAATGAGATTTTTTTTTTTCTTTCTATAAGACAAGGTTTTATTTTGTCACCCAGGCTGGAGTGCAGTGGTGTGCTCTCAGCTCACTACAACCTCCGCCTCCCAGGCTCCAGTGATTCTCCTGCCTTGGCCTCCTGACTAGCTGGGACTACAGGCACACACCGCTATATCCCACTAATTTTTTGTATTTTTAGTAGAGACGGGATTTTGGCATGTTACCCAGGCTGGTCTCAAACTCCTGGGCTCAGGCAGTCTGTCCACCTCAGCCTCCCAAATTGCTGGCATTACAGGCATGAAACAACATGCCCAGCCAAGATTTTCAATTAGCGAAATAGAGATATCTTCCTTAAACATGTGCCTACAAGATGGCTATTATCATTTCTGAGCATAGAAAAGATGTTAAAATGGGCCGGGCACAGTGGCTCATGCCTGTAATCCCAGCACATTGGGACGCCAAGGCGGGTGCATCACTTGAGGCCAGGAGTTTGAGATCAGCCTGGAGAACAAGGCCAAACCCCGTCTCCAATAAAAATACAAAAAATTAGCCAGGCATGGTGGCAGGCACCTGTAATCCCAGCTACTGGGGAGGCTAAGGAAGGAGGATTGCCTGAGCCTGGGAGACTGAGGCTGCAGTGAGCTGAGATTGTGCCACTGCACTCCAGTCTGGGCAACATAGCAAGACCCTGTCTCTTTAAAACATAAATAAATGGGCCAGACGCAGTGGCTCGCGCCTGTAATGCCAGCATTTTTGGGAGGCCGAGGTGGGTAGATCACCAGAGGACAGGAGTTCGAGACCAGCCTGACCAACATGGAGAAACCCCATCTCTACTAAAAATACAAAATCAGCCAGGTGTGGTGGCGCATGCCTGTGATCCCAGCTACTCAGGAGGCTGAGGCAGGAGAATCGCTTGAACCCAGGAGGCAGAGGTTGTGGTGAGCCAAGATTGCACCATTGCACTCCAGCCTGGGCAACAAGAGAGAAACTCCGTCTCTAAAATAAAATAAATAAATAAATAATGCACATTTTAGATAGATATAGCCTATACCATGAGTTTATGGTGCAAAGGACTTCACTGACAAATACCTGGTCTTTTAAAGCAAGCTTATAGATTTAGTGCATTGAACATTTTTGGAGTGCTGGGAAATAAAGCCTGCAAATCAAAGAACCTGTTGTTGCCAGTAAGTAAAATCTTTTTTTTTTTTTTTTGAGACTGGGTCTCACCCTGTCACCCAGGCTAGAGTGCCGTGACTTGATCTTGGCTCACTGCAACCTCCCCTTCCCTAGTTCAAGCGATTCTCCTGCCTCAGTCTCCCAAGTAGTTGGGACTACAG
>NW_012105142.1:381286-389207 GCF_000951045.1 Mandrillus leucophaeus
CTATATCCCACTAATTTTTTGTATTTTTAGTAGAGACGGGATTTTGGCATGTTACCCAGGCTGGTCTCAAACTCCTGGGCTCAGGCAGTCTGTCCACCTCAGCCTCCCAAATTGCTGGCATTACAGGCATGAAACAACATGCCCAGCCAAGATTTTCAATTAGCGAAATAGAGATATCTTCCTTAAACATGTGCCTACAAGATGGCTATTATCATTTCTGAGCATAGAAAAGATGTTAAAATGGGCCGGGCACAGTGGCTCATGCCTGTAATCCCAGCACATTGGGACGCCAAGGCGGGTGCATCACTTGAGGCCAGGAGTTTGAGATCAGCCTGGAGAACAAGGCCAAACCCCGTCTCCAATAAAAATACAAAAAATTAGCCAGGCATGGTGGCAGGCACCTGTAATCCCAGCTACTGGGGAGGCTAAGGAAGGAGGATTGCCTGAGCCTGGGAGACTGAGGCTGCAGTGAGCTGAGATTGTGCCACTGCACTCCAGTCTGGGCAACATAGCAAGACCCTGTCTCTTTAAAACATAAATAAATGGGCCAGACGCAGTGGCTCGCGCCTGTAATGCCAGCATTTTTGGGAGGCCGAGGTGGGTAGATCACCAGAGGACAGGAGTTCGAGACCAGCCTGACCAACATGGAGAAACCCCATCTCTACTAAAAATACAAAATCAGCCAGGTGTGGTGGCGCATGCCTGTGATCCCAGCTACTCAGGAGGCTGAGGCAGGAGAATCGCTTGAACCCAGGAGGCAGAGGTTGTGGTGAGCCAAGATTGCACCATTGCACTCCAGCCTGGGCAACAAGAGAGAAACTCCGTCTCTAAAATAAAATAAATAAATAAATAATGCACATTTTAGATAGATATAGCCTATACCATGAGTTTATGGTGCAAAGGACTTCACTGACAAATACCTGGTCTTTTAAAGCAAGCTTATAGATTTAGTGCATTGAACATTTTTGGAGTGCTGGGAAATAAAGCCTGCAAATCAAAGAACCTGTTGTTGCCAGTAAGTAAAATCTTTTTTTTTTTTTTTTTGAGACTGGGTCTCACCCTGTCACCCAGGCTAGAGTGCCGTGACTTGATCTTGGCTCACTGCAACCTCCCCTTCCCTAGTTCAAGCGATTCTCCTGCCTCAGTCTCCCAAGTAGTTGGGACTACAGTCACGCGCCACCAAGCCTGGCTAATTTTTGTATTTTTAGTACAGACGGGGTTTCACCATGTTGGCTAGGCTGGTCTCGAACTCCTGACCCCAGGTGATCCACTTGCCTCGGCCTCCCAAAGCGCTGAGATTATAGGCGTGAGCCACCATCCCCAGCCAGTAAGTGAAATGTTAAGTATCCATGCTCAAATGATTTTGCTGAGGGGATATTTAGCTTGAAGTTATCACATTGGGCTGACACCAGGAATCAGTATAATGTGGGCTTGATAAGAACAGAGCTGCGAATCAAAGCGAGTTTTACATTTGACAGTGTTCAGTTTTACCGCTACAGAAACTAAAAGGATGTCCTGAAGGTTGCAAGCAGTTCAGAGAAGTATTATTTGCCATGGAAACAGAAAAGCAAAGATATCCTACTGTATTAAGGGACAGAAATAAATATGTCATTGTTGGTTTTTTTTAACTTGTGATAAAATATATACAACATAATATCATTTTAACAATTTGTAAGTATACAATTAAGTCACATTAAATACTTTCACAATCTTCTGTCACCATAACCACTCTCTATACCCAAAACTTTTTCATCATCCCCAACAAAAACTCCATTACCCATTAAATAATTACTTTCTCCCCACCCTCCAGCCTCTGGCAACCACCATTCTACCTTCTGTCTCTGAATTTGGCTATGCTGGATTCCTCGTCTAAGAAGAATCATTACCATATTTGCCCTTTTGTGACTGGCTTATTTCACTTAGCATGTCATCAAGATTCATCCATGATTCATCCATGTCAGAATTTCCCCCTTTTTATGGCTGAATTCCCTTGTATGGATAGACCACACTTTATGTATCCATTCATCCAACACCTAGGTCGCTTCTACCTTTTAGCTATTATAAATAATGCTACTGTGAACATTGGCATATAAGTATCAGTAAGGCCCTGCCTTCAGTTCTTTTGAATATAAACCCAAAAGTGGGCAGGGCATAGTGGCTCACACCTATAATCCCAGCACTTTGGGAGGCCGAGGCGGGTGGATCACCTGAGGTCAGGCGTTCGAAACCAGCCTGGCTAACATGGCGAAACCCTGTCTCTACTAAAAACCCAAAAATTAGCTGGGCATAGTGGCACGCACCTGTAATCCCAGCTACTCAGGAGGCTGAGGCAGGTGAATCACTTGAACCCAGGAGGGTTGTAGTAAGTGGACATCATGCCATTGCACTCTAGCCTGGGTGATAAGAGTGAAACTCCGTCTCAGACAAACAAACCAACAAAACACCCAAAAGTGGAGTTGCTGGATCATATGGTAGTTCCGTTTAAGCTTTTGCGGAACTGCCAAACCATTTCCCACAGCAGCTGCACTATTTTACATTCCCATCAGTCATGCACAAGCGTTCCAGTTGCTCCGCATCCTTTGCCAACATTCATTATTTTCTGAGTTTTTTTTTATTATAGACCTCCTGGTAGATGTGAAGTGGTACCTTACAGTGCTTTTGATGTGCATTTCCCTAATGACTAATGATGTTGAGCATCTTGTCATATGCTTCTTGGCCATTTGTATATCTTCTTCGGAGAAATGTCTATTTTAGTCTTTTGCCCATCCTTGAATTGGGTTGTTTTTTGTTGTTGAGTTTTCAGAGTTCTTTATGTATTCTGCATATTAATCCCTTATCAGATACATGATGCGCAACTATTTTCTCCCATTCTCTAAGCTGTCTTTTCGCTTTCTTGATATTATCCTTTGATGCACAAAAGTTCTTAATTTTGACGAAGGTTAGGTTGTCTATTTTTGCTCTCATTGCCTATACTTTTGTTGTCATATCCATGAAATCACTGCCAAATTCAATATCATGAAGATTTTCTCTACTGTTTTCTTCTGAGGGTTTTACAGTTTAGCTCTCAAGTTAAGGTGTTTGATCCTGAGTTAATTTTTCTATACAGTATTAGGTAAGGGTGCAGTTTCATCCTTTGCATGTAAATTTCCAATTTTCCCAGAAGCATTTGTTGAAAAGACTGTCCCTTCTCCATTGAATGATCTCAGCACCCTTGTCAAAAATCCCTTATTTCTGGGCTTTCTATTCAAAGCCATCAGTCTATATGTCTGTCCCTATGCCAGAACCACACTGTTTTAATTACTATAGACTTGTAGTAACTTCAAAGTCAGGAAGTGTGAGTCCTCCAATTTTCTTCTTCTCCTTCTCCCTCTTATTCTTCTCCTTCCCCTTCTCCTTCTCCTTCTTCAGGATTGTTTTGGCTGTTTGGGGCCCCTTGCAATTTCATATGAAAATGCTGTTGGAATTTTGATAGGGATTATGCAGAATCTGTAGATTACTTTGAGTAGTACTGACATCTTAATGATGAGTCTTCCTGTCTATGAATATAGGATGTCTTTCCATTCATTGAGGTCTTCTTTAATTTCTTTAAGCAATACTTTATAGTATTCATTGTGCCAGTCTTTCACTACCTTTGTTAGATTTATTCGTAAGTATTGTTTTAGATGCCATTGTAAATGGAATTGCTTTTTCTTTTCAGATTGTTCATTGCTGGTGTATAGAAACACAACTGCTTTTTTTGTGTTGATTTTGTACCCTGAAACTTTGTTGAATTCATTTATTAGCTTTAGTAGCTTTCGTGTGAATTCTTTGGGATTTTCTATATTTATGATCATGCCACCTACGAATAGAAATAATTTTGGGGCCAGGCATGGTTCCTCATGCCTGTAATCCCAGCACTTTGGGAGGCAGAGGCAGGCAGATCATGGGGTCAGGAGTTCAAGGCCAGCCTTGCCAACATGGTGAAACCCCGTCTCTATTAAAAATGCAAAAAATTAGCTGGGCATAGTGGCACATGCCTGTAATCCCAGCTACTCAGGAGGCTGAGGCAGGAGAATTGCTTGAACCCAGAAGATGGAGGTTGCAATGAGCCGAGATCATGCCACTGCACGCCAGCCTAGGCGACAGAGCAAGACTCCATCTCAAAAAAAAAAAAAAAAGAAAGAAATCATTTTGACTGGGCAAAGTGGCTCACACCTGTAATCCCAGCACTTTGAGAGGCCAAGGCCGGCAGATCACTTGAAGTCAGGAGTTCAAGGCCAGCCTGGCCAACATGGTGAAATCCCGTTTCTACCAGAAGAATTGCTTGAATCCAGGAGATGGAGGTTGCAGTGAGCTGAGATTGTGCCACTGCACTCTAGCCTGGATGACAGAATGAGACCCTGGGAAGAAAGAAAGAAGAAGGAAGGAAGAAAGGAAGGAAGGAAGGAAGGAAGGAAGAGAGAGAGAGAGAGAGAAGAAAAGAGGAGGGGAGGGGAGGAAAGGGGAGGGGAGTGGAGAGGAGAGGAGAGAAGAGGAGAGGAGGAAGACAGGAAGGAGAGGCAGGCAGGCAAGTTGGGAGGGAGGGAACGAAGGGAAGGAAGAGAATTTTACCTCTTCCTTTTCAATTTGGATGCCTTTTATTTATTTTTTTCTTGTCTAATAGCTCTGGCTAGCACTTCCAGTACAATACTGAATAGTAGCAGTGAAAGTAGGCATCCTTGTCCTGATCCTGATCTTAAGGAAGAAAAATTTTAGTCTTTTACCACTGAGAATCAGGTTAGCTGCAGATTTTTTATAAACACTCTTTATCATGTTGAGGAATTTTCCCTTTATTCCTAGCTTTCTGAATTTTTTATTATTATCATGAAAGGGTTTTGGATTTTTTCAAATGCTTTTCTGTGTCAGTTGAAATGATCGTATAGGTGTTTTTCCCTTTGTTCTATTAATGTGATATATCACACTGATTTTATGTTGAGCCACCCTGTATCCCTGGAACAAATCCCACTTGGTCATGGTAAACCATCCTTTTAATGTACTATTGGATTTTATCTGCCCATATTATGTTGAGCATATTTGCATCTATATTAACAAGAGACATTGGTCTGTAATTTTCTTTTCTTGTGACATTTGTACTTGGCTTTGATATCCAACTGGTGCTGGCCTCATAGAATGAAGTCACTGCTTTATATTAAATATAAGTGATATGTGTTTAATCAGTTCTATTTTATTTGTGTTTGCTTTTTTAAACAGTCTTACCTCTATGTATGTTAAGAATATATAATATAACCTACAAAATTTATTTATTTATTTGTTGGACACAGGGTCTAGCTCTGTCACCCAGGATAGAGTGTAGTGGCATGATTGTGGCTTACTGCAGCCTCCGCCTCCCATACTCAAACCATCCTCCCATCTCAAACTCCTGAGTAACTGGAACTACAAGTGTGCACCACCATTCCTAGCTAATTTTTTGTATTTCTGGTAAAGACAGGGTTTCACCATGTTGCCCAAGCTGGTCCTAAACCCCTGGGCTCAAGCGAACCTCCTGCCTCTGCCTCCCAAAGTGCTAGGATTACAGGCATGAGCCACTGTGCCTAGCCAAAAGTTTAAATATTCAATACTTTTTTTTTTTAAGAGACAAGTTCTCACTCTGTCGCCCAGGCTGGAGTATAATGGCATGGTCACAGCTCACTGCAGCCTCAGCCTCCTAAGCTGAAGCATTCCTCCCATCTCAGCCTCCCAAGTAGGTGGGCCTGGAGTAACTGAGACTGTAGGCTCACATCACTATGCCTGGCTAATTTTTTGGAGAGACAGGGTTTCGCCACATTGCCTAGGCTGGTCTCAAATTCCTGAGCTCAAGCTATCTGCCTACCTTGGCCTCCCAAAGTGCTGGGATTACAGACATGAGCAGCCACCACACCCAGCTTTTTGTTTTTAGACAGGGTCTCATTGTTTGGCCCAGGCTGGAGTGCAGTGATGCCATCATGACTCACTGCAGCCTCGACCTCCCAGGCTCAGGCCATCCTCCCACCTCAGCCTCCCAAGTAGCTGGGTGGTCTCCAAGGCTTATCCATTAGCTAATGCTTTCCCTTCAAGCCCCCCATTGGCTCCACTGCTCACCGATCCAGTCAGACTCTTTTTCCAACAAAGTTCAAATGTCAACAGTGCAGACACAGAAATACCTGGAAACTCCTTGCATTTGCGGACGGAAGGACATGCTCTCCCCATTCCCAGGCAGCTCCGTGAACACTATGGCCCGGCCAGGTACAGCTCACCGAACCCACCCAGGAATTTTATACATGGCAATAACTCTTCCGCTATCACCAATTCTGACGAATGTGATCGATATTGTAAGCTTGGCCACTTTTACCTTGGAAGCAGACAGGATCCATTTCTTGTTGTTGCTAATGGCAACATCCATCACCCAGTCATTATGGCCCTGAAGAAATATCAAATTTTAATGAAAACCTGGAGAAAAAAATTTTGAAAGAACAACAAAAACAAGCTGGGTATGGTGGCTCACACCTGTAACCTGCCCTTTGGGAAGCCGAGGCGGGAGGGTCACCTGAGCCCAGGAGGTAGAAGCTTCAGTGAGCCATGATTGTACCACTGCACTTTAGCCTGGGCAACAGAGTGAGGTCCCATTCTAAAAAAACAACAAAGAGTCAAGAACCCAGGGTTGCTAACATTTCAGAGTAGCTGGCTGAGCGCAGTGGCTCATGCCTGTAATCCCAGCACTCTGGGAGGTTGAGGTGGACAGATCACTTGAGTCCAGGAGTTTGAGACCAGCCTGGGCAATGTAGCCCGTCTCTGCTAAAAATACAAAATATTAACTGGGCATGGTGTGACATTCCCCTGTAATCCCAACTACTCAGGAGGCTAAAGTGGGAGAGTCACCTGAGCCCGGGGAGGTTGAGGCTGCAGTGAGTCATGATCACGCCACTGCACTCCAGCCTCGGCGACAGAGCAAGACTGTCTCAAAAAAAAAAAAAAAAAAAAAAAAAAGAGCAGAGCAGCTCATTGTACTTCCTTGGTTTCATCAACAACATTTAGGGTGGAATACAAAGTGTAAAGATGTGGGATATATGTACATTCTATGTTTTTTTGCTGTTGTTTTTTGGGGGTTTTTTTGGTTTGTTTTTGAGACAGAGTTTTGCTCTTGTTGCCCAGGCTGGAGTGCAGTGGCGCAATCTCCACTCACTGCAACCTTCACCTCCTGGGTTCAAGCGATTCTCCAGCCTCGGCCTCCCAAGTAGCTGGGATTACAGGTGCCCATCACCATGCCCAGCTAATGTTTCTATTTTTAGTAGAGACGGGGTTTCACCATGTTGGCCAGGCTGGTCTCAAACTCCTGACCTCAAGTGATCTGCCCGCCTAATCCTCACACAGTGCTAGAATTACAGGCATGAGCCACCACGCCCTGCCCACTCTATATTTATTTATTTAGTTATTTTTATTTTGAGACAGGATCTCACTCTGTCCCCCAGGCTGGAGTGTAGCAGCTCAATCATAGCTCACCACAGCCTCTACCTCCTGGGCTCAAGTGATTCTCCTGCCTCAGCCTCCCAAGTAGCCGGGACCACAAATCTGTGTGCCACTGTGTATGGTTTTTTAAAATAGTACTCGGGTGTTTAGCAGGATTGGGGGAGAAATATTATATTCCTAGCTGGTCTCAGGTTTTCGTTTGCGTTCTTTGTTCTAGGGAATACCCCTCAGAGGCCCTGTAGGCGAGGGGCTTTTGGCTCCCAGTAACTGCAAACTTGATCCACTGTGGCTTAAGCAGAGGAGGAGTGGGATGTTTTCTTTAGGTAAATAGGAGCTCAGAGCAGGCCGGGCGCGGTGCCTCATGACTGTCATCCCAGCACTTTGGGAGGCCGAGGCAGGCGGATCACGAGGTCAGGAGATCGAGACCATCCTGGCTAACACGGTGAAACCCCGTCTCTAC
>NW_012105142.1:392077-395143 GCF_000951045.1 Mandrillus leucophaeus
TGGGTTCTTGCTGTGTTGGATAACACATCCCCTTATCATAGAGCCACTCTGAGTTGGGGCTCCTCTCACTTGTACCCCAGAGCATCCAGTTGACATCTCCATTTTGGAGCCCCACGCTTTCTGTGCATGCCTCACTATGGCACGTGTCGCTCCTCATGGTCATTTCTGGTTTTTGTTTGTTTTGTTTTGTTAGAGACACAGCCTCGCTCGATCACCCAGGCTGGAGTGCAATGGCACAATCTCAGCCCACTGCAACCTCTGCCTCCTGGGTTCAAACGATCCTCCCACCTCAGCCTCCCAAGTAGCTGGGACTACAGGTTCACACCACCACACCCGGCTGATTTTTGTATTTTTAGTAAAGACAGGGGTTTCACCATGTTGGCCAGGCTGGTCTCAAACTCCTGACCTCAGGTGATCCGCCCACCTCGGCCTCCCAAAGTACTGGGATTACAGGCGTGAGCCACCGCGCCCGGCCCTGCACAGTAACTTCTGCTGTTCTTGGACACTCCCACCTCGGGGTTTTTGCATCAGCTGTTCCTTCTGCTTGGACTGCCCTTCTTCTTCAAGATCCCCACTTATGCAGTCCTTTCTGTGCTCAGTTCAAACACCTCCTTCTGCGGGAAGCTCTCCCTGCCCGTGCAGTGTGGATGGGTCCCCCGCATCTGTCGCCATCATGTCACCCTGTTGTGGTTTCTCCATTTCACTCCTCACTGTCGGTGGTGTGTTTGCTGGCTTCCTGTCTGTCCTTCATCAGCCCACGGAGGCATCTAGACCTGTGTCGCCCATGGCTGTGTTCCCAGCACCCAGCACTGAGCACGGGAAGGACTCAGGAGGGAAGTTCAGATCCTCAATCTCATGCTGGCCACATGTACCTTCAAGGAGAGCTTCCGGTAGCCTTCTGCTACGTCCCAAATAGCCACAGTCCTATCAAATCCTCCAGAAATGAGAAAAGAGCCTGCAACAGAAAATGAAAGGGTGGAGATGGGGGTCATATTTCTAAGCCAAGTGACCCCAAAGCCAGCTGAAGATGCCTTGGCAAGGTGCCACCTCAGCTCATTCTGATGACACTGAAACCCCTTCCTGGGGTGGCTCCATCACCCCAAGCCAATTACAGCTGATTCTCATCATTCACAGTAGTTATGTTCTATGACAGGTGTCCCCAACCCCTGGGCCACAGACTGGTACCAATCCATGGCCTGTTGGGAGCTGGGCCACACAGCAGACAGTGAGCAGTGGGCAAGCGAGCCAAAGCTTCATCTGTATTTACAGCCGCTCCCCATCGCTCATATTACCAGCTGAGCTCTGCCTCCGGTCAGATCAGCTGCAGCATTCGATTCTCACAGGAGCATGAACCGTATCGTGAACTGCACATGCGAGGGATCTAGGCTGTGCGCTCTTTATGAGAATCTAACGCCTGATGAATCTGTCACTGTCTCCCATCAGCCCCGGATGGGACCATCTAGTTGCAGGAAAACAAGCTCAGGGCTCCCACTGATTCTACATGATGGTGACTTGTAGTTCACTGTATATTACAATGTAATAATAATAAAAATAATGGGCACAATAAATGAAATACACTTGGATCATCCCGAAACCATCCCCCACACCTCCCGTTTGTGGAAAAGTTGTTTTCCATGAAACCCCAAAAAGGTTGGTGGCCTCTGTAGTTTTTGCAGACACTAAATTAGCAAATACTGAGCCATCACTCATAGGCGAAATACAGGGTCAGGTTCTTGTGAGCCTCTGGTCACATTCTCATCAGTTGATCAGTACGTAACCTTGTTTTATGTGTGTTTCTGTTTAAAGACACCTTATTGCATATCTACTGTTGATTTGTTTACATTGAACTCACAGCCAACAGCTATAACTCATGCATGAATGGATGCGTGCATTTTCCCCATCATAGCGCTCTTGCACTTAGGAACAGTAAACAGCACTTCAGCACTGTGGTTAGGGATCATTTTATTTATTATTTATTTATTTATTTATGTTTAGAGACAAGGTCTTGCTCTGTCACCCAAGCTAGAGTGCAGTGGTGCAATCCTAGCTCATAGCAGCTTCAAACTCCTGGTCTCAAGCGATCCTCCCACTTCAGTTCCCCAGTAGCTGGGACTACAAGCAGGTGCCAGCACACCTAGCTAAATTTTTTTTTTTTTTTTGGTAGAGAGGGGGTCTCACTATGTTGCCCAGGCTGATCTCAAACTCCTGGGCTCAAGCAATATTCCCGCCTCAGCCTCCCCAGCACTGAAATTCAAGCTATGAGCCACCACGCATGGCCAAGGGAGCCATTTTA
This sequence comes from Mandrillus leucophaeus, assembly GCF_000951045.1. Classification (NCBI taxonomy): domain Eukaryota; kingdom Metazoa; phylum Chordata; class Mammalia; order Primates; family Cercopithecidae; genus Mandrillus; species Mandrillus leucophaeus. The sequence continues at coordinate 394,371 of NW_012105142.1, forward strand.
CACAGGAAAATCACCAAAAAAACCAAAAGAAAGCCTGGGTGTAGTGGCTCATGTCTGTAATCCCAGCACCTTGGGAGGTGGAGGCAGGCAGATCACATGAGGACAGGAGTTCAGGACCAGCCTAGCCAACATGGTGAAACCCCATCTCTACTAAAAACACAAAAATTAGCCAGGCATGGTAGTGTACACCTGTAATCCCAGCTTCTTGGAAGGCTGAGACAGGAGAATCACTTGAACCCAGGAGGCGGGGGTTGCAGTGAGCCAAGATCGCGCAACTGCACTCCAGCCTGGGCAACAGAGGGAGCAAAACAAACAAACGAACAATCAAACAAACGGTGGCACTAAATAGACCACATAAAGGACATTTTACCACGTGGGAGGGGAAACAAGAAGGCAGAGTGTTGCCTTGTCCAACCTCAGCTGGGAGGTGACTTAGACTTTTTGCTGCTTTTCACGTCTGTGAGTGACCTCAAAAGTGCCATGAGTGTTGACTTTAAGTTTCCAAATAGATATCAGCAAGAAGGTGAATTCACAAATACAGAATCTGGAATAATAATGATTGACTGAATGTGATTCTTTTTTTTTTTTTTCTTTTTTTGAGACAGAGTCTCACTCCATCACCCAGGTTGGAGTACAGGAGCGCAGTGGCATGATTTTGGCTCAACTGCATGTGATTCTGAACCCCGTAAAGCCAAGGACAGAAGCTGGCAGAGCGTCTCACAGTGGGACTTAGACAAGGGGTGCTGCTGAAGAGGGAAAGTTGCCCAGAAACA
>NW_012105142.1:397728-400073 GCF_000951045.1 Mandrillus leucophaeus
TATATATATGTATAGCCAGGTGTGGTGGTTGGCGCCTGTAGTCCCAGCTACTTGGGAGGCTGAGGCAGGAGAATGGCGTGAACCCGGGAGGCAGAGGTTGCAGTGAGCCGAGATCGCGCCACTGCACTCCAGCAGAGACTCCATCTCAAAAAAAAATAAAAAAAAAAGAACTCAGAGCAGGTAGCTGCTATTGCTGCCTCAGGCACTGAATGATGGCTGGGCTTTATGCCAGCATCTCTGTCCTTCTTTGGCCTTCCCCCTACGGAAAGAGGCAGAAAGTGAGGCCATCGTGTGATCAGAGAAAAAGGAATCAGAGAGAAGGTTAAACCGCTCAGTGTGATAAAAGGACAGGAGTTTGGAGATGGGAGAACAGACAGAGAGGAGAGAAGAGAAGAGGAGAGAGAATAGAATAACCAGCTGTCACCCAGGCTGGAGTCCAGTGGTGCAGTCTCAGCTCACTGCAGCCTTGCCTCCCAGGCTCTAGAGATTCTTATGCCTCAGCCTCCCAAGTAGCTGGGGCTACGGGTGGGTATCACCACATCTGGCTAATTTTTGTATTTTTAGTAGAGATAGGGTTTCACTATGTTGGCCAGGCTGGTCTCGAACTCTTGACTTCCAATGATCCTCCAGCCTCAGCCTCCCAAAGTGCTGGGATTACAGGCATGAGCCACTGCGTCCAGATGACAGAGAGACTTTAAGCACAGAGAGGTTTAACACTCCATTTTAAGCTGTTTATTTGCTGTGAGTAAACTCGCTTTGTCTCCCCAAGTCCTAGGAGAAGACAGCTCAGATAGACCAGCCCCAGGGACCTGAACATGGGCTGCTGGAGGACACATGTCTACTTTGTGTCCCTGGGGACAGAAAGACCAAGAATCAGGGATGCACGCATTCACAGCCGAAGGTGACAGTGAGATCGTGAAACCAGGGAGTGCGCAGAAATCCTGGAGTGCAGGGCCCCTTGGGGGAACAGGGGCACAGCATGAGGCAATCATGGGTTCTTGCTGTGTTGGATAACACATCCCCTTATCATAGAGCCACTCTGAGTTGGGGCTCCTCTCACTTGTACCCCAGAGCATCCAGTTGACATCTCCATTTTGGAGCCCCACGCTTTCTGTGCATGCCTCACTATGGCACGTGTCGCTCCTCATGGTCATTTCTGGTTTTTGTTTGTTTTGTTTTGTTAGAGACACAGCCTCGCTCGATCACCCAGGCTGGAGTGCAATGGCACAATCTCAGCCCACTGCAACCTCTGCCTCCTGGGTTCAAACGATCCTCCCACCTCAGCCTCCCAAGTAGCTGGGACTACAGGTTCACACCACCACACCCGGCTGATTTTTGTATTTTTAGTAAAGACAGGGGTTTCACCATGTTGGCCAGGCTGGTCTCAAACTCCTGACCTCAGGTGATCCGCCCACCTCGGCCTCCCAAAGTACTGGGATTACAGGCGTGAGCCACCGCGCCCGGCCCTGCACAGTAACTTCTGCTGTTCTTGGACACTCCCACCTCGGGGTTTTTGCATCAGCTGTTCCTTCTGCTTGGACTGCCCTTCTTCTTCAAGATCCCCACTTATGCAGTCCTTTCTGTGCTCAGTTCAAACACCTCCTTCTGCGGGAAGCTCTCCCTGCCCGTGCAGTGTGGATGGGTCCCCCGCATCTGTCGCCATCATGTCACCCTGTTGTGGTTTCTCCATTTCACTCCTCACTGTCGGTGGTGTGTTTGCTGGCTTCCTGTCTGTCCTTCATCAGCCCACGGAGGCATCTAGACCTGTGTCGCCCATGGCTGTGTTCCCAGCACCCAGCACTGAGCACGGGAAGGACTCAGGAGGGAAGTTCAGATCCTCAATCTCATGCTGGCCACATGTACCTTCAAGGAGAGCTTCCGGTAGCCTTCTGCTACGTCCCAAATAGCCACAGTCCTATCAAATCCTCCAGAAATGAGAAAAGAGCCTGCAACAGAAAATGAAAGGGTGGAGATGGGGGTCATATTTCTAAGCCAAGTGACCCCAAAGCCAGCTGAAGATGCCTTGGCAAGGTGCCACCTCAGCTCATTCTGATGACACTGAAACCCCTTCCTGGGGTGGCTCCATCACCCCAAGCCAATTACAGCTGATTCTCATCATTCACAGTAGTTATGTTCTATGACAGGTGTCCCCAACCCCTGGGCCACAGACTGGTACCAATCCATGGCCTGTTGGGAGCTGGGCCACACAGCAGACAGTGAGCAGTGGGCAAGCGAGCCAAAGCTTCATCTGTATTTACAGCCGCTCCCCATCGCTCATATTACCAGCTGAGCTCTGCCTCCGGTCAGATCAGCTGCAGCATTCGATTCTCACAGGAGCATGAACC
>NW_012105142.1:406593-407963 GCF_000951045.1 Mandrillus leucophaeus
GTTTAAAGACACAGGGTCTCACTCTGTTGCCCAGGCTGGAGTACAGTAGCACAATCACAGCTCACTGCAGTCTCAAACTCCTGGGCTCAAGTGATCCTCCCACCTCAGCCTCTTGAAGAGCTGAGACTACAGGTGTGCACCACCACACCCAGCTAATTTTTTAGTTTTTTTGTAGAGACAGGGTCTTGCTATGTTGCCCAGGCTGGTCTTGAACTCCTGGCTTCAAGCAATCCTCCCACCTCGGCCTCCCAAAGCATTGGGATTACAGGCATGAGCCACCGCATCTGGCCATCTTTGCCTCCTTGGGGGTAAAGGCTGATACACAGGGAAGCTAGGTTGAGAGACAGAGTGGAAGAGTTGGGTTCCCAGCAGCATTGACTCTCTTGTCCCATCGATGCCTGAAGTCAGACCTGCTCTTGGAGTTTTCCATTACAGGATTAATCAATTTCTTTGGTTGCATAAGCCACATTGAGCTGAGTTTCTACCACGGTAAACTGGTGCCTGTGGTCTTCCCTCTTGGCTTTTTTGTTCTCGTGGGGAAGAATCCGCCCTCCCTGTCAGCATCATTGGAAATCGCTTCTCCATTTGAACGGAACATGGAGAACTCTGCCCAGCACTCCCACGGGAATGGAAGCCTTCTGTGTGTTAATTACTCACTGTCTCTGGCAAAGTGACAGGAACTGACGGAACCTTCGTGGCCCTGCATCAGGGTCACACAGGCTCCACGGTTTCGAAACTCCCCTGTGTGGACGTTCCATATTTTTAAGTTTTTATCCCAGGAGCTTGTACACAGGAAATGGCCACTGAAGGTAAAACAGCAGTTTGAGATTGCATTGGAATGTGCCCTGAAACACAGATGGTGAGGTGCACACATTAGTGCTTTGCTCCTGGAGGACCTGAAGACATACCTAAGCGGGGGTCAGTCAGCATCTCCTGTGAGCTCATGTTCATCTTGCCTTTGATCGCTGCCTACCGTGGTCCAGATATGAATTGCTCAGCCTGTCACACTGTTCCAGCGTTTCTCAACCGCACCAATTTTTAGAAAAATAATAATAGAGACAGTGTTTCGCTATGTTACCCAGGCTGCTCTCAAAACTCCGGGGCTCCAGTGATCCACCTGCCTTGGCCTCACAAAGTTGTACTGTGATTATACAGGCGTGAGCCACGGCACCCGGCCAACCACACCAAGGTGGACATTTTGTGCTGGGTCACTGAGTTGTGGGGGCCGTCCTATGTTCTGTAGGAGGTGGAGCAGCATTCCTGTCCTCACTAGATGCCAGGAACCCCCACACCCAGTTGTGACCACAAAAGACGTGTCCAGACATTGTCAAATGTCCACTGGGGCACAAATTGCCCTCTTTTTTTTTTTT
>NW_012105142.1:408323-408963 GCF_000951045.1 Mandrillus leucophaeus
TAGCCAGGATGGTCTCGATCTCCTGACCTCGTGATCCGCCTGCCTCAGCCTCCCAAAGTGCTGGGATTACAGGCGTGAGCCACCGCGCCCGGCCTTGCCCCCATTTGAGAGGATTCTGCAGTATTCCCTTGGCGCTGGAGGGAAAAGCAGCTGGTGTCAGGAGCGGCTGATTGACAGGCAGCTTTTGGGACTTGGTGCTGGATCGCGCTTACACAGAGGCTCTCTCCTGCTCCCCATCTTTCCCCCGACAATGTCAGGCGCGGTCTCCCTCTGTTCCACCCCTCTCTTCCTTATTCCTCTGCTTCTCCACCCCAACTATTCACTCTCCCTTTTTCTTGCTCGTATCCTCCTTTGTCTTCAGTGCTATTCAAATATGTTTCAATGTTGTATATTTAATTAATAAAATTTTGGGTTATTCGGCTGGGTGCGGTGGCTCATGCCTGTAATCCCATCGCTTTGGGAGGCCTAGGTGGAAGGATTGCTTGAGCCCAGGATTTTGACACCAACCTGGGCTACATAGCAAGACCTCATCTCTACAAAAAATATGAAAATTGGCCGGGCGCGGTGGCTCAAGCCTGTAATCCCAGCACTTTGGGAGGCCGAGACGGGCGGATCACGAGGTCAGGAGATCGAGACCATC
>NW_012105142.1:409013-409849 GCF_000951045.1 Mandrillus leucophaeus
AAGTTTCCAAATAGATATCAGCAAGAAGGTGAATTCACAAATACAGAATCTGGAATAATAATGATTGACTGAATGTGATTCTTTTTTTTTTTTTTTTTTTTTGAGACAGAGTCTCACTCCATCACCCAGGTTGGAGTACAGGAGCGCAGTGGCATGATTTTGGCTCAACTGCATGTGATTCTGAACCCCGTAAAGCCAAGGACAGAAGCTGGCAGAGCGTCTCACAGTGGGACTTAGACAAGGGGTGCTGCTGAAGAGGGAAAGTTGCCCAGAAACACCCTAGCGCTTCTCAAGCCAGGCCCCAATGGCATGTGTGCCAGCTGAGGCCCCCAGACACACAGAGCTTCTCACCAGGATAGGGGGGCATATGTTTGGCTCCTGAGTGTCAAGAGCACCCACTTTCCTCCCTGGAGCTGGCTAGCCGCGGTGGCTTCCTGTCTCTGCCCCCATTCACATCTATGTCCCTTTATCTGGCAACAGCTCCCCAATTTCCTATGGGGAAACACTCCTTGCCTACTCTTAGTCCCTCTGCATCAGGGGGTTCTGACCCCAAACCCTAGCTCTGCAGGTGGGCAAGTCACCCAGACCTGGCCAATCAGAGGCTGTCATTGCCCCCTAAGTGATTCGTTAAGAGATAGACGTGTGTCCCAAGCTGAGCCAATGGGAGTCTTCCCTGGGACTTGTTCTGGCACCATCAGACAAAGGGTCTCTTTCTCCAGGACTGCCAGGGGCCAGAACCAGGCTGAGCTGGACCACTAGAGGTCCTCTTTACCTCTTTTATTTTATATATATACACATACACACACATATATATTAAAATATATAAAATAAAATTA
>NW_012105142.1:414679-416327 GCF_000951045.1 Mandrillus leucophaeus
AAAAAAAGACATAGCAATTTTTAAATAAATAGGCCGGGCGTGGTGGCTCACACCTGTAATCTCAGCACTTTGGGAGGCCGAGGCAGGCGGATCACCTGAGGTCAGGAGTTCGAGACCAGCGTGGCCAACGTGGTGACACCCCGTCTCTACTAAAAATACAAAAATTAGCCGGGCCTGGTGGTGGGCGCCTGTAATCTCAGCTACTCGGGTGGCTGAGGCAAGAGAATCGCTTGAACCCGTGGTCTGTCAAGAGATGGAGGCTGCAGTGAGCCGAGATCGTGCCATTGCAGTCCAGTCTGGGAGACAAGAGTGATATTTCATCTCAAAAAAAATAAAATAAAATAAATAAATAAATAAATAAACCAGAGATATCTCTATGGACTCTCATTTCACATAAATCCCACTTCTCACAGGCCATTTCACCTGTACAGAAGTTTGGTGAAAATGGCTATGCTGCACGTACAGTTCTAGACAAGACGGAGTCAACTTTATAAGTGATTTTTTTTTAAATGGCTGAAATTTTATCAAATTTGGCAAAATATATAAACCCACAGATTCAAGAATCTGAGTAAAACCCAATAGGATAAATCCAAAGAAATCTACACCCAGACACATAATTACACTTCTGAAAACTAACGACAACAAAAATATCTTGAGAGCAGCAAGAGAGAAATGACTTTTTACCTATAGGAGAAAAACAATATGAATGAGAGTGTAAATGAAAACCACAGTGTGGCCAGGCACAGTGGCTCACACCTGTCATCCCAGCACTTTGGGAGGCCGAGGCGGGCGGATCACAAGGTCAGGAGTTTAAGACCAGCCTGGCCAATACGGTGAAACCCTGTCTCTACTAAAAATACAAAAATTAGTTGGGCATGGGGGCGGGCGCCTATAGTCCCAGCTACTCAGGAGGCTGAGGCAGGAGAACTGCTTGAACCTGGGAGGCAGAGGTTGCAGTGAGCCGAGATTGTACCACTGCAAATGATATAGCTGGTCTTGCTAGAGGATTTACAAAATTCATAATCTCGGTCAGGCTATATCATTTTCAGTTCTCAGTGCAAAATTAATAAGCAAGGTCCCCGTTCCTGAAAAAGCTAAGCACAGTATTACCATATGATCCAACAATTCCACTCCTGGGTATACAGCGTAAAGAATTAAAAACAGGCCAGGTGCAGTGGCTCACACCTGTCATCCCAGAACTTTGGGAGGCCAAAGTGAGAGGATCACTTGAGTTGAAAAGTTCAGGACTAGCTTGGGAGACATCATGAGACCCTGTCTCTACAAAAAAAAAAAAAAACTTAAAAATTAGCCAGGCATGGTGGTGTGCACCCGTAGTCTCAGCTACTCAGGAAGTTGAGGCAAGAGGATCACTTGAGCCCGTGAATCCGAGGCTCCAGTAAGCTATGATCACACCACTGCACTCCAGCCTGGGCAACAGAGCAAGACCCTGTCTCAAAAGAAATGAAATAAAATGAAAAGAATTGAAAGCAGGAACTCAAAGTTACATGTACATGTGTTCACAGCAGCATTATTCCCCCAATAACTAAAAGGTAGAAACAGCCCAAGAGTTCATCAACAGATGAACAGATAAAATATGGTGTGTACACCTATAATGAAGTACTATTCAGTCATCAAAAGGAATGAAGTT
>NW_012105142.1:417103-423321 GCF_000951045.1 Mandrillus leucophaeus
TTTTTTTTTTTTGAGACAAGAATCTCACTCTGTCACCTAGGCTGGAGTGCAGTGGCACACTGCAACCTCCTCCTCCTAGGTTCAAGCGATTCTCCTGCCTCAGCCTCCTGAATAGCTGGGATTACAGGTACCCGCCACCACGCCCAGCTACATTTTGTATTTTAAGTAGAGACAGGGTTTCATCATGTTGGCCAGGCTGCTCTCGAACTCCTGACCTCAGATGATCCGCCCCTCTCAGCCTCCCAAAGTGCTGGGATTACAGCCGTGAGCCACCGCACCCGGCCCAAAATTTTTTTAAATAATAATGTAGTATCTCCAAAATGACTTAATTCATTTTATTTATTTATTTATTTATTTTATTTTTTGAGACAGAGTCTCGCTCTGTCACCCAGGCTAGAGTGCAGTGGTGCGATCTCGGCTCACTGCAACCTCCGATTTCCGGGTTCACACCATTCTCCTGCCTGAGCCTCCTGAGTAGCTGGGACTACAGGCGCCCGCCACCTCGCCCGGCTAATTTTTTATAATTTTAGTAGAGATGGGGTTTCACCGTGTTAGCCAGGAGGGTCTCGATCTCCTGATCTCGTGATCCTCCCACCTAGGCCTCCCAAAGTGCTGGGATTACAGGCGTGAGCCACCATGCCTGGCCTATTTATTTTTTTTAGACAGGGTCTTACTTCATTGTCCAGGCTGGGGTGAACTGGTACAATCATAGCTCACAGCAGCCTCAAACTCCTGAGCTCAAGCAATCCTCCAGCCTCAGCCTCATGAGTAGTTGGGACTACAGGTGTGTGACACCACACCCAGCTAATTTTTAAATTTTTTGTAGAGATGAGGTCTCATGACATTGCCCAGGCTGGTGTTGAACTCCTGGCCTGAAGTGATCCTCCCACTTTGGCCTCCCAAAGCTCTGGGATTACAGCCATGAGCCACACGCCCAGCCCGACCTTCCCATTTTACAGGAGATGCTGGAACTTCACATTTTGTGGGCTTCTCTGCACAATGGTTTCCACTAGTGGCTCACATTGAAACAAATGCATCTGAGGCCCAGCCAAGTCCACAGGCTGCAGCTGATGGCTCCCTCCCACCTGCCTGTCCCCAACCTCCTCGGAGCACCCATGACCAAGCTACAGACGTGTCCACATGGATGCTGGCTTGTGTGGAATCCAAGAGGGCATGAATGGGGACACCCCGCCCAAACTCCCTTCTGACCTCCTGGGGTCCAACTCACTTGGTGATGGTGAGCAGCGTGGCCTGGGATGTAACGTCCCAGATCTTGATGCACCTGTCCATTGAGACAGAAGCCACCCTCTGGCTGTCGGGGTCAAAGCAGCATGACGTGATGGTCCTTGTGTGATGATCTGCAGAACAGAGAAGAAAGGGACTCGAGATCACGCCTTCCACATGCTGGGCTGGACGACTCCCACGACTTCCCCAGCCAGTGACAAGATGACAAAACACAATTCCAGTTTTCATGAGGAGCTACGCACCTGCACAAACATTCCTGAGTGACTACTATGTCCCAGGCTTTGAACCGGGAGCACACGTGGCCCGTTCCCTGCCCCTGCAGAGCTCCCAGTGTGATGGAGGAGACACCCCGGAGCAGGCAATGACCTGCCACATGCTGCGGGTCATAAGATGAGTGCACGGGCCACCAAGGCCCAGACAATAGAAGCCTGGCCACCCTGAGGGGTCCAGGAAGGGCCCGAAAAGGCGGCAAGGGAAGCAGAAATGGAAGAGCACTCTAGAAAGAAGGAACGGTGCTTGCAAAGGCCTGGGCTGGATCACGGAGCAGTGTGGGGCAAAGCTGGAGTCTGAAGCGTGGTGGGGGCATAGTGTCAGGTGGGCTATTAGAGGCTACTAGGGAGGCTGTGGGGCAGTGTACATGGTATAGTGCCACGTCGTTAAAAAGAAACACAAAGCACATACGAGAAGCAGTGTTGTGTGTGCAAATGTGTACGCACAGGTACACACACAGGGTTCAGCAAGGCCACCCAGCAGCGTATGGTTCATAACAGTTGCCTCTGGGGAGGAGACAGGACAGACACAGCAGCCTTTTGCTTTTTTCTTTATATAATGAATGATTTCTTTTTTTATTTTTGAGACAGAGTTTTGCTCTGTCACCTGGGCTGGAACGCAGTGGTGCAATCTCAGTTCACTGCAACTTCCGCCTCCTGGGTTCCAACAATTCAACCTCAGCCTCCTGAGTAACTGGGATTACAGGCGCCCGCCAGCATGCCCAGCTAATTTTTGTATTTTTAGTAGAGACGGGGTTTCACCATGTTGGTCAGGCTGGTCTCGAACTTTTGAGCTCAGGTGATCCACGCGCCTTGGCCTCCCAAAGTGCTGGGATTACAGGCGTGAGCCATCGCGCCCAGCCCATAATGAATGTCTTTACAATGATTACACATTTTTTTAACTTTAATTTTAGATAATTGTAAACTCACATGGAGGTGTAAGGAAAAACAGAGAGATCAGCCATATCCTTCACCCAGCAGCCCCTATAGTAGTAACTGTCATATGACAATTACTATTCCTATATTTTAAAAATAGGCCGGGTGCAGTGGCTCATGCCCACTTGAGGCCAGGAGTTTGACATCAGCCTGGGCCATGTAGCGAGACCCCATCTCTACAAAAAAAAAAAAAAAAAAAAAAAAACAGGTAAAAAAATAAACAAAGGTTGTTTTTCGGGTTTTTTTTTTTTTTTTTTTTTTTTTTTTTTTTTTTTTTGAGACAGAGTCTCACTCTGTGTCCCAGGCTGGAGTGCAGTGGCCGGATCTCAGCTCATTGCAAGTTCCGCCTCCCGGGTTTACACCATTCTCCTGCCTCAGCCTCCCGAGTAGCTGGGACTACGGGCGCCCGCCACCTCATCCAGCTAGTTTTTTGGGTTTTTTTTTTTTTTTTTTTTTTGTATTTTTTAGTAGAGACGGGGTTTCACCGGGTTAGCCAGGATGGTCTCGATCTCCTGACCTCGTGATCCGCCCGTCTCGGCCTCCCAAAGTGCTGGGATTACAGGCTTGAGCCACCGCGCCGGGCCGAAAGGTTGTTTTTTTAAGGAAAGGAAGGAGGAAGGGAGAGGAAAGGCCTGCAGGAGCTGAGCAGGAGGGACCGCAGGGGTGGGGCAGGAGACCCCGAGGAGGCCCCTGAGCAGGGCTGAGGCTGCCTGGGGCGGGTGCAGGGCCAAGTGGGAGTCTTGGGCCTGTGGGATGGATGGAGAGTGGCCCCCTCCAAGATATAAAGAGAACAGACTGGTAAGGGCCGGAACCCTGGTTCTTGGGGGCACATGGCCTTTGTCCCATGGCCTCAGCCCCACTTCCTCCCTAATCAAATCCAAACATCTTACTGGGGAGCCTGGAATACCAGCCCCCACATCCCACCCCCCATTCTGGCTTCTTTCTGTGTATCCAAACCCATCCCACCTTTCAAGCAAAAGCCTTGGTTCCATCTGCCTCCTCCAGAAGTCTTCCTTCTCCAGTGCCCACCCTCTCACCCTCCAGACTTTTTGCAAGCAATGGCTGTTGTGGGGTGCAGTTCACATCTGTACCTTCCATCCCCAGGAACACGCTTCCTTCCTAGAAGAATGGAGTTCTATCACCTCCCCCTACCGGGGGTCCAACCCAAAGCTGCCTGAGACTTGGTCAAGCTGCAACGCGCCCACTGGGCAGGCATACGTACCAGCAGCTTGCCTGTCTCCAGGTCCCAGGCCCTCACAGTCTTATCGTAGGATGCGGCAATGACTCTGGAAATAAGATGATGCACATTGTTTCTTTTTTTTGTTGTTGAGACGGAGTCTCACTCTGTCACCCAGGCTAGAGTGCAGTGGTGCAATCTCAGTTCACTGCAACTTCCGCCTCCTGGGTTCCAACAATTCAACCTCAGCCTCCTGAGTAACTGGGATTACAGGCGCCCGCCAGCATGCCCAGCTAATTTTTGTATTTTTTGGGGCAAAGCTGGAGTCTGAAGCGTGGTGGGGGCATAGTGTCAGGTGGGCTATTAGAGGCTACTAGGGAGGCTGTGGGGCAGTGTACATGGTATAGTGCCACGTCGTTAAAAAGAAACACAAAGCACATACGAGAAGCAGTGTTGTGTGTGCAAATGTGTACGCACAGGTACACACACAGGGTTCAGCAAGGCCACCCAGCAGCGTATGGTTCATAACAGTTGCCTCTGGGGAGGAGACAGGACAGACACAGCAGCCTTTTGCTTTTTTCTTTATATAATGAATGATTTCTTTTTTTATTTTTGAGACAGAGTTTTGCTCTGTCACCTGGGCTGGAACGCAGTGGTGCAATCTCAGTTCACTGCAACTTCCGCCTCCTGGGTTCCAACAATTCAACCTCAGCCTCCTGAGTAACTGGGATTACAGGCGCCCGCCAGCATGCCCAGCTAATTTTTTTGTATTTTTTAGTAGAGACGGGGTTTCACCGGGTTAGCCAGGATGGTCTCGATCTCCTGACCTCGTGATCCGCCCGTCTCGGCCTCCCAAAGTGCTGGGATTACAGGCTTGAGCCACCGCGCCGGGCCGAAAGGTTGTTTTTTTAAGGAAAGGAAGGAGGAAGGGAGAGGAAAGGCCTGCAGGAGCTGAGCAGGAGGGACCGCAGGGGTGGGGCAGGAGACCCCGAGGAGGCCCCTGAGCAGGGCTGAGGCTGCCTGGGGCGGGTGCAGGGCCAAGTGGGAGTCTTGGGCCTGTGGGATGGATGGAGAGTGGCCCCCTCCAAGATATAAAGAGAACAGACTGGTAAGGGCCGGAACCCTGGTTCTTGGGGGCACATGGCCTTTGTCCCATGGCCTCAGCCCCACTTCCTCCCTAATCAAATCCAAACATCTTACTGGGGAGCCTGGAATACCAGCCCCCACATCCCACCCCCCATTCTGGCTTCTTTCTGTGTATCCAAACCCATCCCACCTTTCAAGCAAAAGCCTTGGTTCCATCTGCCTCCTCCAGAAGTCTTCCTTCTCCAGTGCCCACCCTCTCACCCTCCAGACTTTTTGCAAGCAATGGCTGTTGTGGGGTGCAGTTCACATCTGTACCTTCCATCCCCAGGAACACGCTTCCTTCCTAGAAGAATGGAGTTCTATCACCTCCCCCTACCGGGGGTCCAACCCAAAGCTGCCTGAGACTTGGTCAAGCTGCAACGCGCCCACTGGGCAGGCATACGTACCAGCAGCTTGCCTGTCTCCAGGTCCCAGGCCCTCACAGTCTTATCGTAGGATGCGGCAATGACTCTGGAAATAAGATGATGCACATTGTTTCTTTTTTTTGTTGTTTTTTTTTTTTTTTTTGAGACAGGGTCTCCTTCTGTGGCCCAGGCTGGAGTGCAGTGCAGTGGTGCAATCCTGGCTCACTGCAACCTCCGCCTCCCAGGTTCAAACGACCCTCCTGCCTCAGCCTCCCGAGTAGCTGAGATTACAGGCGCCCACCACCATGCCCAGCTAATTTTTGTATTTTTAGTAGAAATAGGGTTTTGCCATGTTGGCCAGGCTGGTCTCACACTCCTGACCTCAAGTGATCCACCTGCCTCGGCCTCCCAAAGTGCTAGTATTATAGGCGTGAGCCACCGCGCCTGGCCAAACATTGATTCTTAACAACAGAGACAGTTAGGTCTGCGGTCCTTTCCATCCTCCCCTCCCCTCCTTTCCTTTCCTTTTTTGAGACAGGATGTCACTCTGTCATCTAGGCTGCAGTCCAGTGGGGCAATCCTAGCTCACTGCCACCTTGAGCTTCTGGGCTCAAGTGATCCTCCTACCTCAGCCTCCTGAGTAGCTGGGACTGTGAGCACTCACCATCATGCCTGGCTTTTTTTTGTTTTTTTTTTTTTTAAAGAGACAGAGTCTCACTATGTTGCCCAGGCTGGTCTCTCCTGGCCTCAAGTGATCCTCCCACCTCAGCCTCCCGAAGCACTGGAATTATAAGAATGAGCCACCATGTCTGGCCTGCCTGTGACTTCTATGAAGACTTTTTTCATTTTTCTAATTTAGGACCAAGATTATAAATAATACAATCATCTTTAAAAGACTGCTCCATCACCCACCCTAGGGACCATTCTGTTCTCATTGAAACTAGAGAGAACCAGCCAAGCAAGGTGGCTCACGCCTGTAATCCCAACATTTTGGGAGGCTGAGGCAGGCAGAACACCTGAGGTCAAGAGTTCAAGACCAGCCTGGCCAACATGGTGAAACCCCGTCTCTACTAAAAATACAAAAATTAGCCAGGCGTGGTG
>NW_012105142.1:426366-427526 GCF_000951045.1 Mandrillus leucophaeus
AAAAAAAAAAAAAAAAAAAAAAAACAGGTAAAAATGTTAAGAAAGCTGAGCCTCTATTCAATAAAAGATTAGGCTTCAATGACCACATGAGGTTGGAGTCAAACATTGTGTCATTTGTTAAAAGCACAAGACTGAATGAATGGATAAGCATTAACTGAAGAGGATCAGTTTTGGGTGTTTTTTGTTTTTTGGTTTGAGATGGAGTCTCACTCTGTCTCCCAGGCTGGAGTCCAGTGGCTCAATCTCAGCTCATTACATCGTCCACCTCTGGGCTCAAGTGATCCTCCCACTTCAGCCTCCCAAGCAGCTGGGACTACAGGTGCACGCCATCACACCTGGCTAATTTTTGTATTGTTTTTGGTAGGGACAGGGTTTCACCCTGTTGCCCAGGCTGGTCTCAAACTCCTAGGCTCAAGCAACCTCTCAAAGTGCTAGGATTACAGGTGTCATCCCAGCCACCGCACCTAGCCTAGTGTCCCAGCTTTAATGATGTGCTTCATACCATTACAGTTTCACCAAATAAAGCAATGGAAGGTCACTGTCAGTCAGTGACAAGTGGCTATTCCTATGGCAGACTGAAGAGTCAGGGAGCCCGCACACCCTCACCTTTGATGACAGAAACGGTGGTGATGTTCTCAGCGTCCATTATGCAGATTCCATGATCCACGTCGAAGCCTGAGACCACGTATTTACCATCAGGAGAAAACTTACAGGAGACGATGAAGGTATCATACCTGACCTTCCACTGAAATGAGCCAACAGTCAAAAGGTTGTTTTAAGCCAGGTGTGGTGTGTCGCACCTGTAAACCCAGTGCTGGAAGATCGCTTGAGAACAGGAGCCTGAGACCAGCCTGGGCAACATGCAAGATCTCCATCTCTACAAAAGTAAATCATTAGCCAGGTGTGGTTGTGCTCGCCTGTAGTCCCAGCTACTTGGGAGGCTGTGGCAGGAGGATCATCTGAGTTTGAAGCTGCAGTGAGCTACCATGGCACCACTGCACTCCAGCCTGGGTGACAGAGTTTGCAAGATCCTGTCTCTAAAAATCGTCATCATCGTCATAAAATAAAAACTTGGTTTATCTTGTCTTTCTAAAAATGTTTACAATGAATATAAACTGACCTTTGCACTAACAAGAAAGGTTTTTTTTTTTTTTTTTTTT
>NW_012105142.1:429476-434855 GCF_000951045.1 Mandrillus leucophaeus
CAACATGGTGAAACCCCGTCTCTACTAAAAATACAAAAATTAGCCAGGCGTGGTGGTGCGCACCTGTAATCCCAGCTACTCGGGAGGCTGAGGCATGTAAATATCTTGAACCAGGAGGCGGAGGTTACAGTGAGCCGAGATCACACCACTGCAGTCCAGCGTGAGCAGGAGAGGCTCCATCAAAAAAAAAAGGAAAGAAGGAAGGAAGGAAGGAAGGAGGGAGGGAGGGAGGGAGAGAGGGAGGGAAGGAAGGAAGGAAGGAAGGAAGGAAGGAAGGAAGGAAGGAAGGAAGGAAGGAAATATAACCTAACACACAAGGAACCACAGCACCATCATCCCCCATACTCTTCAGCCACCCACACATGCTCCTTTATATCAAGGGCTTTCAAAGTATCATTTCTTCTGTTTTCCTCTTCTTCTTCTTTTTTTTTTTTAAGACGGAGTTTCGCTTGTCGCCCAGGCTGGAGTGCAATGGCATGACCTCGGCTCACCACAAACTCCACCTCCCAGGTTCAAGCGATTCTCCTGCCTCAGCCTGCTGAGTAGCTGGGATTACAGGCATGCCCTACCATGCCCGGCTAATTTTTTGTTTTTAGTAGAGACGGGGTTTCTCCATGTTGGTCTGGCTAGCCTTGAACTCCCGACCTCAGGTGATCCGTCCGCCTCGGCCTCGCAGCTGTTTTCCTCTTCTAAAGGGGTCTCTGCACCCACAAGGATCAATCACTTTCCTCTCTGTTCACATGTCTGTCTTTTCACAGGAGTATAGTTTAAGAGACTACTTATTTTGTTCTGAAGTGTTTTCTTATACAAAAAAACATAAATGTATCCTTGTCTTCTTACATGGCATGTTTCTGTGGCAAAGTTTGTCCTCTACATAAGATAAATTCCCATGTGGGCATGGTGACCCCCGCCTGTAATCCCAGCACTTTGGGAGGCCAAGGTGGGTGGATCACCTGAAGTCAAGAATTCGAGAACAGCCTGACCAATATGGTGAAACCCCTCTCTACTAAAAATACAAAAATTAGCCAGGTGTGGTGGTGTGCACCTGTAGTCCCAGGTACTCAGGAACCTGAGGCAGGAGAATCACTCAAACCCAGGAGTTGGAGGTTGCAGTGAGCCAAGATCGTACCACTATACTCCAGCCTGGGCAACAGAGCAGGACGCCATCTCAAAAAAAAAAAAAAAAGATAAATTCCCATGAAACTTACATTTTCATACCAGTTTTCTGCTAACTATTTTATAGCTGCTGTTCAGGGTTAAAGTAAATCCATTTTAAAACAAATTCCTAGTAAGGGTGGTGGCTTATACCTATAATCACTGTATTTGGGAGGCCAAGACAGGAGGATTGTTTGAGCTCCGGAGTTGGAGGCTGCAGTGAGCTGTGATTACACCACCACACTACAGCCCGGGTGACAAAGCAAGACCCTATCTCAAAACCAAAAGAGGCCGAGCACAGTGGCTCACGCCTGTAATCCCAGCACTTTGAGGCGCCAAGGCAGGATTGTTTGAGCCTAGGAGTTTGAGACTAGCCTGGGCAACATGGCAAAACCCATCTCTACAAAAATACAAAAATTAGCCAGGTGTGGTGGTGCACACTTGTAATCCCAGCTGCTCAGGGGGCTGAGGCAAGAGGATCACTGAGCCCAGGAGTCCATGGCTGCAGCGAATCATGTTTGCATCACTGCACTCCAGCCTGGGCAACATAGCAGAATCCTGTCTAAATAAAAAATTAAAATTAAAAAACGCCAGGTGTGGTGGCTTATACCTGTAATGCCAACACTTTAGGAGGCCAATGCAGGAGGAGAATCGCTTGAGGCCACAGGTTTGAGACCAGCTTAGGCCACATGGTAAGACGCCATGTCTATTACTTAAAACAAAAACAAAAATGTCACAGGCATGCCTATCTATGGCCTGCCTGCTCGCCCTCCCTCTTCCCAGTGTAAGACGAGGCAAAGATCACCTGCTGCTGTCGGCTGTGATGCTGCACTCTACAACAGGAGCCTTGGGCCTGTGCTCAAAATTGCGAACCACAGAACCATCCACCGCATCCTCAAATCAATGGGAGAGAGAGGAGAAGAGAGTGGTCACTGCCGTGTTTGCTGAAGTCATAAATGGAGGTCAACATTAGCCCTTAGCTTATCTCTGGTAGCAAAATCTGAGAACTCCACGGTCCTGGGACTCTCACTCAGCTCCGAAAGAGGAAAGGACTTTGCAACATGTCCCCTGAGCGGGAAGGACACCCTTGCCATTCTTGGCATCCATGGGAAATTACCCCGCAATTCCACAGACACCAGGTGGAAACTGGCCATGCTGGGGGCACAGCTGCAAACGGATGGTGTTTTCCTTTCCTACCGGCCAAAAAGGCTTTGCAGAATCTAGCAGTGTTTTCCGGGCCAGGCGCAGTGGCTCACGCCTGTAATCCCAGCACTTTGGGAGGCCGAGGTGGGTGGATCACTTGAGATCAGGAGTTTGAGACCAGCCTGGCCAACATGGTGAAACCCCATCTCTACTAAAAATGCAAAAATTAGCTAGGTGTGGTGGCGCACGCCTGTAGTCCCAGTTACTGGTGAGGCTGAGGCAGGAGAATCGCTTGAACCCAGAAGATGGAGGTTTCAGTGAGCTAAGATCGTGCCACTTCATTCCGGCCTGGGCGACAGAGTGAGACTCCGTCTCAAAAAAAGAAAAGAAAAGAAAAGAAAAGAAAAGAAAAGAAAAGAAAAGAAAAGAAAAGAAAAGAAAAGAAAATGATCGTCTTGGGGTGTGGGATCGAGACCCATGCACGCACTCTGGGCGGGCCGGGGCCAGCTCAGGGCAGCGCCAGAATGGATCAGGGTCCATGGGGCTGTGCAGCTTTAGACTCGACAGTGACACCACGTGGCCAAGAGCAGAAACAGCCACTGTGCACAGATCGGCCCACTCCCTCTACACTGGGCATTTGGAAGCAGGACCCCATCCTGTGGACCCAGACAATTTAAAGGGCAAATACTGGTTAGACTTCAAATGAATGAGGGAAAGAGGGTCTAATAAATAGTTGGAAAATAAAGGAGATGTGACAATATTTGGCGTCTAAGTTTATGGTAAGTACATATTCAGTATTTCGGTACAGTCCCAATTTCATAAATGTATGTGGATGTGCGTGGACAGGAAAAAAATACCTATGCCAACATTTTCACAGCCGTTAACTCTGGGGTCAATGGAAAGATGAGTTTTTTCTTTCTTGTGTTTTCATGTGTTTCCTGTAATAAAATCATATTACCTTTGTAATAATATGAGAAAAACTACCAAACTTTTTTTTTTTTTTTGAGACAGGGTCTTGCTCTATCACCCAGGCTGGAGTGCAGTGGCAAGAACACGGCTCACTGCACCCCTTGGCCTCCTGGGCCAAAGCCATCCTCCCATCTCAGCCTCCCAAGTCACTAGGACCACAGGCACACGCCGCCGCGCCTGGCTAATTTTTTGTTTTTGGTAGAAACAAGGTCTCATTATATTGCCCAGGCTGGTCTCAAACTCCTTGGCTCAAGCGATCCTCTTGCCTCAACATCCAAAAGTGCTGCGATTACAGGCATGAGTCACTGTGATCAGCATTTTTATTGTTTTGTTTTGTTGTTTTGTTTTGGTTTTGACACTGGATCTCACTCTGTTACCCAGGCTTCAGTGCAGAGTTGCAATTATGGCTCACAGCAGGCACCACCTCCTGGGCTCAAGCAATCCTCCCAGCTCAACTTCCGGAGTAGCTAGGACTACAGAAGTGCACCACCATGCCTGGCTAATTTTTTATTTTTTATTTTGTAGAGATGAGGGTCTTGCTACATTGCCCAGGCTGGTCTCAAACTCTTGGCCTCAAGCAACTCTCGCCTCAGCCTCCCAAAGCGCTGGGATTACAGATGTGGGCCATTGCACTCAGCTTTCTGGGAGCCTTAAACCCTTTCTTAATCCTCTGGGGTGACTGAGAGGCCCTGGGGCAAGGGAGCCTCTCCCCTTGTCATTGCCCAGGGGATGGGATGGTAACTTACCACCTGTATTATGGTCCACCTTGTATCTTCCAATTCCCCCACATTATTCTCCCACCACCACCACCCTGCCTTTTTTTTTTTTTTTGTATTTTTAGTAGAGAAGGGGTTTCACCATGTTGGCCATGCTGGTCTCGAACTACTGACCTTGCGATCCACCCGCCTGGGCCTCCCAAAGTGCTGGGATTACAGGCATGAGCCACTACGCCCGGCCCTTGTTTCCCCTTTTGAGTTGGCAAAAGGGCCCCCTGGGGCTGCTGTCTGTGTTGGCCAAAGGGCTCTTTTCTCCGTGAAGGGAAGGATGCCTGTTTTCACCTTGGTTGTTGTCCCAAGATTAGAGAACCTAATCTTGGAGAGACCCTCGGTCCCCACAGCAGCCTCCTTGTTCTCGTTCCCTGCCCGTTCCATGCCGCATCCACAATGCGGGCACTGCCACCTCGGCCACCTCGTATGCCCTCCTTCCCATAAGCCGTCCTTCTCCATGTCCCAGGAAGCACATCCAAGTGTTCTCCACCCACACCACGGACCACTCCCAGCCCTCCTCCCTCCACCACCTTCTCCAGGCAGCCCCCATCCCTGTGCTCCCTCCCTCTGCCCTCCTAGCGCCTTCGCCCCTTGTCCTATAAATCGCCACCTCTCCTCTGAGCCCCTGCCTTTGCTGGTCCCATTGGCTGCCACTCCAGGGACCTGTCTCCTCCCCGGCTCTCTCCTCCCATCTTCATCCCCTCCTGCTGGCTGCTTGAGACCCTCAGTTGTGGCTCCCACCATGCGCTTCATGTCCCTCCGTAGGGGGTGAACCCATAACCCTACACAGTCACCTCCTCTTGTCACAGTATCTTGGCCAAAATCTCCGCTGGCCTCCCCTCTCTGCCTCATCCACTGACCCCGTTTCCAGTGCCTGCCCCCAGCAACACCTCAAATCCAAATACCTTTAAATCTTTTAAAAGCCCCTTTTCCTCTAGGTGCGGTGGCTCACGCCTGTAATCCCAATGCTTTGGGAGGCCAAGGCGGGCAGATCACCTGAGGTCAGGAGTTTGAGACAAGCCTGGCCAACATGGTGAAACCCCATTTCTACTAAAAATACAAAAATTAGCCGGGCGTGGTGGTGGGTGCCTGTAATCCCAGCTACTTGGGAGGCTGAGGCAGGAGAATCGCTTGAACTCAGGAGGCGGAGGTTGCAGTGAGCCGAGACCATGCCATTGCACTCCAGTCTGGGCCACAAGAGCAAAACGCTGTCTCAAACAAAAACAAACAAACAAAAAAAAACCCTTTTTCCCTAATTGAAGACTACTGTGAATAACTTGGAAAGTCCATAAATGTACAGAGAAGCTGGGGAAAATATTCTTTTTTTTTTTTTTTTTTTTTTTTT
>NW_012105142.1:435715-437871 GCF_000951045.1 Mandrillus leucophaeus
AAAAAAAAAAAAAAAAAATGCAAGTTTGGCAGTTTTTCTCATACTATTACAAAGGTAATATGATTTTATTACAGGAAACACATGAAAACACAAGAAAGAAAAAACTCATCTTTCCATTGACCCCAGAGTTAACGGCTGTGAAAATGTTGGCATGTTTGTCTTTTTCTTTTTTTCTTTTTTTTTTTTTTTTGAGATGGGGTCTCTCTCTGTCTCCCAGGCTGGAGTGCAGTGGTGCAATCTTGGGTCACTGCAACCTCTGCCTCCCAGGTTCAAGCAATTCTCCTGTCTCAGCCTCCGGAGTAGCTGGGACTACAGGCGCCCGCCACCACACCCGGCTATTTTTAGTAGAGACGGGGTTTCACCATGTTGGTCAGGCTGGTCTTGAACTCCTGACCTCAGGTGATTCGCTCATCTCGGCCTCCCAAAGTGCTGGGATTACAGGCGTGAGCCACCGCGCCCAGCCAGCATGTGTCTTTTTTTTCCTGTCCACACAAGTCCGCATATATCTATGAAACTGGGACCTTGGTGGCCCATGCCTGAAATTCCAGCACTTTGGGAGGCTGAGGCAGGAGGATTGCTTGAGGGCAAGCGTTGGAGACTAGCCTGGGCAATGTAGCAAGACCCTCATCTCTACAATATAAATACAAAAAATTAGCTAGGTGTGGTGGTGCACTCCTGCAGTTCCAGCTACTCGGGGTGTTGAGATGGGAGGATTGCTTGAGTCCAGGAGGTTGAGGCTGCAGTGAGCCATAATTGCACCACTGCTCTCCAGCCTGGGTGACAGAGAAAGACTCTGTCTCTAAAACAAAACAAACAAAAAATGCCTCTAGTGTCATCCTGTGGGGTGTGGGGGTGAGGCTCCCAGAGAAATCAGTAGTTTTTCTAACAAGATCTTGAGGCTCTGGGCTCTGTGGGCCAGGTGTCCATAAGGACAGCTACAGAGGGCAGGAGGGGAGGTGAGTTGAGCCCCGGGGCAGCCCCTTCACACAACTGGTCCTGTGCAGCACGGGCAGACCCAAGGAGGCCCAGGAGGTCATGCAACCCCACAGGGTCACACAGCTGGTAAGTCCTAAACGTGGGGTTCACCACAAACCCTCCTGCCCAGTTGGCATGACCTTGGCACAGATTGTACCTTGTGGCTGTGTGTGTGTCTGTGTGTGTGTGTGTGTATGCGTATTTTCTCCCATTTCCATTTCACAAAAGAACAAGTATGACAATATAGGCCAATGGTCTTAAATTCATTAAAAAAAAAAAAAAAAAGACAACAGTGGGGATTGACTGATAATGTCTCCAAAAAATCCTCTGTTTCAAACCCTTAAATCCTTTTGCCTGTACTGCTAAGAACCGCTCAACTGATGTCTTTATTTCGGATCTCCGTGTAGTGTCTGTCCCCCTAGCAGGAAGTACCACGGAAAGCACTCCTTCGAGGTCGTCTGTAGGGCGAGGGGCTATCCTCTTCCCCGTTACCCAAACCAGAACCCAGGAACCAGCCCCAGCTCCCTCCACTCCTATCTCTGAAGCCAGATGCTGCAAAACTCAGAACGGAGCGTCCTCTCCCGTGAGCCCCAGCCAGCCACACAGCCTTCTGTGGCCTGGCCTCATGGCCACTGCCTTCCCCCAGCCCTGCTCCTCCCCAGCCCTCCTGAGTGACCTGCACTGCCCGGGCCTGCTGCCCATGCCCTGCAGTCCCCTGAAGGGCTCCAGGAGCCACCTCTGCCAACCTCATGTGAACATCACAGCCCCATCCCCGGTGCCCCTGCCTCCGCACCTTGGGGTGCTGATCTGAACCCCGGCCTACCTCTTCCAACCACCCCTCATGAACAGGTCCCAGGCCTGGACACCTTTCTGTCCTCTGTGACCACACAGACCTGGCCATCCAGTCTCTGTGGATGGAACTCAGTTTTCCAGATGAGAAGGAGACTCAGAGAGATGACATCCTAGGCCCCAAACACATCCAGGACTTCCGTTCTCTGACAGGTGTGTGGGGTGGCCGGGCGCCGTGGCTCACGCCTGTAATCCCAACAATTTGGAAGGCCGAAGCAGGCGGATCACTTAAGGCTAGGAGTTTGAGACCATCTTGGCCAATATAGTGAAACCCTGTCTCTACTAAAAAAAAATTAGCTGGAGTTTGAGACCATCTTGGCCAATATAGTGAA
>NW_012105142.1:438461-439982 GCF_000951045.1 Mandrillus leucophaeus
AATCCCAGCACTTTGGGAGGCTGAGGTGGGTGGATCACCTGAGGTCAGGAGTT
Organism: Mandrillus leucophaeus; assembly: GCF_000951045.1. Taxonomy (NCBI): domain Eukaryota; kingdom Metazoa; phylum Chordata; class Mammalia; order Primates; family Cercopithecidae; genus Mandrillus; species Mandrillus leucophaeus. The sequence goes on from NW_012105142.1 coordinate 438,515, forward strand.
CAAGACCAGCCTGACCAACATGGTGAAACCCGATCTCTACTAAAAAAAAAAAAAATTAGCTGGGTGTGGTGGCACATGCCTGTAATCCCAGCTACTGTAATCCCAGCTACTTGGGAGGCTGAGGCAGGAGAATGGCTTGAACCCAGTAGGCGGAGGTTGCAGTGAGCCGAGATCACACCAATGCACTCCAGCCTGGGCAACAAGATCAAAACCCCGTCTCAAAACAAAAAAGTGTGGCGCTCTCAGTCCAGAGGTCTCCATCCCATTCCCACTGTTTCCAGGCCCACAAGCTGGCAGCAGCCACCCTAACTTCATCCAGGCTGGCATCTCACCTTCCCCTCCTTCTGGCACTTTGCTCAGAAGACCTGCAAACCAGGACCCACAAGTGCCTGCGAGTTTAGTGCTGGGGAACTCGACATGGGAGGTGCCTAAGCTTAAGAAAGGTTTTCGCTCCGGGAGCACCTGCCAGTGGGCCACCTACCCACAGCTTCACCGTGCAGTCATGGGAGCCACTGAGGAGCTTTGTGTCATCCACACAGAAGTGACAGGTGCTCACAGCATGCTCGTGCCCACTCAGAATTTTAAATGGGATCTGAAAAAAGGAGAGACCAGATGAGTTAAACATATTGCAGGACACAAGATCAATGTACAACAGTTAATTTTATTTCTAAACACTTGCAATAAACCAACTGGAAAAAAATGAATTTTAAAAATTCTGGCCAAAAAGGGGTGGTTCACGTCTGTAATCCCAGCACTTTGGGAGGCCAAGGCGGGCAGATCACCTGAGGTCAGGAGTTCGAGACCAGCCTGGCCAACATGGCAAAACTCCATCTCTACTAAAAATACAAAATTTAGCTGGGCATGGTGGCGCACGCCTGTAATCCCAGCTACTTGGAGGCTGAGGCAGGAGAATCACTTGAACACAGGAGGCGGAGGTTGCAGTAAGCCAAGATTGCACCACTGCACTCCAGCCTGGGCGACAGAGTGAGACTCCATCTGAAAAAAAAAAAAGTTCTGCCTGGGCATAGTGGCTCATCCCTGTAATCCCAGCACTCTGGGAGGCTGGGGCAGGAGGACTGCTTGAGCTTGGGAGTTCAAGACTCGTTTGGGCAACACAGTGAGACTGTCTGTACAAAATTGGAAAAAAAAGAAAATGAGCCAGGCATGGTGGTGCACACTTGTAGTCCCAGCCACTCAGGAGGCTGAGGCAGGAGGACTACTTGAGCCCAGAAGGTTAAGGTTACAGTGAGCTATGATTGCAGCACTGCACTCCAGCCTGGGTGACAGAGCAAGACCCTACCTTTAAATAATTAAAATTAAAATTAAAATTTTAAATGGGCAAAGGATTTGAACAGATATATCTCCAAAGAAGATATGCAAGGGCTGGGTGCGGTGGCTCACAACTATAATCTCAGCACTTTGGGAGGCTGAGGCAGATGGATCACTTGAGGCCAGGAGTTCAAGACCA
>NW_012105142.1:440622-442181 GCF_000951045.1 Mandrillus leucophaeus
GAGCCGAGGTCGTGCCACTGCGCTCCAGCCTGGGCAACAAGAGCAAAACTCCATCTCAAAAAAAAAAAAAAAAATTAGCCGAGTGTGGTGGTGGGCACGTCTAATCCCAGCTACTTGGGAGGCTGAGGCAGGAGAATCACTTGAACCTGGGAGGCAGAGGCTGCAGTGGGCTGAGATCATGCCAGTGCACTCCAGCCTGGGTGACAGAGCAAGACTCCGTCTAAAAAACAAAAAAGAAAAGGAAAAAAAGAAAAAAAGAAAAAACAGAAAGAAAGAAAAGAAAACCAGAGTGTGATACCATGTCGTATCTGTTAGGATGGCGATCATCAAAGTCCCATAACAAGTGTTGGCAAGGATGTGAATAGTTGAAACCCTCCTAACATTGCTGGTAGGAACGTAAAGTAGTGCAGTTACTTTGAAAAATAGGCAGTTTGACCGGGCACAGTGGCTCACACCTGTAATCCCAGCACTTTGGGAGGCCGAGGTATGTGGATCACCTGAGGTCAGGTGTTTGAGACCAGCCTGGCCAATGTGGTGAAACCCTGTCTCTACTAAAAGTACAAAAATTAGCCAGGCAGGGTGGCATGTGCCTGTAATCCCAGCTACTGGGGGACTGAGGCAGGAGAATCACTTGAACCTGGGAGGCAGGGGCTGCAGCGAGCCGAGATCATGCCACTGCATTCCAGTCTGGGCAACAGAGCAAGACTCTGTCTCAAAAAAAAAATGTGTCATGGCCATGCAACAGAATATTACTTGGTAATGAAAAGGGAAGGAAGCACTGCTACAGGCTACAACATGGATGAACCTTGAGGAAGTTATGCTAAGGAAACGAAGCCAGTCACAAGAGACCACATATGGCTTGATTCTATCACTATAAAAGGTCTAGAATAGACAAATCTATGGACAGAAAGTAGAATTGCCTGGTCTGGGCAGGATGGGTATTGGGGAACTGGGGAGTACAGTACTCTGTGAATACCCTAGAAACCACTACAGCTTCTATGGTTAAATTATATGGTATGTGAATTATATCTCAGTAAAACTGGAAGAAAAAAAAGAGGACAGAGCGCGGAAGCCTGAAGTGTTTCCCCCGACCCGCCCATGGCGACACGTCCCAGGTTGAGTTGTGGAAGTGTAGGGGTGGGGGAAATGTTGGAGGCAAGACAAGGGGTGTGGCCTGGAAGGCAGTATCAGGGTGCTGGGCTGAGTTGGCAGGAGGGCAGGGGTGAGGGGATGCGACGGTTCAGGGCTGCGGTGGCCTTCGGGTTGCAGGTGATATGCGGGGTGTTGATGTGCGGGGTGTTCGGGAAGCGCAGGTGAGGATGCAGGGGATGAGAGGATACCCCGCTTCTAGGGGACTCGGGGACACGGGGACACTGGAACGTGGGCTCGGGCCTCCAGGGCGGGGGAACACGGGCTCCGTTGCCAGGGAGCGCGGAGAGCTGGGACTGGGCTTTTCTCCGGTAGAGTTCGCTAACCCTGGGCGGTCCGGGGCTGCGCGTGCAGGAACGGCTCCCTACCCCAGGAGCGGCCCCAGTTCCCGGGACGTGACCTGCGCAGCC
>NW_012105142.1:446686-448673 GCF_000951045.1 Mandrillus leucophaeus
ACCCCTGACCTCAAGTGCTCATCTCAGCTTCCCAAAGTGCTGGGATTACAGGCATGAGCCACCACACCCAGCCAGTTTTTATCTCTCTCTCTCTCTCTCTCTCTATATATATATATATATTCAGCATATATATATATTTATTCTGGAGACAGAGTCTCACTCTGTTGCCCAGGCTGGAGTGCAGTGACGCAATCATAGCTCACTGCAGCCTTAAACTCCTGGGTTCAAGGGATCCTCCTGCCTCAGCCTTTCAAGCGGCTGGGAACACAAGTGCGCCCCATCACACTGGGCTAAGTTTATTCTTTGTAGAGATGACCTCTCACTCTGTTGCCCAGGCTGGTCTCAAACTCCTGGGCTATAGTGATCCTCCCACCTGGGCCTCCCAAAGGGCTGAGATTACAGTTGTGAGTCACCTTGCCTGGCCCAACTCATTGCTGTTATTATTAATTATTATTCTGAGTTTCCCGTTTCTTCTGACGCTAACTCTATCTCCTGGAGGGGGAGAGCTGAGCCACCCACCCTTGGGCTGCAATTAGGAGCATCACTGTGGATGGCCCTACGGAGACTGTAAGGTCTAGGTGGGGTCAGGGTGCACATGGAGGCGCAGAGCCTCTTGCTAGCCAAGAGTCCTGGTTCCCCAGCAGGTGGCAGTGCGGGGAGCCCCGGCCAGCATCTCCAGCAGGCCCTGCTCGGCTGTCTGACCTTTTCCCACTGCTGTACCACAGATGGGGGAATGGGCCTAGGGACTCTCTGGAGGCCCTGGTGAAGCCAGGTGGGTTTTCCATGGGTTCCCCTGACAGCCCGAGCGCCTTCCTCACGTGTGGGGAACAGGCCACTGTCCCTCGCGGTGGTTCTGACCTTGGAGAGAGGCTCCTGGTCGCCCCAAATCAATTTCTCCGGCATCTGTTGCTTCTCAGGCGACAGCTGCAGCGGTGGTTCCCTGTCCAAGGCCAGGGGGTCGAGGGTGGCCAGCAGGCGCGTGTACGGGATCGACAGCCTGAAGCGGCCTAAGGCCCTCGCCAGGGTTCCCCAGGACAGCTTGCCGGGAGGATACTCGCCGGCAGGGGCCGAGGGTGGCGGCAACTTGCATTCCCTGTCCGGGGCTGTCGGGGAGCACCGCCGCGGCGAGGCCATCTCGAAGCCCTGCCCGCCGGTGGCCGCCCGCAAACCAGGATGGGAACGGTGGCGCCGCGCGCCCGCGCCTGCACCAAGCACTTAAGAGGCGCGCGCTACGCTGGGCCCGCAACTTCGACTTCGCTGCCTCCTCACCCGCTGGGTGAAAAATGGTGCCACCCCGCGCAGCACAGGTTACCCATAGAAAAATGGGCTTTGCAGCTGGGCGCGGTGGCTCATGCCCGTAATCCCAGCACTTTGGGAGGCCGAGGCGGGCGGATCACCTGAGGTCAGGAGTTCGAGACCAGCCTGGCAGGGTTTAGTGAAACCCCGTCTCTACTAAAAAAAATAAAATAAAATAAATACAAAAATTAGCCGGACATGGGGGCGTGCGCCTGTAGTTCCAGCTACATGGAAGGCTGAGGCAGGAGAATGGCTTGAACCCAGGAGGCAGAGGTTGCAAAAAAAAAGAAAAATGGGCTTTGCATTCTGGGAACCAGGCCGAGCCAGCAAAACCAGTGCCCCAGCCTCCAGCCCTCCCCTGTGGTTTCCGTGACTCCGTCACAGGGCAATTTCTTCATGTCCTCTGCCTGGGTACAGCTCCTGGCCAGCCCACTTCAGGTCAAAATAGAAAAGGTCAATAAGTTATGGGGTAGTCCCTGCACGAAATAAGATAGTTATTAGGGGCAGGTTTGCAACATTTGTAATAGCATGAGGGAAGTATCTGTCACAACCCCAACAACAGTAACAGGGAATAAAATGCTACCACCAGTCAGATGACAGCCCCATAGCTGGAAAAGCACAGGGTGGAGTGATTCAAAATATTGAAGGGTGTCAGCTTTGGATGATAAAACTAAAAGTGATTTTCTTCGCG
>NW_012105142.1:448723-452405 GCF_000951045.1 Mandrillus leucophaeus
GGGTATATTAAGTTAAATAATAATTTTTAAAATATATAATTTAATTTAAAAAATAGGAAAACACACACACACATACCCCTAGAACTCCATCATGGGAAAACGTCAGCAAGAGAGAGAAACCATTCCACTACCCCCACCACAGGCTTTTCTGGGGCCCTCCTTTCAGGTTTTTTTCTGCACACAGTCCCTTGGGATCCACTAGATAAAGGGGTCCCAGGGGTTGCAGAGAGAAGTCCCCAACACATAATTACATTTCAGAGGCGCTGACATAGCTCATGCAGAGGACAGAGAATTTGGGCTAAAACAAAACGGTTCTTCTATGTGTAGCATTCATTCACGTATTCCACAAATAAACCTAGAGAACCTCCTCCCCCATGGGGCCTGGACCTGATGCTGCCGCTCAGCAGCCACCTAGGAGTGAAGTCTCCAACTTTGAAGTGTCAGTTGCTGGCAGCCAGATGACACCTTGAGGATGAAACAGGGATGTCAGGCCATGGCAAGAGGCACAGAGGAGACAGTGGCCCCGGCTACTTTAGACGGGCAGTCAGGGAGGGCCTCCCCAAGAGCGCAATACCATGGAGGCAGGGACCCGCCAAGAGCCCTGAGGCCAGATCTGCTTGTAGGTCAGCAAGACAGGGGGACCGGGGAGGAGAACATGGAGAGGTGCCAGATTTGAAATGGCCCGGAAGGCCACAGGCAGATCATCAGACTTCATCTTAAACATGCTGGAAAGCCAGGCAGAGATTTCGAGGAAATTACTAAAAACATACTCTGACATCTGCATGTGAGTGCATTAAATCAAGGCCAAGCGTGAAACGCTACTTACTGAGAATGTTCTTTTTTTTTTTTTTTTTTTTTTTTTTTTTTTTGTATTTTTAGTAGAGACAAGGTTTCACCATGCTGGCCAGGCTGTTTTCGAACTCCTGGTGTCAAGTGATCCGCTGGCCTCGGCCTCCCAAAGCACTGGGATTACAAGCATGGGCCACCACACCCGGCCTCTTCCTTCTTTCTGCTTTTAAAATTGTTGTGATCTATGATGCTACTTTCATAATGTAAAACACAAAGGCTCAGTACTTTATTTTTTGTGGAGACAAGGGTCTCCATGTGGCCCAGGCTGGTCTGGAATTCCTGGGCTCAAGCCATCCTCCTGCCTCGGCCTCCCAAAGCTCTGGGATTACAGGCATGAGCCACCACACCTGGTCTGCACTTTATTTTTGGAAAAGGTCTCCTTGGTGCACATGAAACGGCCTCAGAGCAGGGAGCTGCAGCCATGCAATCCAGGCTGTGGGTGTACATTCTCCCACCTGGTTTCCCTGCCTGTCTCAGACACTTTAGTGACATCTACCCTGAGAGGATGAGGCCCCCTGCCAGGCCCTGGCTCTGCCCTCCCATGGGGCTTCCCAGGTACCAGCAGCAACCCAGTCACCCAAAGAGGGAAGAGCTTCACTCCCAAGAAACGGCAGGAGGGGCCGCAACCGCCTCCTCTCACACACTTGCCCTTCAGTGAGTCCAGACTGTCTTCATCACAAAACCAGAGAGAAGCCTTCACTTTTAACTTCTTTTTTAACATCCCAGGAAATTGTTTAAAAATCACGAAGAAAATAGAAAAATTCCACTTTAATTAAACTGTTCAGTCTGGATTTTTTTTCCCCTGACACTAACTGAAATTAAAAATAGAAATCAATTTCTACAACCTTTCAAGGCAGTCTTTGAAACGTCAAGGTTTTAAAGATTATTTTACAGCAGGAATTTACATATAAATACACTCTGTACAATGCGTTAACTGAACAATCACTGGGCTTCCATCATGGAGGAGAAATGATTCTAGGATGAGCCAGTGCAGCATTCAATTACTGCCTTCTTAGCGGAAGGCTTTTCAGCCTGGAAAAGAAAACAGAAAAGAAAGAAGTGGAAAGTTAGCTACAAGTGAAAAACCAAACAGCTCTGTGAAGGCTGAGAATGCCAGGCCTCCCCAAATCACAGCAGCATGTCTGCACCGATAAAATGCACTCACAATAACCCACAATGAAGTACTGCCTCATCTGTGCTTTTTTTTTCCCCCCCTCCGCCGAGATGGAGTTTCACTCTTGTTGCCAAGGCTGGAGTACAGTGGTACAATCTCAGCTCGCTGCAACCTCTGCCTCCCGGGTTTAAGTGAGTCTCCTGCCTCCGCCTCCAGAGTAGCTGGGATTACAGGCGCACACCACCACGCCCAGCTAATTTTTGTATTTTTAGTACAGACGGGGTTTCACCATGTTGGCCAGGCTTGTCTCGAACTCCTGACCTCGTGATCTGCCCTCCTCAACCTCCCAAAGTGCTGGGATTACAGGCATGAGCCACCGCACCCGGCCAATCTGTGTTCTTAAAATGCTTCTTCTATTACCCTGAAAACACAGATAGACTCACTCACCCACACCTCGTATTAAGACCATTTATAAAAGCAACTTGTTTCCCTAGTCTTATTTAGCCTTGAGAATACAAGCAATTTTTAATTTCAGTTTCACTCACCTACCGCATCTGTTGCATGACCCTTGAGAAGGAACTAAAATATATTCACTCCAGGGCCCAAAGTATCCACGTTGTCCTTTTTTTTTTTTTTTTTAATTTTTTTATAGAGGCAAGGTCTCCCTATGTTGTCTGAGCTGGTCTCGAACTCCTGGGCTCAAGCAATCTTCCCATCTTGGCCTCCCAAGGTGCTGGGATTACAGGCATGAGCCACCATGCCCAGCCCCCAAGTTGTCAATCTTAAAAATGAATTTTTTTTTTTTTTGAGACGGAGTCTCTGTCACCACCCAGGCTGGAGTATGGTGGCACGATCTCGGTTCACTGCAGGTCCACCTCCCAGGTTCAAGCGATTCTCCTGCCTCAACCTCCTGAGTAGCTGGGACTACAGGCGTGTGCTCCCATGCCCGGCTAGTTTTTTTAGTAGAGACAGGTTTGGGGTTTCACCATGTTAACCAGGATGGTCTCAATCTCCTGACCTCATGATCTGCCCGCCTTGGCCTCCCAGAGTGCTGGGATTATAGACGTGAGCCACCACACCCGGCCTAAATCTGAATTTCATACATATAGGAATGTTCGTGGCAGTTCTATGTGAAACAGAGCTGAATCACACTGGCTGCAGATCCCTGCTCCACAGCCTCAAAGTAGAAAACCCAGTATCCACACAACAGAAGAGATAAACACACTGTGGTGTGTTCACAAGAAGGACTCTTCCACAGCAGTGACTACAAGCCCCTCACTGCAGCCTACGATCATCTGAAGGAATCTCAGAAGCCAGACGCTCAAAGAGTTCACACAACACCCTTCTTCCAAATAAAGATGAAATTGGCAAGAGTAGTCTGGTGCAGTGGCTCACGTCTGAGCCTGAGGCAGGAGGATCACTTGAGGCCAGGAGTTTGAGACTAGTCTGGGCAACATAGGAGATTTCATCTCTACAAAAAAGACTTTTTTTTTTTTTTTTTTTCTGAGACGGAGTCTCGCTCTGTCACTCAGGCTGGAGTGCAGTGGCACGATCTTGGCTCACTGCAAGCTCTGCCTCCCGGGTTCACACCATTCTCCTGCCTCAGCCTCCTGAGTAGCTGGGACTACAGGCGCCCGCCACTACACCTGGCTAATTTTTTTTGTTTTTGTTTTTTTGAGACAGAGTCTTGCTCTGTCACCCAGGCTGGAGTGCAGTGGC
>NW_012105142.1:452785-458638 GCF_000951045.1 Mandrillus leucophaeus
AAAATACAAAAATTAGCTGGGTGTGGGGGCGGGCACTTGTAATCCCAGTTACTTGGGAGGCTGAGGTAGGAGAATTGCTTGAACCCGGAAGGCAGGGGTTGCAGTGAGACAAGATTGCACCACTGCACTCCAGCCTGGGTGACAGAACGAGACTCCATCTAAAAAAACAAACAAACAATGTGTATGTGCGTCCATGTATGTGAGTGTGTGTGTGTGTGTGTGTATGTGTGTGTGATTGCACAAAAAAGTTCTTAAAGGTTACATATGGAACTGATGGCAGAAGTTACTATGGAGAAAGTAGAGGTCTGGAGAACTGGTCAGGGCTCCTTTAAGCACTGGCTGTAAGGTCTGAATTTTCATAATGATAATATATTCACTTATCACTTACATAATTAGATATTCAAACTTTTTAAAAAGCCTAGTTAATACACACATTATTTTTTCTTTTAGGGAGAGGGTCTTGCTCTATCACCCAGGCTGGAGTGCAGTGGTACGACTGTGGCTCACTGCAACCTCCAACTCCCCGGCTCAAGGGATCCTCCCACCTCAGCTTCCCAAATAGCTGGAGGCACAGTTGTGCACCACCACGCCCAGCTAATTTATTTTTGTTTTTATTGTAGAGATGGGGTCTCACTACGTTGCCCAGGCTGGTCTCAAACTCCTGGGCTCAAGCGATCCTCCTGCCTCAGCCTCCCAAAGTGCTGGGATTATAAACGTGAGCCACTCCACCAGGCCTACCACTTTCTCATTTCTGATATTTGCCTCTAAGCAAACACATCAAGCACTCAGTAAGCCTCTAAAGGTTTCTTAAAAACCCTCCATCTCCCACTGCCCACCGTCTCAGCAGCTCCTGGGGCGACACGTCTGCCATTTCCTCATCACTCTGGCTGTCACTGCTGTCGGAACTCTCGGAGCTACTACTTTTTTCTGGTTTTTTATTCTTTTGCTTGCCTTTGTGTTTGTGCTTCCTGTGTTTCTTCTTCTGTAAAAAAAAAATAAATAGTGGCAGGGGGAAACAAAGGTATTTTTTCTTCCTTCATTCAATACAACGAAAGGTTAACAAGGCTGCAGTGATGGAGTCATTAAAAAAAAAGTTTAAACCTCATTAGAGCGAGTGAGAGGGACAGCCTAAGAAGACAGCACAGGGCAGACGGTTGTGCCCCTCTCAACTGTGCAACCTGACCCAGCTGCGCCTCCAGCAACAAACACAGCAGAACTAAGGAGGCGCAGACAGGACCCATCGTAACACTTGATGTCATAAGACGTAACACCACACGTCTTATGCGTGGTGACCTGTGCCGCCTCCAGTGAACCCGACTTGTTTATTGTGTCAGGCCCCTGGGAAACTTCATGTCAGGATGATGGGCACCCAGGAAAACCACAAGGAAGAAACTGGCAGAAGGTTACCAAACAGCAGATACACTGGTAAGGACACACAGATTTGGCTGTCGCACATTTTCTTCCTTTCACTAGGAGGGAACACCCGTCATCCTCTATACATGGGAGTGCTTCCTTCTGGTGGCCAGCAAGAAAACTGTTTCTAATTTCTTCAACTGCTAGTCCAGACTACTTTGGGTACCCGACAAGAACATTAACCTAATTAAAGTCTGTGCTGTAACCCAAAAGAAGCCATGGATGATGACATAAGAGACGTCAACAGTGGAAGCACGTGCCTGCCTTCCATTTGAATTCTTCTACTTCAAATGACAAGTGATGGACTAAAATCTCAAACTGTAATAAAGACAAAGTAGCTGAGAAATGCTGAAAATAATACCTTCACTTAATATTGAATAAATCAGAAATTGTTTTATTATTTAATATCCATTGCTCTAAGATCCTTAAATGCCCTTTTTTTCTTTTTAATGTTCACAAAAAACTTTTTTTAAGGGCTGGGCATAGTGCCTCATGCCTGTAATCCCAGCACTTTAGGAGGTAGATCACTTGAGGTCAGGAGGTCAAAACCAGCTTGGCCAACATGGTGAAACCCCGTCTCTACTAAAAATACAAAAAATTAGGCGGGTGGCACACACCTGTGGTCCCAGCTACTTGGGAGGCTGAAGCAGGAGAATTGCTTGAACCCAGGAGATAGAGGTTGCAGTGAGCCGAGACTGAGTCACTGCACTCCACCCTGGACAACAGAGTGAGACTCCATCTCAAAGAAAAAGGGGGAGGATGATGCGGTTTACATGCAAAAGAAAATGTTTCTGAAAAATCAAGGGTTTGCATTGAATGTCGACATTTCTGTTAAGTCTCAGAAAGAACTGTGACTTGGCCACCAGATCCGCTCTTCAACTGCGGTATATGACACTCCTGGGGGCTGACCAACGGGTGCCACCCCACACTGATCCTGGGGTACACACAAGTCTCTCACCTTCTCTTTCTTCCGCCTGTGCTCTTTCTTGGCCTTGTGCTTGTCTTTGTTCTTTTTATGTTTCTCTTTTTGAGGAACCTCAAGTGTCTGACGAGCATCTGAAACACAAAGGTAATAAACACAGGACCTATAGAGGGTGAAAACAAAGACATCCAAAAGTAAGCTCCTAAATTGCTGAATCAGGCATCTAGTGTAGATGGAACGTTGAACACTGAGGAAGAACTCCTGCCCTCGGATTAGCTTCTGCCTCACTGAGAAACAGATTAGCACACCACCTTGCAGAGCTGTATTTAGAAAGCTGCCAGAGACCTCAACAAAGACCTGTGTGATCCAATCAGTATCCTGCTGTGACCCCAGCTGCCAGATGCAGATAAAGTCAGACCAGAAAGCCCACAAGCCTTTTGTAATTCAACATTGTCAGATAACCTCAGAAACAGACCAGAATTGGAACTCAGCTCTGCTGCCAGCACTGTGATCTTCAACACATCGCCTAACCTCTCCCAGGCCCAGTCTCCCCAACTATAAAATGGGGACCATAAGAATCCTGATCCTTTTAGGGACACAGATTAGACTAGACAGGGCCATGTCCGTGATTCCCAAAGCTCAGAATCTGGCACCTAAATGTTAGCTCTTCTTATATCATCCTCTGTCTACAAAAACATATTTTGTAAGAATTTGTCTTATAAGTGGAAACACTGAAAAAACTACTATCAAAACAACATAATGGGCTGGGAGCAGTGGCTCGTGCCTGTAATCCCAACACTTTGGGAAGCCCAGGCAGGAGGATCCTTGACCTCAGGAGTTCAAGGCCAGCCTGGGCAACATAGTGAGACCCTATCTCTACCTAATTAAAAAAAAATAATAATGTATATAATCATTAAAAATCATTAAAGAATTTGCATGTGCCTCAATTCTCCATCTCCAAATTCAGACCAAAATGTTTTCATTTTCATAGGTCATTAATTTCCGGGTGACCAAATCAACAAAAATTCACAATAGTAGAAGCAGTGAAAGTCATTAAATCAGTTTTTTTCACCTAAAGAAAAGTTTCAGCCAGGAACGGTGGCTCACGCCTGTAACCCCAGCACTTTGGGAGACCGAGGTAAGTGGATCACTCGAGGTCAGGAATTCAAAATCAGCTTGGCCAACATGGTGAAACCCCGTCTCTACTAAAAATACAAAAATTAGCCGGGCGTGGTGGCATGCATCTGTAACCCCCACTACTCGGGAGGCTGAGGCAGGAGAATCACTTGAACCCGGGAGGCAGAGGTTGTAGTGAGCCGAGATTGTGCCACACTCCAGCCTGGGTGACAGAGCAAGACTCCATCTCAAAAAATAAATAAATAAATAAAAAGAAAAATAAAAGTTTCAAGATGTTTCGTAAGGGTGAATATTTTCTCAACTCAGTTAAACAGATGCCTGTAACTTTGTAGTCCTGTTTCTTTGTGGGTTTTTTGGTGGTGTTTTTTTTTTTTTTTAAGACAGGTTCTCGCTCTGCCACCCAGACTGGTGGGCAATGGTGCAATCACAGCTCATGACAGCCTTGACCTGGGTTCACATGATCCTCCTACCTCAGCTTCCTGAGTAGCTGGGACTACAGGCATGTACCACCATACCCGGCTAATTTTTTTTTATTTTTTTGTGGAAATGAGGGTCTCCCTATGTTGCCCAGGCTGGTATCAAACTTTTGAACTCAAGGGATCCTCCGATCTTAGCCTCCCAAAGTGCTGGGATTACAAGTGTGAGCTACCATGCCCAACTAGATTTTTCAAAATTCGACCTCCCAAAACTTTTAATTTTTCCAAAATTCTTTTAATTTTTTTCTTTTTTTTTTTTTTTTTTGAGATAGAGTTTCACTCTTGTTGCCCAGGCTGGAGTGCAATGGTGTAATCTTGGCTCACCCCAACCTCCGTCTCTCAGGTTCAAGCGATTCTCCTGCCTCAGCCTCCTAAGTAGCTGGGATTACAGCCATGTGTCACTATGCCTGGCTAATTTTGTATTTTTAGTACAGATAGGGTTTCTCCATGTTGGTCAGGCTGGTCCCAAACTCCCAACCTCAGGTGATCCGCCCACCTTGGCCCCCACAAAGTGCTGGGATTACAGGTGTGAGCCACCTCACCCAGCCTTTTATTTATTTATTTGAGACAGCATCTCACTCTGTTACCCAGGCTGCAGTGCAGCAGTGGGATCATAGCTCACTGCAGCCTCAACCTCCTGGGCTCAAGCAATCCTCCCACTTCAGCCTCCTGAGTAGCTGGGACCACAGGCACGCACCACCACACCAGGCCAATTTTTTTCTTTTTTATTTTTTTAAGAGATGCAATCTCTCTATGTTGCCCAGGCTGGCCTCAAACTCCTGGACTCAAGCAATTTTCCCGCCTCAGTCTTCCAAAGTGCTAAGATTACAGGCATGAGCCACCACACTCAGTCCAAAACTTTTTTTTAACACTAGTTTTTTTCAAAAATCATTTCCCTAAATAACCTATAGACCAAATTAAGTCACTATCACAAGGGTATCAAAGACATTATGGGAAAGGGACATAAAAGACTTGGCTTTCAAGTGCTGACACCAATTTGAAACTAAAGAGGCCGGGCGCAGTGGCTCACACCTGTCATCCCAGCACTTTGGGAGGCCGAGGTGGGTGGATCACGAGGTCAGGAGATCGAGGCCATTCTGACTAACACAGTGAAACCCCGTCTCTACTAAAAACACAAAAAAATTAGCCAGGCGTGGTGGCAGGCACCTGTAATCCCAGCTACTTAGGAGGCTGAGGCAGGAGAATGGCGTGAACCCAGGAGGTGGAGGGTGAAATCCCATCTCTACTAAAAATACGAAAAATTAGCCAGGCACCTGTAATCCCAGTTACTCCATTGGCTGAGGCAGAAAAATCACCTGAACTTGGGAGGCAGAGGTTGCAGTGAGCTGAGATCGCGCCACTGCACTCCAGACTGGGTGACAGAGTGAGACTGTCTCAAAACAAAACAAAATAAAATAAAAATGCTGAACAACTATAGCAAATAAGAAATACATTCACTGCAATTTGTCAAAACTTCGTACTTTTTTTCCTCTGCTTTTTAATCCTGTCTTTGAAAGCAGTTAGCTAACCAAACCAGTATTCATATATGGACACCATGGAAAACTATAAAGTGAATAATGGAATTTATATGTTATTTATATATCTGGGCCATGTTACAGATGTTTGTTAACGTAGCCCTCAAAGAGATGATAAACAAGTCTAAATGTTTTAACTTGAGATGCCGATTTAAGATGGCATTGAATAGAAGTTGTTGACAGATATTTGGGGAACAGAATGGGGGACAGATTGTATTCACTTCTGAGAGGACCATTTTATTGTATTTGCTACATTAGCTAAAGTAAAAAGGAGGCTTGGCGGCTGGGTGTGGTGGCTCACGCCTATAATCCCAGCACTTTGGGAGGCTGAGGCAGGCGGATCACCTGAGGTCAGGAGTTCGAGACCAGC
>NW_012105142.1:459519-465286 GCF_000951045.1 Mandrillus leucophaeus
AAGGCCTTTTTTTTTTTTTTTTTTTTTTTTGAGACAAAGTCTCGCTCTGTCACCCAGGCTGGAGTGCAGTGACGTAATCTCAATCTCGGCTCACTGCAACCTTCGCCTCTAAGGTTCAAGTGATTCTCGTGCCTCAGCCTCCTGAGTAGCTGGGATGACAGGCACACACCACCATGCCTGGCTAATTTTTATATTTTTAGTAGAGATGGGGTTTCACCAAATTCGCCAGGGTGGTCTCAAACTCCTGACCTCAAGTGATCCGCCCACCTCAGCCTCCCAAAGTGTTGGGATAACAGGCGTGAGCCACCCGCCCGGCTAGAGCCACTGTGCCTGGCTGCAGCCTCTTTCTCTCTCTGTTTTTTTTTTGGGGAGGGGATAGTCTTGCTCAGTCACCTGGGCTGGAGTGCAGTGGCACAATCTCAGCTCACTGCAACCTCTGCCTCCCGGCTTCAAGCGATTCTCCTGCCTCAGCCTCCCGAGTAGCTGGGACTATAGGCGTGCGCCACTATGCCCAGCTAATTTTTGCATTTTTAGTAGAGATGGGGTTTCACCATGTTGGCCAGAATGGTCCGATCTCTTGACCTCATGATCCTCCCACCTCAGCCTCCCAAAGTGCTAGGATTACAGGCATGAGCCACCGCGCCCGGCCAGCCTCTTTTTCGTTAAGCTCTGTTGGGAAACTTGTATAACAAAACTTAAGATACTTAGGACCCTCCTGTAAACATGTGGCAGGTAAGGAAATAAAGTTTGGAGGTCTCTGAAGCTGTACAGAAACAACTATCATTTTAGGCACTAGGTGGAGACAACGGGTTTAAAATGTGACTGAAAACATATAAACCAGAAGCAAGCGCATGTGTTTGATTGGCTGTAAGTCACACTGTCCCCATCTCAGGGCAGTCACACACTGATAAAAATGGGTGAACCAAAGGGCTCTGCACTCACTGGGGCAGAAGACGGGAGGCAGCCGTGGGCCGAACTCTTCTCTTTCATCTATCTGCATCTTTTGTATCGGGATGGAAGGTGGCGGCTCCCGGGGTGCTGGCACGAGAGCTGAAAAACAGCAGGGTGTTCATGTCATTTGCCTGCCCCATGTTCATGTCTCTGAGTCTTTCATTCATGTCTTTTGCCACCAGATAACGTATGCTTGCCCACACCACTTCACTGCTGCCAGGTGCTAAGGATGCAGCAGTGAACTTGCATACCCCGGCGCTGCCCTTGTGAACTCCGGAGCTGGAAGTCAGTCACATGAGGGCGCCTGTGACCAAGGGCACCAATGGCTGAGGTACAGAGTGCCGAGTGTACCTGTGGGCACATAGCCTAGCGCCCCTAAGACCTGAAAAGTAGAAATGTGTCCCCAAGAAAGGGCCATCTGAGAAGCAAACAACTTACAAACCATCAGGAGTGAAAGACTATGTCCCATCGCAGAGAACTGCGGGACACAAAGTTTCACTCCAAATAAATTATCAAAGAAAAAACCTTGGCCGGGTGCGGTGGCTCAAGCCTGTAATCCCAGCACTTTGGGAGGCCGAGACAGGTGGATCACGAGGTCAGGAGATACAGACCATCCTGGCTAACCCGGTGAAACCCCGTCTCTACTAAAAAATACAAAAAACTAGTCGGGCCAGGTGGCGGGCGCCTGTAGTCCCAGCTACTCGGGAGGCTGAGGCAGAAGAATGGCGTAAACCCGGGAGGCGGAGCTTGTAGTGAGCTGAGATCCGGCCACTGCACTCCAGCCTGGGCGACAGAGCGAGACTCCATCTCAAAAAAAAGAAAAAAAAGAAAAAACCCTGAAGATAAATGATCATATTCATGTTAATAATCTTATTTTTTAAACAGATTACTGTATGTTCAGATAGAAGAGATATAAAAATTTTAAAAGTCTGGAAAACTAGCCAGGCACTGGGATTGTGTAATCCCAGCACTTTGGGAGGCTGAGGTGGGCGGATCACCTGAGGTCAGGAGTTCGAGACTAGCCTGGCCAATATGGTGAAACGCCATCTCTACTAAAAATACAAAAATTAGCTGAGCATGGTGGTGCACACCTGTAATCCCAGCTACTTGGCAGGCTGAGGCAGAAGAATCGCTTGAAACCAGGAGGTAGAGGTTGCAGTGAGCCGAGATTGTGCCACTGCACTCTAGCCTGGGCAACAGAGAGACTCCATCTCAGAAAAAAAGTCTGGAAAACTATACATCAAAGTGTTTACATTGGTTATTTCTGGCCAGGCACGGTGACTCACACCTGTAATCCTAGCACTTTGGGAGCCCACTGCAGGTGGATCACTTGAGGCCCAGAGTTTGAGACCAGCCTGGCCAACATGGTGAAATCCCATCTCTACCAAAAATACAAAAATTAACCAGGCATGGTGGTGCACGCCTATAATCCCAGCTACTTGGGAGGCTGAGGCAGGACAATCGCTTAAACCCAGGAGGTGGAGGTTGCAGTGAATCAAGACCACACCATTGCACTCCAGCCTGGATGATAGTGAGATTCCACCTCAAAAAAAAAAAAAAAAGCTATCTTTTAAAATAAAATTGTTACTTTCTTTTTTTGCTTTGAGACAGAGTCTTGCTCTATCACCCAGGCTGGAGTACAACGGTTCAATTTTGGCTCACTGAAACCTCCACCTCCCAGGTTCAAGTGATTCTCCTGCCTCAGCCTCCTGAGTAGCTAGGATTATAGGTGTGTGCCACCATGCTCCGCTAATTTTTGTACAGACAGGATTTCACCGTGTTGGCCAGGCTGGTCTCGAACTTCTGATCTGAACTGATCCACCCACCTCAGCCTCCCAAAGTGCTCAGATTACAGATGTGAATCACCATGCCTGCCTGAAATTTTTACTATATTTAAATACTTCTCAATTAGGATAAGTTGGAAAATCAAACACAGTGATCCAAAAAATATACCAGAGATACATATCTAATAGAAAAAAAACCAGCTCTGTTCTATCTCAATTAAAAATATAAGATTGGCCAGGTGCGGTGGCTCGTGCCTGTAATCCCAGCACTTTGGGAGGCCGAGGCAGGCAGATGACTTAAGTCTAGGAGTTCAACACCAGCCTGGGCAACGTGGCAAAACCCTATCTCTACTAAAAATACAAAAATTAGCGAGGCGTGGTAGCACATGCCTGTAGTCCCAGCTACTCAGGAGGCTGAAGTGGGAGGACTGCTTGAGCCCAGGAGGTGGAGGCCTCAGTGAGCCAAAGATTGAGCCACTGTACTCCACCCTGGGGACAGAGCAAGATCCTGTTTCAAAAAAAAAAAAAATTGTATTTATATAAAAGATTACATATCATTGATTGCTAATCATCTGGGTTTAAGACTCTGTCGCAGAGTCATTTTCTTCTTCTTTAGATCCTTGAGTCTGAAATACTGACATACCATGAGCCACGGATGATGTTTCCCCCAAGTCAGTGTCTTGGGAGCTTTGGAAGTTGGCCTCCCCAGAGCCTGCCTGATCGTCCTCGCTGTCATCTTGTTCATCCTCGGAGGATGAGGACTTTTCATCTGAGGAGCTGGCAAAGATGGCCCTGAATAAGTCCATGGATGGGCGGCTCCCTTCTTCAGCCTGTGCGTCCACACCTTTGTTGACTGTCTGTATTGACAGTGAAATAAGAGTCAGGGATACAGAGGCAAGGGTAAAAGGGAGGAGACATTCTAGAATATACTCCTAGACACACATATTTATGTTTATGCTCATGTATATGGATATCCATAGCCACACACCACCCAACTAAATAGTGATCACTCACATAGCTTTTATTTTTGTGGTGTTTCTGAGTCAACAACTGTAGAATGTGATGATGAGGTCAAAGCAGCTGAAATCTCTCATGGACTGGTCATTAATCAGAAGTGCAAAGGATCCCCAAAAATGCAGTAGAGCACCGTGCCTCTGTTCTATTTCCAAACTTAGATTCAGGCAACTTAGCAAACCCCAAACAAAATAAACTCAAAAGAATTCACACCCAGATACATCACAATATAACCGCTAAAATCCAAAGACCAAGTAAAAATCTTGGAAGCAGCCAGGAGAAAAAAAGGGTCAATTCACCTCATTATGTACAGAGGAATAATAATTTGTTTTGGGGTTTTTTTGAGCCAGGGTCTCACTCTGTCACCCAGGCTGGAGAGCAATGGTGTGACCATAGCTCACTGCAGTGTTGACCTCCTGGGCTCAAGTAATCCTCCCACCCCAGCCACTTAAGTATCTGGGACCACAGGTGCACACCACCACACCCAACTAGTTTTTTAATTTTTTGTAAAGATGGGATCTCACTATGTTGCCCACCAAGAAAGAGCAATCCTAGTTTGAGACCAGCCTGGCCAACATGGTGAAACCCCATCTCTACTAAACACACAAAAATTAGCCAGGCATGGTGGTGCACACCTGTAGTCCCATCTACTTGGGAGGCTGAGGCAAGAGAATCAGTTGAACCCGGGAGGGGAGGCAGAGCTTACAGTAAGCTGAAATCGTGCCACTGCACTCCAGCCTGGGTGACAGACCAAGACTTCATTTCAAAAAAAAAAAAAAAGAGAGAGAAATAGGAATCCTAAATGTGCACTTCAAAATACAGAAGGCAAAAATAAGTTTGGAATACAGTCTGGCAGCTTCTTATAAAGTTAAATATACACGTACATATTTTCCAGGATTCCCACTACTAGGTTTGTACTCTAGAGAAATGAAAACATATTCACACAAAAACCTGCACATGAACGCTCCCAGCAGCTTTATTTGTTATAGCCAAAAGTTAGAAACAAGCCACATGGCCTTTAAGGGGAAATGGATCAATAGTTGGCTGCCTCTACTGGTGAGTCACAAGGAGAAAGTTTCAACAAAGAGAAAAGCAAGGGCCATCACACTCAGCGTGGCAAAGAGAATCCGGAAGCCCCAAATACCTGATTTGTGGATGATTCTGGTGCACGCTCTTCCTCTTTGTTTACTAAGGGGCTGGACTCTTGTTTAGGTGGCCCGGCTTTTGATCTAGCCAAGCTTAAAAATTCACTAATGGAATCTTCTTTCTTTTCCTGTTTAGAGGTATCCCATCTGGATGGTTTTCTTGATTCTGAAAAGTAGGACATAACTCCAGCATTAGCAAGGAAAAGGCAAGTTCTTCACCACTGCCCTTTCACTCGCTCAGAATGTCAGCATGCCTATTACAGGGCCTGGCACCGTGCGGGGGGTGTTGGGGAGGTAGGTGGCAGAGGCAGAGACAGAGCCCCAACCCCAAGGAGTAAACATCTGGACCATTACAACATGAGCTAAGTTATTAATAAGAGGAATTCCCTCAACAGAGGGAGAATATGCACCATTCATATCGTTAGGACTAAACTACCCTTTAATTCTGTCTTCCTACAGGCTAGGGGTTGAGGCCCTGGTCAATCAGAGACCCCCAGGATGCCCTACTCACTGTCGGGACCTCGGTGCTGTGATACTTTTTCCCTTGGTGCTTGAGTGGTGGGCAAGGAAGCTGTCTCTGGAAGCGTCAGAAAGTTGAAGACTGAGTACTTGTCACGCTTCACTCTTGGTAAGCCAACTAAAGTTGAACTGGGAATTGAAAAAGAATCACTTTAATAACAACCAGTAGGACAAAATCCACCTCCTGAAAAACTTTCCATCTCAAGTTTTCCACCTCCTCTGCATGACTAAAAAGTCCCCTAAGGGCCGGCGCGGTGGCTCACGCCTGTAATCCCACACTTTGGGAGGCTGAGGCGCGCGGATCATGAGGTCAGGAGATCGAGACCATCCTGGCTAACATGGTGAAACCCCATC
>NW_012105142.1:465741-474538 GCF_000951045.1 Mandrillus leucophaeus
AAAGAGCGAGACTCCGTTTCAAAAAAAAAAGTCCCCTAAGATGCTTTCACTTCTCAAAGCAGTTCGAGAATCTGGGTGACTGACTTTAGGTCCCATGAGTTTTTCCTTATTATGATAAGGGCAAGAATTTAACTTTGAAAATGGATTTCTATTAAGGAAAAGTTCCACTGATAAAAATATACCTAAAGTTTCTGACAGTCTGGTTTGACTACCTATGCTATTTTTTTTTTTTTTTCCTTGAGACTGAGTCTCGTTTTGTCACCCAGGCTACAGTGCAATGGCACAATCTTGGCTCACTGCAACCTCCGCCTCCCAGGTTCAAGCAGTTCTCCTGCCTCAGCCTCCCAAATAGCTGGGACTATAGGTGCGCACCACTACACCCAGCTAATTTTTTGTATTTTTAATAGAGATGGGGTTTCACCATGTTGGCCAGGCTGGTCTCGAACTTCTGACCTCAAGTGATCTGCCCGCCTCAGTCTCCCAAAGTACAGGGATTACAGGTGTGAGCCATTGCACCCGGCCTACTATCTTGAAGTGTTCTGTTTGCTTGATTTTTTAGAGATGGGGTCTTACTATGTTACCCAGGCTGGCCTCGAAATCCTGGGCTCAAGCGATCCTCCTGCCTTGGCCTCCCAAGCTAGGATTACAAGTGTGCACCACCACACCCCACCTCTTGAAGTGTTATTAATCAAATAAGAAAGTGTTTAACTTTTATAATGATAACTTAAAAACATAAGTAACATTGTAAATGTAAACCACAGGAGCAGCATTAAGAAGGTGGCAAATGAGAGAGGCATAATGCTTTTGTAACTTGACATAGCTGAGTTTCATAGCTTCAGTAGGGAATAAAGTTTGCTATCCGGATTTCGTTTTAGTAACAAATTATAGAAGTAATTTATCAAAGCAAATCTACAAAATGTGTACATTTGTAATATCCAGGGATATACAAATAAGTTCATGTAGAAAAAACAAGAATTTATATGAGTATGTAAGGGGAAAATTAGCTTTAATCTCAAGAATACATTTTGTACTGATGTAAAGGTTTATCCAACTTACTCTGGATAAGGGTCGGGAACATTAAATCTCTTACATAGCAGCTTGTCAGGGTGCCACTCAAACGTGTCTCGGGTGAGCTTCCCAAACATCTTCATCTTCACGGCCGACTGCTTGTCCCCAACATCATTCTGGGAAAAGACATGCATTTTGTTTCATCAAGTGGTTGCACCATTGACCTGACTGCCCTCCCATTTAAAATTTTCAAGCAATCTTCTAGAAATGCGAAAAAAGTTTGTGCTATAACATTTTTGCTCCAGTACATTGGAAACTAGGCATAAAATGGTTTCTTATTCTCCTATACCATGTATGTTTTGATCTTCTCACCGAGGGATTAAAAATATTTGGCTCGGCTGGGTATGGTGGCTCATCTCTGTAATCCCAGCACTTTGGGAGGCTGAGGTAGGCGGATCACCTGAGGTCAGGAGTTCAAGACCAGCCAGGCCAACATGGCGAAACCCCATCTCTACTAAAAATACAAAAATTAGATGGGTGTGGTGGTGAGCACCTGTAATCCCAGCTACTCGGGAAGCTGAGGCAGGAGAATCGCTTGAAGCCAGGAGGCGGAGGCTGCAGTGAGCTGAGATCGCACCACTGCATTCCAGCCTGGGCGACAGAGAGAGACTTCATCTCAAAAAACAAAAGAAAAAACACTTTTGGCTAGGCAGTGCTTTAATATTAAAGTTCACCAGGTAAGGGACATGATGACAACAGACCTCTTGGTCTCGAGGGACTTCAACCTGATCTGAGTCATCCTCCTCCTTGGCGTGAGTGAACCTGGAGGACAAGGTCGAATGGGAAGACGCGTACAGCAGGGCCGCCCGGGCAAACTCATCCCGCTCCCGGCCTCGCTCCCACTCTGTCATGCTGGGGTCCAGACAGCGTTCCAGAGCATCTGCGGGGCAGAGAACAGGAAGCGTCTTCACTTCTCAGAAAAACATGGGGCTTACAAGAGAACATCTGCTGGGCACCACTGTATATTTCCTAAGTCCTTATCCTTGTTTTTATGACTATGGGAATGGTGAGGTATTTGGCAGGTAATACTGTTCTTTCCTTCAAAATTGTGCTTTTTCAAAAAAAAATTAGGCCAGGCGCAGTGGTTCATACCTGTAATCCCAGCACTTTGGGAGGCCAAGACAGGTGGGTCACTTAAGGTCAGGAACTCGAGACCAGCCTGGCCAACATGGAGAAACCCCATCTCTACTAAAACTATAAAACTTAGTTGGGCATGGTGGTGCACACCTATAATCCCAGCTGCTCAGGAGGCTGAAGCAGGATAATCGCTTGAACCCGGGAGGTGGAGGTTGCAGTGAGCTGAGATTGCAGTGAGCCAAGATCCTGCCACTGCACTCCAGCCTGGGCAACAGAGCAAGACTCCATTCAAAAAAAAAAAATTATTATTTTTATATTTAAAAAAATATATATATACATATATATACACGTATTTTTAATATAGGTAGGATCTCACTATGTTGCCCAGACTGGTCTTGAACTCCTAGGCTCAAGTGATCCTCATCTCAGCCTCCCAAAGTACTGGGATTACAAGCATGAGCCACCGTCCCCAGCCAAAATGATGCTTTTATTGAATTCTGTCTACCAAACATAACAGAGAAAACCATGTGGGAGACTAATGCTTGGTTAAATCTTTAGCAGTAAGGAACCTGTCACCACTCCCAGACAGTGATAAGTTGACCCCAACCACATCCTGACGTTTTGGCAGAAAAACACTCTTTCACTAACCAATTTTTTTTTTTTTTTTTCTGAGACGGAGTCTTGCTCTGTCGCCCAGGCTGGAGTGCAGTGGCACGATCTCTGCTCACTACAAGCTCCACCTCCCAGGTTCACACCATTCTCCTGCCTCAGCCTCCTGAGTAGCTGGGACTACAGGTGCCTGCCACCACGCCCGGCAAGTTTGCAAGTTTTTTGTATTTTTAGTGGAGACGGGGTTTCACCGTGTTAGCCAGGATGGTCTCGATCTCCTGACCTCGTGATCCGCCCGTCTCAGCCTCCCAAAGTGCTGGGATTACAAACGTGAGCCACCGCGCCTGGCCCACCTTTTTTTTTTTTTTTAAAGCAAATAAACATTAGTGATGTAGGTTCTTAGTACAGAGTTAAGGCACAGTAAATAACTTTACATTCCACAAAGATCTGCTTTTAAAAACTAACCCTGTAATTTACTGATAACCTCTCACGAGGACTACTGCATACAACAGCAACCCCTTTCCTCATTCTTGCCATATTTACTTCAAAGATCACAAAGTGATTGTTTCTCCTCTGTAACGGTTCAATAGCCAACTATTGTTTTAAGTCGAATTTAAGACTATGAGTCAGGAGTGGATGGTTAGGATCTTTGGATAAGGTGGAAGATGATGTTGATATGAAATGTGAAATGCAATGCTTGTAGCAGTCAAGCACTTGCAAACACCAAACGGCCTGCAAGCACCGGCCACCGCCAGTTGTATTCTCTACTTAAACAGCTAGCTTTGGCCTGAGATATGGAGGAACATAAGCTAACTGTTCTTGCTTTCTGAGGTCAAGAGCCTTTGCACCATTTGCAGCAGGATAAAGCAAAAACACTGACAGAACGGGATACCTCAACTGTAAATATGAGTCTAGGATGAGAACAGTGAGAACGTGGCCCCGCCCTGGCCGAGATGTGGGAGACCCAGGCCCAGCACCCACCTTTCTGACCCTGTTTCATGTGTACTAAGAACTCTTCGTATCGCTTTTGCTTTTCCGGATCTTTGGCGAAAGGCTTGAAGTTGCTGGCTTTCAGGGTGGCCGTCCCACCACCTAATGCCACGTGCCAAGAGCAGTGCCCAGCAGCTGCTGCAGGGGAGGGCTGGGCTCTGCTGCTCTGGGCGTTCTGGGCCAGACTCCTGGCCTTGAGCTGAGCTGCTTTCAGGTCAGTTGCCTGCTTCATTTCTTTGATTCTCTCTTTATCTTTTTGGGACAGAAATTCTAACACTGAAGTAGCTGAACCTAAATAAACACAGTAATTAGAAGAGATGAAAAGAGTCATAAAACAACCACATTTTCATTTCTCTGTACATACATTTCAATATCACAAATTTACATAATTGAGGATGAGTATTTTATGTTTAGTGTTTCATTTATGTTCATATATCTTTGTGGACTAGACAGTGAAAAATGAGATTCTTTGTTTTTTTTTTTTTTTTTTTGACGGAGTCTGGCTCTACTGCCCAGCCTGGAGTGCAGTGGCACAATCTCAGCTCACTGACTGCAACCTCCCGGGTTCAAGCGATTCTCCTGTCTCAGCCCCCCGAGTAGCCGGGACTACAGGCACGTGCCACAATGCCCGGCGAATTTTTTGTATTTTTAGTAGAGACAGGGTTTCATCATGTTGGCCAGGCTGGTCTCGAACTCCTGACCTCAGGTGATCCACCCGCCTCGGCCTCCCAAAGTGCTGGGATTACAGGTGTGAGCCACCACACCTGGCTGAATCCTATGTTTTTTTGGAGACATGGTCTCGCTCTGTCACCTGGACTGGAGTACAGTGGTGTGATCATGGCTCACTGCAACCTCCACCTCTCGGGCTCAAGTGATCCTCCCACCTCAGCCTCCTGAGTAGCTGGGACCACAGGCACACACAACCATGCTGGGCTACTTTTTATATTTTTTGTAGAGACAGGATTTCGCCATGTTTTTCAAGCTGGTCTCAACTCCTGGGCTCAAGAGATCATCCCACCTTGGCCTCCCAAAGTTCTGGGACTACAGGCATGAGCCACTGAGCAAGGCGAAGATTCCTGTTTTATAGTCAGCAAAAATGGAAGTTAACACATGCACACTTACAGGGCACATGAGTGGTCCCAGGATGCGGAACCTGACATCCCCAGCTCCAGACCTGCAGTCCGCCACCACTAACCCTGATTCCGAGCGTAGCTCCCCAGCAGGTCCTCACTAATGGCACAAACACTCATGGGTGCCAACTCCACGCCAGGACCCGGCCCAGGAGCTCGGAGGGCAGTGGAGACAGGAAAGAAGCCAAGGAGCCACATGCTGGCCCTCAACAGAGGAGGGCTATGAAAAAAATAGGGCGACGTGACTGAGGGGGGGCTTGCGTGAGCGGGCTGGCAGAGGAGGCAGGCAGATAACCAGCTTATATGGTGGTCAGGGAAGGCTGGAAGAAGACAACATTTGAGATAAGTCCTAAGCTAAAAAAAAAAAAAAAAAAAAATCCAGATTCACAAAAATATGACGGAAGAACAGAGAGGGAGGAACAGCAAACACAAAGGCCCTTAGGCAGTGTCATGGGTGACGGCGTGTTCACAGGAGGAAAGGAGGAGGAAGCTACACTGCGGGAGGGTAAGGGAAGGTGGTGGATGATGCAGCCTGAAAGGCGGGCGGGGGGCCGCACAGGGCCTCGTGGGGAGCCTGGAGGTTTCTGTAGGTGGGGGAGGTGCTAGCTGGTATAGTTGGCCTCATCCAGCTGCTGGTAAGGAGAACAGACTGCAGGGGGAATGGACAGAAACAAGGAGACCATCAAGGAGGCTGCTGCAACGGTCCAAGTGGAGGGGCGGGGCTCAGACCCAGAGGTCACGGATATGCAGATGAGTAGTGGACGGAACCCCAACACATTGTGGGTAGAGCTGAGAGGACTCACTGAGGGCCGGGGAGGGCCAGGAAGGGCGGGGAAAGACCAGAAAGAGAGGAGCTAAGAATTAGGCCTCCAACATTCCGGTCCGAGCAGTGGATCACGGTGGCACCATTTCCTGAGATGAGAAGACTTAGATGAGGAAGCGCAGTGTGTGATGGGGGGGTGGGGAACCAAGGGTTCTGTTTGCCAGTTATAGGAGACACCTATTGGATTCCCCCATGGCAGTGAGGCTCGAGCCCCTGAGAGTCCAAGTCCACCTCTCATGGTGGGTCTTTTCTGCTGCACCCTGCAGGGGATTCTCCATGTCTTTCCGGACTTTCAGACGCATTCATCCCTTTCAGAATTTCCGGAGACGAGTTACACAACGCGATCCCCAAGAGGAAGAAAACGTACTCTCCCAGGCTGTGCAGAGAAGGCGAAGGCACCTTAACCACCTTAACCACATTCCCTGATAATTATCACAAGTCTGAAAACAGCTGAGCTTACAATAAAAGTGATTTGAATGACATCAACCAAACTGAAGGTGGAAAAACAAGCCTTGGCTCGGCGCAGAGGCTCACACCTGTAATCTCAGCACTCTGGGAAGCCAGAAGTTCCAGACCAGCCTGGGCAACATAGTGAGACCCTCATCTCCATTAAAAAAAAAAAATTGTTTTAATGTGCCAGGTGTGGTGGTGGCGCATGCCTATAGTCCCAGCAACATGGGAGTCTGAGGTGGGAGGATCGCTTGAACCCAGGAGTTCCAGGTTATAGAGAGTTATCACTGCCTTCAGCCTGGGTGACAAACCCAGACATTATCTCAAAATAAATAAGTTTAATAATAAAACTTAAAAAAAGAAGTAAAAGCTATGCACACTATTACGTATGCCATTTACAATAAATAGTGTTATTTCCACAGTTTGGGAATACAAATTCACATAAAAAACTGCAGTGGGAAAACAACTTTCCATTTTTATTTTGATAACTCAAGTTATGTGAAATGTAATGATTTCAGTCTTTTCCATGGCACATACCTTGAATAGGCGTCTCTCCAAGCAACTCTGCCCGTTTGGAGGCATTCAGTTGGTGCTTACTGTGTGTCCCTGGGTCAGGTGTTGCCTTTCCAGCTGACTCTGATAACACCTGCAGTAAGTGTGAGTTCTCGGAGGTGGTGGCCACCATGGGTCTGAAATAATGCACTGGTCGATAGTCTCTTGGCAACTCTGGAGGTGGATAGATCTTAACAAAACAAGACAAATCCCAGAAAATACAGGCTGCAAGATCATGTTTGATTTAATCAGGAAAACCTGTTACCTCTGAGCCTTGTTAACCCCGCCCCTTCCCGGGTTAACACTCAGCAGGCAGGTAGCCCAAGAACAGGCTGGCCAGAGGTCCAGCCAGCATCCCCTCTGGACCGGAGGGTCACGAGAGCCACCGTGTTCCAGTGGTCAGGTATTTCGAATATCCTCCTACCCATTTCTACAGAAAGAAGCTAATGTGCCTGTTTCATAGGATAAGAACAATAAAGATGACAATAGATCATAAATGTCAGGGCTTACAGGTAGGGCTGGCCCACTGTACATCGGAAAATGTAGAAAAGTACCATTCAAAGCATGAAAGAAAAATAATGGCAGAGCACAGTGGATCACGCCTGTAATCCCAGAATGTTGGGTGACCAAGGCAGGTGGATCACCTGAGATCAGGAGTTCAAGACCAGCCTGGCCAACATGGTGAAACCCTATCTCTACTAAAAATACAGAAATTAGCCAGGCGTGGTGGTGGATGCCTGTAATCCCAGCTACTTGGAAGGCTGAGGCAGGAGAATTGCTTGAGCCTGGGAAGCAGAGGTTGCAGTGAGCCAAGATCGCACCACTGCATTCCAGCCTGGGTGACAGAGTGAGACTCCATCTCAAAAATAATAATTAATAATAATAACTGTAGTTATTTTTAAATTCAGAATTCTTTTTTCTAGTTATGTTTCAGTTGCGAATTGAAGCTTCAGGCCTTCTTTTTTCTTTTTTTTTTTTTTGAGACACAGTCTTGCTCTGTCGCCCAGGCTGGAGTGCGGTGGTGCAATCACAGCTCACTGCAACCTCCGCCTACTGCATATGCAATTCTCCTGCCTCAGCCTCCCGGGTGGCAGGAACTACAGGCACGCATCACCATGCCTGGCTAATTTTTGTATTTTTAGTAGAGATGGGGTTTCACCATGTTGGCCAGGCTGGTCTCGAACTCCTGACCTCAAATGATCCACCCACCTCAGCCTCCCAATGTGCTGGGATTACAGGCGTGAGCTACCATGCCTGGCCTATTTTTTTCATCCAAGATATTACTATGAATAATGTGAGTAGAGCCAAGAGGACCTGGCCCAGGACCTAGGAGGGCAGTGGAGACAGGAATGTAAATTTAGTTGACAAAAGTGAAATGAAAATCTATTTGGGAAATTTGGGGATTTTTAATACTGACAGGCATGAATGATGGCACAGCAGATAAGGTAAAGGAAAGTACTAGATATTGTTAAATAACTGCATTAAATGGTCTCCGTTGCTCTTGGTCTAACAAACCCCCATGTATTTGTTACTTAAGCTATTATCTAGACTTTTCTTTACTATTTTCCCCCCAAATTCACACTGAAATATTCTCTAGATTTTTAAGCTATGTGAAAGCTCAAGTCCATGATGAGGTAACCCTGTAGCTGTGACCCCCCTCTCCCAGCCCCTCTCTCCTCTGGCTCTCAGGCCCAGGTGCATGCTGGACTCGCCTGAGGAGTTGTAACTATACTGATGCCTGTGCCCCACCCCAGACAGTGTGCTATAACTGGAGTTCCCCAAGCTCCCCAGGTGGTTGTTAAGGTGCAGACCCTGGCTCGAGCCCTTGGCACAATGAAAGTCCATGAAACAGTGGTGTTATCATTGTCAAGAAATCCTGTTTTTTTATCGTCTTAGCCTTGTCACCTTCTGGAGACACACCCCCAAATCAGCCAGAAAACACTCATGTTACCACCACACAAAAACCCAGAGGAGCATGGCAGAAAGGAGGAGTGTGTCCACAACTTCTCTATATCCTCCATGGGATTCAAAGTATTTCTTTTTTTTTTTTTTTTTTTGAGACAGGGTCTCACTCTGTCGCCCAGGCTGGAGTGCAATG
>NW_012105142.1:475283-476533 GCF_000951045.1 Mandrillus leucophaeus
GGGGTTTCACAGTGTTAGCCAGGATGGTCTCGATCTCCTGACCTTCTGATCCACCCGCCTCGGCCTCCCAAAGCGCTGGGATTACAGACATGAGCCACCGCGCCCGGTGGCCCTGATATTTCTAACATAGAATGTTTTTCTAGACAATCACTAGTAACCAGGCTGTTGTTTTTTGAAAACAAAATTTACTTATCTTTCCCGTTGTTAATAGAACTCAGATCACATAGCAGCAAATATTTTAAGAACTAAACCAGTAAAAAAAAAGAAAGAAAAAAAGTTTTTCTTACTTTCTTAGAAGACAAAGGTTTAGAAGCCAAGGAAAATCCATCCAAAATTTTGCCAATGTATCGAAGGTCTTTCTCTGATTCTACAAAATGATGTCATAGATTAATTCCAGAAGTAGAGACGATCAGGAATAAGACAGAACACGTCAGCGTTTTATGTTACCTCTAAGAACGTAAACAGCACGTATCATACCTGCTATCACTCAGCAGCAGCAGTAAAGGGAAGAACGAGTGGCAAGCAAAGCCCCACGCCTCTGTTGACTCAGTGACTGGGACCCAGCCCACACCGCCCTCCACAAATTGGGCTACCCAGGTAACAAGGCTGCGGTCCTCCAAGACAAGTACATTGATGTGACTTTTAGAAAAAGTACCTTAGGGGCACCAAAGGATATACCCCGTGGAGTAAAAGATCAAGAAAAACCACCAAGAGGACAAGTATGGAGAAACACCCAAATCACACCTGTGAGTGCGTCATGTGTAGAACCAGGTGAAGAACTGCAGGGTGACTACCTGGCCATCTCCTTAGCAACAATCCAAATAGGGATGAAAGGCAATGCCACCAGGTTGGCCTGTAATCTTTAACAAGACATAAAGATCACAGACATAGGACACTGAATGACCAACGCCCTCTGACCTGGAGGTGGATCGTCTCCTGGTCATAGGGACAATCCCATCAACAAAATCTCTTTGATTTCATTCTCAAAGTTTTCCTGCATGTACTGGTTATGCCAAAAGTCCGTATAAATGAACTGTATTCTCTGCACTCAAAAGCCCCTTCTACATGACAATCATGAGTTCTTTCACAGGCTACGAGCTCAGGCCTGAAGCAGGAGCAGACCGCAGTGCAGATGAGCTAAGGCTTTTAGCCACTGATCACTCAGCACCACCGCATCTCTCCCCTCCCCACAAAACCATCCTTTGTGCTTTGACTCATGTTGGACTTTTTTCCTTTTTTTTTTTTTTTTT
>NW_012105142.1:477838-481637 GCF_000951045.1 Mandrillus leucophaeus
CCTGTAGTCCCAGCTACTCGGGAGGCTGAGGCAGGAGAATGGCGTGAACCCGGGAGGCGGAGCTTGCAGTGAGCTGAGATCGCGCCACCGCACTCCAGCCTGGGCGGCTGAGCAACACTCCGTCTCAAAAAATTTAAAAAAACCATACAGTCAAAACTACAGATATCGTGGCCCTGCAGGGTGGAAGAGAGGAAGCTGGGGGAGAGAGGTCACAGCAGAGAGGGACAAGGAGACAAGGACAGGCTTGGAGCATGGTGGACGGAGTGGGAACCAATCAGCTGGGGGCAAAGCTGGTGCATGAGGGAAAAGTGAAAGATGTGACTCAGCAGGCAGACTTAAGTATATGTCATTACATATGATTATTAGAGGATTAATAAATTAATGTTATTAATATGTTGTTATAATATTGAATGTCATTTATACTAACAGAGATACAGGATATTATCAATTTCATTCTCCCAACATTTTTAATAAATAATAATTAACATATCTATACATTATTATGTAATATATTATATGTTACATAATATACTGACAGTATTGATATATTAATTATATAAAATATAAATCATATATAATATATAATGGTATATTGATAATATAGTATTTAAATTAAATAGTATATTATGATATACTAATATATCTTCATTTAAGTTATATAAAAATAATTCATAGTTTGGGAAGAGAAATCAGAAACTATAGGGAGGCAAAAGGAAGAAGGCTCCGAAGCTAAATGACTCAGGGGAGAAAAAAAGAAAAAAAACGGAAGGAGAAAAAAAAAGGAAATAAGTACTAGCAACCCACTGACCGACCGCCCAGAGGTTAAGTCTCCTAACACGGGGTACAGATGCCCTTCCAGTGTCCTGTGTAAAACCCTGGGTTCCCTGTCACACCATCCCAGTCAAGTGACACATGACTGTATGATAACCAAAGAACAGTAGATGCCACTTCTTCAGTCTTTGGGGCAGGTGCTATGCCAGACACTAAGTTATGCCACTTAATCCTCACAACCACTTCTGGAGTGGATTTTATCCTCACTTTACAAATGTGGACTCTGATGCCCAGAGAGGTTATGAGCCTTGCCTAAGGTCACAAAGCTGGGCAGTGGAGAGCTGGCATCCAAACCCAGGTCTGACTGACTCCAAATCACATGCTGCTAATACCGACTCTACACTGTCTGGCCCTGCACCTTTTCTGGAAACAACTGAAATGTGACTTCGAACCACAGGATCTGATACCCCTTGAAATTTCAACACAGCGTGAAGTTAAAGCTGTGTTGAAAGATGTCAGTCTCTTATCGCAAAAAGAGCCTCCTCAGAGCCAGAGACTCAAGGGAGACGGACTGGGCGCTCAGCTCCATCTTGCTGCAGGCTGTTGGTGTACCTGCCTCCTGGTCCCCTGGCCTGACCTTCTAACCTGCCGCATGTATTGGCCATCTTTGGCCGCCTGCCCAGTTCCTCTAACTCTGGGTGCTTCCCTTTGACCCGCTGCCAGCTCTGACCAGCCACTTGGTCACTGGTCCAGGCATTCCTCTTTCCCTGATTACAGACCTCTCCCTCCTTCCCACCTGGGCCCCACCTTGACAGCTGGCTTTGGCCTTGGCCAGGTCTGAATCCTGCGTTTGTTTCACTTCCCACGCTGGGCCTCGCTTCTTTGTTTTGTTTCTTACCATGTCTTTGATCAACAACAGAGGCTGGTGCTCCTGTACCACTCTTGCAGCCCCTCCTTCCTGATACCCTGACACTAGATCCTGCCATTAGGTTTGCGTCTGTCGAATTACCTTTCTGGTTTTTATACTGCCTGGGTGCTGTCCAGCCATAGAGTCCGTCTCCAGGCTCCTCGTCCTTCAGAACAGTGTCATACTTGGATAGAGTTTCTGTGGCATAGATATCATCATCTTCCTCTTCCAGGGCACCCACACCAAAAGCCTTTAAAAAACAAGGTTTCAAATTGAGTACAGGGGTTAGGGTATGTCTGGGATCTTCAGGGATAAAGCTACTTTAAGGATGTGACTGGAAACCACGGTAGCACTTCAAGATCACCAAGAGAGAAGTGAACGGGGGTCCCAGATCAACACACACACAAGATTTTTGGAAAACAATGACCAGAGGTGAAATTCCATGTCCCCAGTGCTAACGCTGCCCTCCAGTCCCCACAACAGCCATGGCTCCAGGTCCCAGCACAGGATGAGGAGTGGAGAACAAAGCTAGGCAGCAGTGCAGGGGTGGAAATGTGGCTTCCAAGAGGAGAAAGGCAGAAATGTTCATCAACTGATCAATGCGGCCCGGGCCAACGCTGGTGGCCAGGGTCTAAGGACCGCCGCTACTCTACTGCCCGCTGGAAGAACTCCTAGTCTCTACGGGAAGGGGCCTCTAACAAGTAGCATTTTTGTTTAAAAGACTGAAAAAAAAAATGTTTATAAAAAGAAAAGGTGGCCAGGCGCAGTGGCTCATGCCTGTAATCCCAGCACTTTGGGAGGCTGAGGCAGGTGGATCACCTGAAGTCAGGAGTTCGAGACCAGCCTGGCCAACATGGTGAAACCCCATCTCTACTAAAAATACAAAAATTAGTTGGGCATGGTGGCGCATGCCTATAATCCCAGCTACTTAGGGAGACTGAGGCAGGAGAATCACTTGAACCCGGGAGACAGAGGTTGCAGTAAGCTGAGGTCGCAGCACTGCACTCCAGCCTGGGCGACAGAGCGAGACTCCGCCTCAAAAAAAAAAAAAAAAAAAGAGGGTAAATGGCAAAGTTACCATTTTTAAAATACATTTTAAGAAAGAACCTTTGACCTGATTCCACTTGAGGATTAGGGGAAAAAAAAGAAAATAAAGAACTTCTAAAAAGAAAAAAGAAAGTAGACTCATTTATCAATGACTCCCCCTTTATAAAATAGAAAATAATTTTACCTGGCCTGAAATTCCCAATTTTCTTCCTTTATTCAGTCCAATTTCTCCAAGATCGCCAGCTCTCTCAGAGCCACCACCGAAAAGATTAAAATGTTCTCCCGAAGTTCCAAACAGTGCCTGGTGAGGATCCAGGCCCTTGTAGGCCAGACCATGCACATTATCTTTAGGTGTGAAATCCACAGGTGTGACATCTTTGGGTGCAAAGGTCACATTATCAGGCAAGTAGTCATCATCTTCACCCTATTTCAGTTTAAAGTGGAATGAAGGTGAGTCATTGCATGATGCAAAGTAAACCCACAAAATACTAATTGAAAATGCAGTGATTGATGCCACACACAACAATTAGCAAACTTTCATTGGTGCTGTTACAAATGACTAAATCACTTTCCGGCACAAAGGATGTTAACACCAACTTCATTTTATGAAGCTGAACAGACCTGCGTGTCTGTGGTGCAGGCACATTGCTGAATACGTATGCTGATATAATGAGGATAGCTTTAGGGCATAAGTATTTCACTGTACAGTGGTGAGATCTGATTTCTAAAATTGTCTCCAACCCTAAAATTTCACAATCATACAGAAACAGGTGCTATTGTACCAAACTGAAGGTCAGTGAGCCCGTGCAATACCTCAGATCCTTCCGAGCTTCCAGGGGGTAATGCACAGCCATAGATTTTGACTCCCGGATCTAGAAAAGAGATTTCAAATGCAATAGTCATGAGTGACTACAAATAGAAAACCCCGACCAGGCTGGGCACGGTGGATCACACTTGTAATCCCGGCACTCTGGGAGGCTGAGGGAGGATCACTTGAGCCTAGGAGTTCAAGACCAGCCTGGGTAACATAGTGAGATTCCACCTCCACAAAAAATTACCAAAAAAAAAAAAAAA
>NW_012105142.1:481687-483790 GCF_000951045.1 Mandrillus leucophaeus
AAAAAAAAAAAAGGCTGGTTGCAGTGGCTCATGCCTGTAATCCCAGCACTTTGGGAGGCTGAGACAGGTGGATCACGAGGTCGGAAGTTCGAGACCAGCTTGACCAACATAGAGAAACCCCGTCTCTACAAAAAAAAAATAGCCAGGCACAGTGGCGCAAGCCTGTAATCCAGCTACTCAGGAGGCTGAGGCAGGAGAATTGCTTGAACCCAGGAGGCGGAGGTTGCAGTGAGCCAAGATCACACATTTACACTTCAGCCTGGGCAACAAGAGCAAAACTCCAACTCAAAAAAAAAAACTCACTGATACTCTTCAGAGGTACATGGGTACATTTATAAAATGTGCTACAGCATTACGGTCAGAGGCAGATCACTGGGAATTGTTTTAGAAACAGAGTCTCGTCCTGTCACCCAGGCTGAAGTACGGTGGCATGATCATAGCTCACTGTAGCCTCAACCTTCTGGACTAAAGCCATCCTCCCACCTCACTCTCCTGAGTCATAGCTGGGACTACAGGTGCACTCCACCACACCCAGCTAATTTTTGTATATTTGGTAGAGGCAGGGTTTCACCATGTTGCCCAGGCTGATCTCAAACACCTGGGCTCAAAGATCCTCTCACCTCAGCATCCCAAAGTGCTAGGATTATGGGTGTGAGTCACTGCACCCAGCCAGGAATCACTTTCTACCAGCACTGGCCGTACTTGGCAGTAGTGTGCTCAATGAATAACCAATACTGCCCCACGTCATGAAGAACCCAAAAGAAATGACTGTTGCCCTCAAAAAGTCACTTACAGTCTGGCTGGGGAGACTTAGGGCAAGAAATAAGTAACAAGTAATAATGTTAAATAAACTGTGACAGTTTGGGGGAGGGTAGGAAACATGAACTCTCACATGCTGCTGGCAGAGGCATAAACTAACACAGCCTTGCTGGAAGCTGTCATGCGTTACACATAAAAAGCCTTAGAAGATGCACATACCACTGGGCCCAGCTATTTTGTTTATTGGAATTTGCAGTCATTAAAAAGTACGCTCTTGGCCAGGCACAGTGGCTCACGCCTATAATCCCAGCACTTTGGGAGGCTAAGGCAAGCGGATTGCCTGAGTGCAGGTGTTTGGGACCAGCCTGGGCAACACAGCAAAACCCTGTCTCTGCAAAAAATACAAAAAATTAGCCTGGCATAGTGGCACATGCCTGTGGTCCCAGCTACTTGTGGGGCTGACATGGAAAGATCACTTAAGCCCAGGAGGTCGAGGCTGCAGTGTGCTGGGATCACACCACTGCACTCCAGCCTGGGTGACAGAGCAAGACCCTGTCTCAAAAAAAAAAAAAAAAAAGTACACTGCAGCAGTGATACCAGTTAATCAATTAACATACACACCAGGTTTCTGTCGGCGTGGCCGTCTCTTTACTCGAGGACCAACTCCTTGTCCTTCTTTCCAACCCATTTTTCTTAGCAATTCGAAACCAACAGATAATCTAGGATAGCAAGGCATTGAAAATGAACTTTTCAAAATAACATTAACAAAGAGTATGAAATGAGTGGCTTCCGAGTTCCTGCTCAGTTCCTAGGCCTGTCTTGCTTGGGCCCTTGCCCTCACCCACATTACAACTAGTGTGACGCTGCCATTCCAGCCACAGCAGGCTGCAGTGGGGTGCACGCCTGAACTGGGAAGTCAATCAGATGACCTCTGTCCTTTAGGATGGGATCACAGGGACTCTAGATAGTCCTTGCCAAGCATGTGGCCTGGGAATCCCTGAAGGTCTAAGGCTGTCATATCAGGCCACAAGCCCAGGAGCACAACAAGGAGATACACAGAAAGTGAAGGAGGCAGGCAGAAGCGAAGCTATAAGGTCTGGAGGGATGGTGTGAGAAGTCACTGCAATTCCTAACAGCTCTCCAGCCTCCACGAGCCCCAGCAGCACAGCTAGTGGCTGCAGTTCTTGATCTCTCAGTGCAGTGACAGTGCAAGATCCTTTAGGCAAAACCCCCTTTTTCACTGAGACTTTGAGCCTAAGAAGGCTTGTCTTACTTGCAAACAAACTACCCCTCAGCAAGAGAATCATACACATGTGAAACTCGCAACAGTCAGAAGGAAATGCT
>NW_012105142.1:485795-487718 GCF_000951045.1 Mandrillus leucophaeus
CTGCCAGCAGAAGACTGAGAAGAGACAGCCTGGGGTCTCAGCACATCTAGACTTCTTGCTACATGAGATATGTTTCCTTCTAGATGATGCTACTCAAAAAAGGAAGGAGCCTTCCTTCCCTCTAACCTGCAGCCTAATGCATGCTGATATAAATGTTTCGTTTAATCTTTTTTTCTCTTCAGCTTTTATTTTAAGTTCCAGGGTACATGCGCAGGATGTGCAGGTTTGTTACACAGGTAAATGTGTGCCATGGTGGTTTGCTGCACACATCAACCCATCACTTGGGTCGTAAGCCCAGCATGCATTAGCTATTCTTCCTGATCCTCTCCCTCCCTATTTAATCTTTATCATGAGTGAATCCACGACCAGATTTTAAGGGAGCAGAAGTTTAATTTTAGTGCAGTCACTCATGGTTTTTTACTGTAGTGTGCCTGAGAGTTACTGTGGAAAGCTGCAGACCCAGCACCATGGATACTGAGCTTTTGAGGTAATGGAGGCTTTTCCAGTAAATTGCCTGTATATGACTTTCCCCTTACACTCTTGATTTTAGAAACTGGCCCCAGTATAAAATGCTCCCCCAATGAACAAGACTAATACCTAAAAGATAAAGCCTTACAAACAAAGAGGAAATCGTACATCGGACCTACTGGGGAGACAGAAGGCACTTACAGCAACGAACTAGACCTTTCCCACCAGTGAATTGGCAATTAAAGTTTTGCACACCCACCTCTTCATCCATAAAATCTTCAGGACCAAGAACAGATTTGTCTGCTCTGTTCTGTCGTGAAGACACAAAGGTAGAGGGTGTCCATCCTGAAAAAAAAAGAGTTTAGAGCTTTACAATCCTAGAGAGTATTTGGGTCTATGAGTGAATGATTACATAACATGTATGGACTTGAAACTCCCAATCACTACAAACTCTTAGGTACTTCCCATCTCACTGCTTATATAGACATAATTATTCCACATAAATTTCTT
The DNA here is from genome assembly GCF_000951045.1 of Mandrillus leucophaeus. Taxonomy (NCBI): domain Eukaryota; kingdom Metazoa; phylum Chordata; class Mammalia; order Primates; family Cercopithecidae; genus Mandrillus; species Mandrillus leucophaeus. Next base: position 486,774 of record NW_012105142.1, read on the forward strand.
ATGAATCCCTGCATCCCCTGATGCAAAACTTAGTGGATCCATTAAGGTTTCCCCATAAGAAAGTGAAACCAAGAGAAGTAGAATTACACATTGAAAGTTAAACTGTGAAATGAACACAAGCAGATCTAAGCAGACAGTTGCAAGGTCACCTTAAAAAGCACGGCCTGAGACCAGCAATCTCCATTGGCATATTAACTTTTCTAAAGAAATGATGTCATCACTTCGCAGCCTTTTGGCTAAGATCAAGTGTCAAGATATGATGTCAGGGTGTTTTAATCAGTCACAATGGATAAAGAGAGAGTCACAGAAGGAATCCAGTCAGGGTACCCTGGTACTCAATCTGGCTGGTCCAAGGGCAATGGCTGTGCCAAGCCCCCAGTTCCATCAGACACTGGAATCCTATAATTAATGGCCTTGTTCCCTGACCATGGTTACTGAGCATGTGCCATGTCTACAAACAGGGAATGCCCTGGAGGTCACATATGTCTGTAACCTCTGCCATAAAGTTGTTTAGTTTTCTCTAAGAGGGATGCATCTCCTTCCTGATTCTCTCCAAGGCTCTTGTGAGCTGAGGCACCTGGGGAAGGTCTACTCTCAGTAGGTGCACCACTGCACTAAAGCCTGAGTGACAGAGTGAGACCTTGTCTCAAAAAATAAATTAATTAATTAAATAAAATGGTAGGGCTGAGCACGGTGGCTCACGCCTGTAATCCCAGCACTTGGGAAGGCCAAGGCAGGTGGATCACTTGAAGTCAGGAGTTTGAGACCAGCCTGACCAACATGGTGAAACCTCTACTAAAACATAAAAATCAGCCAGGCGTGGTGGCAGGCGCCTGTAGTCCCAGTTACTCAGGAGGCTGAGGCAGGACAATTGCTTGAACCCAGGAGGCGGAAGCTGAAGTGAGCCGAGGTCGCGCCACTGCACTCCAGCCTGGGCGACAGAGC
>NW_012105142.1:488161-489290 GCF_000951045.1 Mandrillus leucophaeus
TGCTTCTAGATTAATACATCTTAAAACATACAATACTTTAAACAACTTGGCATTTATAAAAGTACATAACATAAAAGATTTAACTGATTTTTCCCCAGGTAGAGAGCACTGAAGAGCCAGTCTTGCTGTGGTCCCCAGTGTCTGAAGAGGACACCTGGTGACTCTTCCCTCAGCACTAATGCCATGCTGGCTCTTTAACCTCTCTGACCCTTGGTGGCCTCATCTGCAAGATCCCTGTGACACCTGCCCTCCTCACTCACTCAGTCACGAGACACAGTCAATGATTAACTGAAAGACTCTAAGAGTATGTTGTGAATGGGAAATACTCGGAAACATTTCTCACCTTACAATAAAACGGAAGTCATTATCATCATTTAATCATCTGATTAGAAGGTACGCATTTTTTACAAAGTGGAGGAAAACTCTTTCACCATCAGATTGCAATCAATGAACAAGACACAAGTTGACTCTGGAAACATCCAAATATCCAAAGAACACAAAAGGTTACAGTGTATGTTCAGAGAAAGCTGAGCTCAGTGGCTCACACTTGTAATCCCAGCACTTCGGGAGGCCGAGACAGGCGGATCACTTGAGGCCAGGAGTTAAGAGACCACAATGGCCAACATAGTGAAACCCTATCTCTACTAAAAATACAAAAAAATTAACTGGACGTGGTGGTGGGCGCCTGTAATTCCACCTACTCAGGAGGCTGAGGCAGGAGAATCGCTTGAACCTGGGAGGCGGAGATTGCAGTGAGCCAAGATCACACCACTGCACTCCAGCCTGGGCAACAGAGCAAGACTCCATCTCAAAAAAAAAGCAAGGGTGGCCAGGTGCAGTGGCTCACACCTGTAATCCCAGCACTTTTGGAGGCCAAGATGGGCAGATCATTCAAGGTCAGGAGTTTGAGACCAGTCTGGCCAACATGGTGAAACTCCAGTCTCTACTAAAAATACTTTTTAAAAAATTAGCCGGGCGTAGCGGCACGTGCCTGTAATCCCAGCTAACTGGGAGGCTGAGGCAGGAGAATCGCTTAACCCAGGAGGTGGAGGTTGCAGTGAGCCGAGATCACACCACAGCACTCTAGCCTGGGCGACACAGTGAGACTCCATTTCAAAAAAAAAAAGCT
>NW_012105142.1:489340-490317 GCF_000951045.1 Mandrillus leucophaeus
GGCGGAGCTTGCAGTGAGCCGAGATCACGCCACTGCACTCCAGCCTGGGAGCACAGCGAGACTCCGTCTCAAAAAAAAAAAAAAAAAATGCTTCTAGATTAATATATCTTAAAACATACAATACTTTAAACAACTTGGCATTTATAAAAGTACATAACATAAAAGATTTAACTGATTTTTCCCCAGGTAGAGAGCACCGAAGAGCCAGTCTTGCTGTGGTCCCCAGTGTCTGAAGAGGACACCTGGTGACTCTTCCCTCAGCACTAACGCCATGCTGGCTCCTTAACCTCTCTGACCCTTGGTGGCCTCATCTGCAAGATCCCTGTGACACCTGCCCTCCTTACTCACTCAGTCACGAGACACAGTCAATGATTAACTGAAAGACTCTAAGAGTATGTTGTGAATGGGAAATACTTGGAAACATTTCTCACCTTACAATAAAACGGAAGTCATTATCATCATTTAATCATCTGATTAGAAGGTACGCATTTTTTACAAAGTGTAGGAAAACTCTTTCACCATCAGATTGCAATCAATGAACAAGACACAAGTTGACTCTGGAAACATCCAAATATCCAAAGAACACAAAAGGTTACAGTGTATGTTCAGAGAAAGCTGAGCTCAGTGGCTCACACCTGTAATCTCGGGAGGCCAAGACAGGCGGATCACTTGAAGCCAGGAGTTAAGAGACCACACTGGCCAACATAGTGAGACCCTGTCTCTACTAAAAATACAAAAAAATTAGCTGGACGTGGTGGGCGCCTGTAATTCCACCTACTCGGAAGGCTGAGGCAGGAGAATCGCTTGAACCTGGGATGCAGAGGTTGCAGTGAGCCAAGATCACACCACTGCACTCCAGTCTGGGCAACAGAGCGAGACTCAAAAAAAAAAAAAAAGCAAGGGTGGCCAGGTGCAGTGGTTCACACCTATAATCCCAGCACTTTTGGAGGCCAAGATGGGCAGATCACTCAAGGTCA
>NW_012105142.1:490880-495011 GCF_000951045.1 Mandrillus leucophaeus
TAATAAATTGTTTACTTCTTATAACTTCAAATATAACCATTTAAATTGTTATTCCTAGACTTTACTACTTTATACAGCCTAAAAAATAATATATTTTATAAGCTTATGTTAGAATGATTGCCTGCTTTTCCCACTAAATTCCATTACAAAACCTGGTCAACATGGCAAAATTCCGGCTCTACTAACAAATACAAAAATTAACCAGGCGTAGTGGTGGACATCAGTAATCCCAGCTACTCAGGAGGCTGAGGCAGGGGAATCGCTTGAACCCGGGAGGTGGAGGTTGCAGTGAGCCGAAATCACGCCACTGCACTCGTCTGGGAGACAGAGCAAGACTGTCTCCCAAAAAACAAAAACAATTATATTGTCAGGAGAGTTCAGACAGATGAAATTGAAATCTCCTGGCTTCAAATGAAGGGCGCAGAAGCTGGGGTGGCACGTGGCAAGGAGAGAAACAGTTCCATTCCTCTTCTAGAACTTCACACCATCTCTGGATCCGGAATTTTTTTTTTTTTTTTTGGTATTGCCCATTTTCCCCAATTCCTAAGTTTCCTTAATTTCTGTGCATCTCCTGATTCCAGTGTTCTTTAAACCTATTCCTTTTCCTACTTTGTTGAAAGGACTGGGTTGTGATATCACACAAGCAAGGGAATTAAACCTAACACACTTTAGGCCTAGCCAAACAATTCCTTAGGTTTAAAGTCCCAGGTACTATGGCACAAATTACTGCCTCATTTTATCAACTGCAATTCAAAATCCTGAATTTATTTAATTTTTTTAAAAAATAAACCAAAAAAAGCAAGTTATTTTCAAAGGTTCACAAGAGGAAGTAGGTTATGCAGTAGTTAAGGGTATGAGTTAAGGGGTGAGAGTCACAGTGGTCTGGAGTTTCAAGCCAGCTCCCTTTACTGGCACTGGACTTCGGTCAGCCTTGACTCTCTATGCCTCAATTTACTTATCTGTAAAATATAAATGGTATTAATGGTAACAGCTATTTCATAGAGTTGTTATGCAAATTAAATGCTATAAAGTACTTAGCAAGAAGAGGGAGACACAAGAAATACTTTATTTTATTTTATTTTATTTTATTTGAGATGCAGTCTCTGTCGCCCAGGCTGGAGTGCAGTGGCATGATCTTGGCTCACTGCAACCTCTGCCTCCTGGGCTCAAGTGATTCTCCTGCCTCAGCCTCCCAAGTAGCTGGGATTACAGGTGTGAGCAACCACGCCCAGCCAAGAGCCCAGGTTTAAAGACCTAGAAATCTGAATTCAAATCCGCTTCTACTGCTTGTTAAGATTTGTCATCAGCTGGGCACAGTGGCTCATGCCTGTAATCCCGGCACTTTGAGAGGCTGAGGCGGGTGGATCACCTGAGGTCAGAAGTTTGAGAACAGCCTGGCCAACAGGGTGAAACCCCGTCTCTACTAAGATATAAAATATTAGCCAGGCATGGTGGCAGGCACCTGTAATCCCAGCTACTTGGGAGGCTGAGGCAGGAGAATCGCTTGAACCTAGGAGGAGGTTGCAGTGAGCCAAAATCATGCCATTGCACTCCAGCCTGGGCGACAGAGTCAGATTCTGTCTCAAACAAAAGAAAAAAAAAAAAAAAGATTTGTCATCTTGAACAAGTTACTTCATCACTCTAAGCCTCAGCCTCCACAACTGTAAAATCAGGGTAATAAAGAAGCCCATCTTTGTAGGGTGGTAACGAGGATTAAATATCATATGTAAACAGCTGAGCACAGTCCCTGACCATGGGGAAAATCAGTTAACATCAGTTAAAATCAGTTAATATCAGCTACAATGTCTTTTCCCTCTAAAGGACTAAATTACAACTTGGGTCCCACAGCCCAAGATGTTCACCATTTCATGGAAATGCAGTACACACACTACGTTACTCTGTGTGCACTTGGCATTATTCTTGGCTATGGCAGAGCTTCTCAATCTCAGCATATTTTGTGCTGGAGAATTCTTTGCTTCAGGGGAATATTCTGTGCACTGCAGGATGTTCAGCAGCATTCTGGGCCTATAGCAGCAGCTTATGCCCCACAGGCATGACAGCCAAAAAGGTCTCCAGGCATTGCCAACTGTCCCACTCGGCTACAGTAAGAGGGAGCAGGTGTTGCCAGTGGTTGGTGCTATTGTCGAAGTGCTTCTGATCTCGAAGGGGAGATAAGATCTGCAGACAACTGAGTACAGCCTGTGGCGGCAGATGATGAGGGCCAAGCAATGTGGCCAACTGCCTCCCACAGGTCTCCTAAGGAGAAGGCACCACCTCTAACCAGTGACGGAAAAACTCCAGAAAGGAGGTGGGTGGCATTTTAGCCAGGCCATGTCCTAATTACTGCTACTAATGACAACTCATTCCTTCCTTTAGTACATATTATCTCATTTATCATACCCTGATAAGGATACTGATTGAGTAATTTCCCTGAGACTCACAGCTAATAAGCACAAAGGTGAAACCAGCTTTCAACTGTCTCCAAGCCAGAGATGCCTCCTATACTGTTCCTCCCTCTCATTCCCTGACCAAAAGTTCAACGAGCCCCTGGCTGGCTAATAGTTAGTTTTTTTTTTAAGGGTGGGGGACTCAGGTGCAGTGGCTCACACCTGTAATCCCAGCACTTGGAGAGGCCCAGGTAGGCGTGGTTCGAGTCATTAGAAACAGTGGTTTGAGACCAGCCTGGGCAACATAGTGACGCAATTTTTAAAACTAGCTGGGCATGGTGGTATGAGCCTGTAGTCCTGGTTACTGGGGGCTGAGGGGTGCTGAGCTGGGAGGATCGCTTGAGCCCAGGAGGCCAAGGCGGCAGTGAGCCATAATCATGCCACTATACTCCAGCCTGGGAGATAAAGCAAGACTCTGTCTCAAAAACAAAAACAAAAAGTTGATGAGGGCCTTGCCATGCAAGCAGCCCTTCTAGACCCAGGGTGCAGAAAACTGAACAAAACTCTACTCCTGTTCTCAGGACACTCAGAGCCCACAAGAGGAGAGCTGCACGTACTGGAGCACTTCTGACAATGAGAAGGTCTGCAACATCAGCCACCGTTAGCAGTGAGCAGAATTTTGACAGAGGCACTGACTCCCATCAGTAAACAGAAGGAGGGATAAAAGGGCAAGGTCGCTGTGCACAGTGGCTCACGCCTGTAATTCCAGCACTTTGGGAGGCCGAGGCGGGCGGATCACCTGAGGTCAGGAGTTCAAGATCAGCCTGGCCAACATCGTGAAACCCCGCCTCTACTAAAAATACAAAAATTAGCTAGGCGTGGTGGCATGCACCTGTAAGCTCATCTACTCAGGAGGCTGAAGCAGGAGAATTGCTTGAACCTGGGAGGTGGAGCTTGCAGTGAGCCGAGATCGCACCATTACACCCCAGCCTGGGCGACAGAGCAAGACTCCATCTCAAAAAAAAAAAAGAGCAAGGTCAGATGTATTGAGAAAGTGGTCCAGTCTAACAGGAGGCCAGGGAATGAGTGGAAGATGGAACCAGAAAGGCGGACAGTGCAGGGGGCCTTGAATGTGGTGCTGCAGGGTTTATGGTATGTCCTGGGGGCGAAGGAAGCCATAGTTAAAGTGTGAGAATCATAGCATCAAGGAGGAGAAAATTGTCCCTAAAGTTAATCTGGGTATAGAATGAGCTGTAGATAGATTCTAGAACCAAGTGGAAATGTCTAATGAAAGAATAGGTAAGTATCTGGCCTTCTTCCTTCCAGATTAGAAGGCCTATTTGTCTATAAAGTTCACCCACGGTCACTAGGCTCCCTGGCTAACTCTTAACTAATAAACCTTTCTGTCAGGGCCAGCAACTTTAAAATAGAGTTCTCCTCTACCAGTGCCTGTCTAACCTGTCACTAAAACTTCAAAGCAGGGAGTAAAAGTAATTATTAGTCTAGTGTGATATATTGTAAAATACAGAGTGCATTTAAACTTCAAAGTGCTTAGAAAACTGGCTGGGCACGGTGGCTCATGCCTGTAATCCCAGCACTTTGGGAGGCCGAGGCAGGCAGATCACCTGAGGTCAGGAGTTCGTGTCCAGCCTGGCCAACATGGTGAAACCCTGTGTCTACTAAAAATACAAAAATTAGCCGGATGTGGTGGCAGGCACCTATAATCCCAGCTACTCGGGAGGCT
>NW_012105142.1:496006-498629 GCF_000951045.1 Mandrillus leucophaeus
AGGATGGTCTCGATCTCCTGACCTCGTGATCCGCCCGTCTCGGCCTCCCAAAGTGCTGGGATTACAGGCTTGAGCCACCGCGCCCGGCCTACTATTTTTGTATTTTTAATAGAGATGGGGTTTCACTGTGTTAGCCAGGATGGTCTCGATCTCCTGACCTCATGATCTGCCTGCCTCGGCCTCCCAAAGTGCTAGGATTACAGGCGTGAGCCACCACGCCCGGCCTCGTCTCTATTTTTAAAATAAAAAATGTTGGGTACTGTGGCTAACGCATGTAATCCAGCACTTTGGGAAGTCAAAGTGAGAGCATCACTTGAGGTCAAGAGTTTGAAACCAGCGTGGTCAAAACAGCAAGACCCTGTCTCTACAAAACAAAGAACCTGGGATACAGAGATGTCTTAAGGAAATGCAACAGCTGACTTTAAACACATAAAAAGCATTCAGAAGACTAGCCTTTCTCAGCCGTTTGTTTGTTTGTTACGGAGTCTCATTATACTGCCCAGGCTGCTCTCAAACTCCTGACTTCAAGCAATCCTCCCACCTCAGCCTCCCAAAGTGCTAGGATTACAGGTGTGAAGTACTGTGCCTGGCCCCTTTCTCAACCTTTTGTAAGCCGAGGGTAGAAGTAGGGCCAGTATCCGGCAGAAGTTTCCACCAGAACTGTTTGTAGGAAATAAAAGGGGCATAAGTGGAGATATCCCAGAAGCACAATCAACCTGGCAGGATGTGGTCAGGGTGAGAAAAAGGAGGGGACCCCCACCAACAGGAGGTCTGCAAATAAATTGTGGCCCAATGATTCCACCATTCTTCCTCTGCCTTCCCCACAGGGCTAGCACAGCCAACAGCCCTTACTGGACACTCAATACATACTTTGCTGAACAAGTCATTAAGTGGAACAGACCAGAAACACAGGAGAGAACCTTGATTCATCTTGCCCCTCACCCCCACATTCCACCAGCAAGTATGGTCAGCTTTGCTTTCAAAATATATCTCCACCCAGACCACTACACACCACCGCCACTGCTAACTGTCCCGTCCATGCCACCATCATCTCCTGCCCTGTTTTTGCTAATCTCCCTGCTTCACTCTTACCCATCCCCAAACAGTGTATTCTCAACATCAAAGACAGAATAATACTAAAAATTGGCCGAGCACAGTGGCTCACGCATGTAACCTCAGCACTTTGGGAGGCAAGAGGTGAGAGGATCACTTGAGGTCAGGAGTTCAAGACCAGCCTGGGAAACAGAGCAAAACCTTGTCTCTAAAAATCAAATATATAGATATAGATATATCCCTCCCTGTGTAATTTCCCATGACCCTAACCCTAACCCAAATCCTGCACTTAGTACAAGATCCAAACTCTTTACCCTACCAAATAAGATCCAGCCCCTGCCAGCCCCTCTGACATCCTCTTCTACCTGTCTCCCCCTCTGTCGTCTGCTGCAACCACACCCGTCCTGCCTGCCCCTCAATTTCCTAAACTGGCTTTCACTTCAGGGCCTTTGCACTTTATGTTCCTTCTGCCCGAAATGCTTTCCCTCCAGATTGCCCATGGTTGTTTTCTTCCTCGGTTTCAAGTCTGAGCTCAAACGTACTCTCTTGGGGAAGACACTGCCTAAGCAGCCCCCGCTCTCACACCAGCTATTCCGTCATTTTCTTCTTTCTATCCCGCCGCCCCCTTATTCGGCCACGCTTGTGTCTCCCATCCCTGTAAGTCTCTCTCTGCCGCTGCAGAAGGTGAGCACCCAGAGAGCGCGGCGAACACCTCCCTCGCCGCCGTGTTCCCAGCGCTGGGAACGATCTAACAACGGTCCAGCACCGACTTGTGCTTTTGTGGCCCGAATCCTGGGCCCTTGGCCTGTTTTCCACAGGCTCCGCCGGCCCATGCGGCCCGCACCTTCTTCCAGAGGCTCCAGCCCGGTCCCATAGCTGACCAGATCCTCGTCGCTATCACTGTCCCGCGCCGCCATCCTGCTCTTCCGGGCCCCGCCCCCTCGCTACGGCGGCCTTGGCAGGCCAAACGCCTTTCCTCTTTCTCCGCGAACCCCGGTGATTCTGGAAGGCTGGGTCCGCGGGCGGGGGAAGGTGCCCTCGCGGCCGGAGCCTGGGCCCCGGATTCTCAGGCCTGTCCTGTGGGAGGCCGACCTAGGCAGGAGTTGCCTCGGAGGATTTGGCAGCCACGACATCCCATCCTAGCCCCGCGATATGCGGGTGAGGAGGAGACTCCTTGGCATAAGCTGGAAGCCACCCAACTGTTGCTGCGAGGCGACACCAATGCCTGCCCAGCCCCCCACCCCCGTCCCTCGCGCCAGCCCCTGCCCTGGCAGCAGTCACTGCCCAGCTCTGTCCACTCCCACCGCCCACCCAGCCACCTCCAGGAAAATGCCTGGGCTCCCAGATTTCTTGCTCGCCCCGGTGGGGCTTCACTTTATTTTTATTATTTGTTTTAACTTTTATTTTGGGTTCAGGGGTACATGTGCAGGTTTGTTATACAGGTAAATTACATGTTGCAAGGGATTTGGATACAGATTTTTTCCTCCCCAGGTAATAAGTGTAGTACTCAAAAGGCAGTTTTTCCGATCCTTACCCTCCTCGCACCTTCCACCCTCAAGTAGGTCCAGCC
>NW_012105142.1:500652-502855 GCF_000951045.1 Mandrillus leucophaeus
TCGCCTCCTGGGTTCAAGCGATTCTCCTGCCTCAGCCTCCCTAGTAGCTGGGATTACAGGCACCCGCCACTGTGCCCAGCTAGTTTTTGTATTTTCAGTAGAGACGGGGTTTCACCCTATTGGCCCAACTGGTCTTAAACTCCTGGCATCAAGTGATCCACCGGCCTTGGCCTCCCAAAATGCTGGAATTGCAGACGTGAGCCACTGTGCCCGACCCAAATCAATTTATTTTATTTTATTTATTTGTTTATTTATTTTTGGAGACGGAGTCTCACTCTGTCACCCATACTGGAATGCAGTGGTGCGGTCTCAGCTCACTGCAGCCTCCGCCTCCCGTGTTCAAGCAATTCTCCTGCCTCAGCCTCCAGAGTAGCTGGGATTACAGGCACATGCCGCCACACCCGGCTAATTTTTTTGTATTTTTAGTAGAGACAGGGTTTCACAATGTTGCCTAGGCTGGTCTCGAACACCTGACCTCGTGATCTGCCCATCTCGGCCTCCCAAAGTGCCAAATCAATTCTTGAACAGTCTTAGGACCCCAGTGTCAGAAATCCTACGTGTAATCCCACATTGAGGGATTGGCATTCCCGTTGACATGAGGGTCCTAAGACAGAATTGATTGGCATCCCCATTGCTCCTATAGAGAGGATTTCTGTCCATAGAGACCCTGTCTCTAAGGAAAAAAAAAAAAGATATGAAGCAATTAGCCAGGTTTAGTGACAGTACTTGGGAGGGTGAAACAGGAGGATCACTTGAGCCCAGGAATCAGAGGCCAGCCTGGGCAACATACCAAAACCCTGTCTCTAACAACAACAGAAGATATGGGATAATTCATTAACAGCAATAGGTAATCAGAACAACCTATAACCTGTGACAATACTATGAGCATTTTAAACTCCCCGTGAATTATCTGCAACGTATGTTGATAAATGAGTTGTGGAATTAAATAATTCAAACTTAAAGCTATTGGAACTTTATTGTTGATATTATTATTTTTTAGAGGCAGGGTCTGGCTCTGTTGCCCAGGCTGGTGTGCAGTGATGCAATCATAGCTCACTGCAGCCTCAAACTACTGGGCTGAAGCAATCCTCCAGCCTCAACATCCCTGGTACTAGGACTACAGGCACCAGCCACCCCGCCCAGCTGCTGCTGGAATTTTAAATGATCCTGAAACTTGAGAGGAATGTGGTTATGCAGCATGAATCACATGGCGAGCAGCTGCAGCTTCTGCCCCTTTTCCCCTAGAAATAACTAAGACCAAACAGGCCAGAGATAAGACCTCCTCAGACGGGTACCCCCCTCACAGAGTAATAAAGCAATCTTCCTTGGAATGTAGCATCCTATAGCTAGTCAAGTCACTGTAAGGATTGTATGTCTGCCTATATAAGTGAAACCTTAACCTCTCCACTTTGGAATGCTTTTTTGTGTGTGTATTTTTGCTTTCTTTTTTGAGACAACATATCATTTTGACACCCAGGCTGGAGTGCAGTGGTAGGATCATGGCTCACTGCAACCTTCCTCTCACCTCAGCCTCCTGAGTAGCTGGGACTACTAGTTGACAACGCTCAACTAATTATTTCATTTTTTGTAGAGGCCAGGTCTCACTATGTTGCTAAGGCTGGTCTGAAACTCCTGGGCTCAAGCGATCCTCCCACCTCAGCCTCCCACAGTGTTGGGATTATAGGTATGAGCCTTCGTGCCTGGCCTCCACTTTGGAATGTTGACCCTATACATTTGGAGTCGGTGTTTCTGGGTGGCTATCCTCCAGCTTTGGAATATTTGAGGATAAATAAACCTAGTAAACTATACTTAATCAGGGTGGGTGCAGTGGCTCACACCTGTAATCCCAGCACTTTGGGAGGCCAAGGCAAGTGGATCACCTGAGATCAGGAGTTTGAGACCAGCCTGGCCAACATGGTGAGACCCTGTCTCTACTAAAAGTACAAAAATTAGCCAGGTGTGGTGCCGCACGCCTGTAGTCCCAGCTACTTGGGAGGCTGAGGCATGAGGATTGCTTGAACTCAGGAGGCTCAGGTTACAATGAACTGAGATCGTGCCACTGCATTCCAGCCTGGGCGACAGAGCGAGACTCCGTCTCAAAAAAAAAAAAAACCCAGCCTGGGCGACATCTGTCTCACTCTGTCGCCCAGGCTGGAGTGCAGTGGCCGGACCTCAGCTCACTGCAAGCTCCGCCTCCCGGGTT
>NW_012105142.1:504627-506581 GCF_000951045.1 Mandrillus leucophaeus
CCTTACCCTCCTCGCACCTTCCACCCTCAAGTAGGTCCAGCCTCAAGTAGGCCCTGGTGTTATTCCTTTCTTTTTTTTTTTTTTTTTTTTTTTTTAAAGACAGAGCCTCGCTCTGTCGCCCAGGCTGGAGTGCAGTGGCCGCGATCTCAGCTCACTGCAACCTCCCGGTCCCCAGTTCAAGTGATTCTCCTGCCTCAGCCTCCCGAGTAGCTGGGATTATAGGAGTCCACCCCACCACGCCCTGCTATTTTTTTTGTTTGTTTTGTTGTTGTGGGTTTTTTGTTTGTTTGTTTGTTTTTTGTTTTTGAGACAGAGTTTCGCTCTTGTTGCCCAGGCTGGAGTGCAATGGCACGATTTCGGCTCACCGCAACCACTACCTCCAGGGTTCAAGCGATTCTCCTGCCTCAGCCTCCGGAGTAGCTGGGATTACAGGCATGCGCCAGTATGCCCGGCTAATTTTGTATTTTTTTTTTTAGTGGAAACGGGGTTTGTCCATGTTGGTCAGGCTGGTCCCGAACTCCCGACCTCAAGCGATCCAGCCGCCTCGGCCTCCCAAAATGCTGGGATTACAGATGTGAGCCACCGTGCCCGGCCATTTTTTTTTTCTTTTGTATTTTTAGTAGAGATGGGGTTTCACCATGTTGGCCAGGCTGGTCTTGAACTCCTGACCTCAAGTGATCCACCCGCCTTGGCCTCCCAAAGTGCTGAGATTACAGGCGTGAGCCACCATGGCTGGCCCCTGTTATTCCCTTCTTTATGTCCATGTGTGCTCAATTTTTAGCTTCCACTTATAAGTGAGAACATGCAGTATTTGGTTTTCTGTTCCTGCATTAGTTTGCTTAGGGTAATGGCCTCCAGCTGCATCTATGTTGCTGCCAAAGACATGGTCTTGTTCTTTTTTAATGGCTGTGTAGTGTTCCATGGTGTGTGTGGACCATATTTTGTTTATCCAGTCCACCGTTTGTGGGCATATAAGTTGGTTCCATGTCTCTGCCATTGTGACTGGTGCCTCAGTGAACATATGCATGCATGTGTCTTTATGGTAAAACAACTTATATTCCTTTGGGTATATACCCAGTAATCGGATTGCTGGGTCTAATGGTAGTTCTGTTTTAAGTGCTTCAGGAAATCTCCAAACTGCTTTCCAGTTTTAATTTCATTGTAATTTTTTTTTTTTTTTTTAATTTTCTTTTAGACAGTCTCACTCTGTTGCCCAAGCTGGAGTGCAGTGGTGCGATCTCGTCTCACTGCAACCTCCGCCTCCTGGGTTCAAGCGATTCTACCGCCTCAGCCTCCTGAATAGCTGGGACTACAGGCACGCGCCACCAAGCCTGGCTAATTTTTGTATTTTTTTAGTAGAGACGGGTTTTGCAATGTTGGCAAGGCTGGTCTCACACTCCTGACCTCAGGTGATCCACCCACCTCAGCCTCCGAAAGTGCTGGGATTACAGGCATGAGCCAGGGTACCCGTCCTTCATTGAAATTTTCAATTACAGTAGCTGAAAAAATTTACATTCCCACCAGCAGTGCATAAGCAGTTCTGGGGTTTCACTTTATTCTTGGAGGTGGGGGAAAACACTGTAACCATAATAGGTTCATTGCCGTATGCACATGAATGCCTAGAGATAACATGTTGCAGCAGAGAAAGAAGTTTAATCCTAGGGCCACCAAAAGAGGAGATGAGAGGAAATCTCAAATCCACCTCCTCACGGAATTCGGGGCTAGTGTTTTTAAGAGTATCGAAGTGGGCTGAAGTGTGGAGATCATTGATTGGTGGAAGAGTGCAGGGTGAAGTCCTGGGACCCAGAGAGGAAGAGGCTGTATTCTCATGCTAATCCCCATCCTCGGTAGGGGTCTTGGTGCTGGTTTCGCTGGAATTCAGAGATCTGAAAAACATCTTAAGGGTTCTTTAAACAAAAGCCTTATGATTCTGAAGTCAGAGATCCTGTCTATA
>NW_012105142.1:509155-511118 GCF_000951045.1 Mandrillus leucophaeus
GCCCGGCTAGTTTTTTTGTATTTTTTTTTAGTAGAGACGGGGTTTCACTGTGTTAGCCAGGATGGTCTCAATCTCCTGACCTCATGATCCGCCCATGTCGGCCTCCCAAAGTGCTGGGATTACAGGCTTGAGCCACCGTGCCCAGCCACAAAAACTACACTTAATCACATTTTCCTGAATCTCATGATTTCAGATTGACAGAGCACAGTCAAGAGTGAGATAAAGTAATGATGCTGTCATTTATGTTAAAAGAAAACGTGAATAGCTAAATGTATTGTGGCTATTACAGCATGATGTATGGATACCGTACATCCACACATATACTCTAATATGCGTATTCTATCTCCAGTAAACTCCCCAAAGTAACAGTGGTTGCCACTGATCAAAGGACACCAGGATGGGAGGATACATATACCCAGCATTAGACCATTAGAATTTTTTGTTTTTGCCGGGCGCAGTGACTCTCGCCTGTAATCCCAGCACTTTGGGAGGCCCAAGTGGGTGGATCATTTGAGGTCAGGAGTCCGAGACCAGCCTGGCCAAATGGTGAAACCCCGACTCTATCAAAAATACAAAAATGAGGCCAGCGTGGTGGCGTGCGTTTGTAATCCCAGCTACTCTGGAGGCTGAGGTAGGAGAATCGCTTGAACTCAGGAGCCAGAGGTTGCAGTGAGCCGAGATCGTGCCACTGCATTCCAACCTGGGCAACAGAGCAAGACTCCATCTCAAAAAAAAAAAAAAAAGTACAGTCACGGTGGCTTATGCCTGTAATCCCAGCACGATCACAAGGTCAGAAGATCAAGACCATCCTGGCTGACACTGTGAAACCCCATCTCTCCTAAAAATACAAAAAAGCAAAATTAGCCGGGTATGGTGGCGGGCGCCTGTAGTCCCAGCTACTGGGGAGGCCGAGGTGGGAGAATAGCGTGAACCCAGGAGGAAGAGCTTGCAGTGAGCAGAGATCGTGCCACAGCACTCCAGCCTGGGCAACAGAGCCAGACTCTGTCCCAGAAAAAAATTAAAAAAAAAAATGTTTTTGTTTTTAGCTACATGCATGGTATTCTGTCCAAAACATTTTTGCTAGTGTCTTAGTTTTCATTTTGAAGGTTCTTGTATGTTTTAGCCCCTTTCCTGCCTTGAGAAAGTTAATGTACTAAAGGAAAGGAATCTCCCTGCTTCTTGAAACTCTACAGCACCCCAAGGTCATCATTTGGCCATCTACTGTCATTGTGAATGTAAATGTAGATATTTAAAGTAAAGAAGGTTGGGGCCGGGCACGGTGGCTCATGTCTGTAATCCCAGCACTTTGGGAGGCCAAGGTGGGCAGATCACCTGAGGTCGGGAGTTTGAGACCTGCTTGGCCAACATGGTGAAACTCCGTCTCTACTAAAAATAGAAAAAAATTAGCCAAGTGTGGTGGCACATGACTGTAGTCCCAGGCACTCAGGAGGCTGAGGCTTGAGAACCACTTGAGCCTGAGAGGTAGAATTTGCAGTGAGCCAAGACTGTGCCACTGCACTCCCGTCTGGGTGACAAAGACTGTCTCAGAAAAAGGAAAGAAAAGAAAAGAAAGTTGGGTGAAGTGGCTCAAGTCCATAATCCCAGCACTTTGGGAGGCCACATTGGGAGGATCACTTGAGCCCAGGAGTTCAAGATGAGCCTGGGCAACATGCCAAAACTACCTCTACAAAAAATACAAAGATTAGCCAGGCATAGTGGGGCGTGTCTGTAGTCCCAGCTACTCCAGAGGCTGATATGGGAGAATCAATTGAGCCCGGGAGGCAGAGGTTGCAGTGAGCAGAGTTTGTGCTACTGCACTCCAGCCTGGGTGACAGAATGAGACGTTGTCTCAAAGAAAAAGGAAAAGAAGCCAGGTGCAGTGGCTCACGCCTATAATCCCAGCACTCAGGCAGATCACCTGAGATTGGGAGTTCGAGACCAGCCTGACCAACATGGAGAAACC
>NW_012105142.1:511693-514355 GCF_000951045.1 Mandrillus leucophaeus
GGTTTCTCCATGTTGGTCAGGCTGGTCTCGAACTCCCAATCTCAGGTGATCTGCCTGAGTGCTGGGATTATAGGCGTGAGCCACTGCACCTGGCTTCTTTTCCTTTTTCTTTGAGACAACGTCTCATTCTGTCACCCAGGCTGGAGTGCAGTAGCACAAACTCTGCTCACTGCAACCTCTGCCTCCCGGGCTCAATTGATTCTCCCATATCAGCCTCTGGAGTAGCTGGGACTACAGACACGCCCCACTATGCCTGGCTAATCTTTGTATTTTTTGTAGAGGTAGTTTTGGCATGTTGTCCAGGCTGGTCTCAAACTCATGACCTCAAGTGATCTGCCCTCCTCAACCTCCCATAGTGCTGGGATTACAAGCATGAGCTGTCGGACCTGGCCACTACATAGCTTTTCTTTTTTTTTGAGACAGGGTCTCATTCTGTTGCTGGAGTGCTGTGGCACAATCATGGCTCACTGCAGCCTCATCCTCCCCACGTTCAGGTGGTCCTCCCACCCCAGCCTCTCAAGTAGCTGGGACTACAGACATACACAACCATGTCTGGCTAATTTTTGTATTTTTTGTAAAGAAGCAATTTTACTATGTTGCCTAGGCTGGTCTCAAACTCCTGGGCTCCAGAGATCCTCCCACCTCAGTCTCTCAAAGTGCTGGGATTACCAGCATAAGCCACCACACCCAGCACACATACCTTTCCTTTCTTTCTGTTCTGTTCATTTTTTAGAGACAGGGTCTCAGTCTGTCACCCAGGCTGGAGTGCAGTGCAGCCTCGAACTCCTGGGCTCAAACAATCCTACTACCCTAGCCTTCTGAATAGCTGGGAATACAAGTGTATGCTACCAAGCCTGGCTAATTTTTCTATTTTTTGTAGAGATGGGGTCTTGCTGTGTTGTCCAGGCTGATCTTGAAGTCCAAGGCTCAAGTGATACTCCTGCCTTGGCCTCCCAAAGCGCTGGGATTACAGGTATGAGCCATGGTGCCTGGCCTCTTATTTATTTATATTTATGGCAGGAATAATCCAATATAGCCTTTCATTCTTTCTTATTCAGACATGCAAGAAAGTGCAAATCTCAGGACCTTATGAGGAAACTGCAGATAGGAAGAAGGAAGATGGGCTGAATCACCTGAGCCCAGTGTCTTTCCTTCCTCTGGGTCCATGTATGGGTGCTAGCAGTGTGATGGTCACTCATAACATGCACAGAAACCCACCCAATGTGCTTTGGAAACAGTATCGCTCTTTTTTTTTTTTTTTTTTTTTTTTTCTCCTGAGACTAAGTCTTGTTCTATTGCACAGGCTACAGTGCAGTGGTGCGATCTCGGCTCACTGCAACCTCCGTCTCCCGGGTTCAAGTGATTCTCCTGCCTCAGCTTCCCGAGTAGCTGGGATTACAGGCACCTGCCACCATGCCTGGCTAGTTTTTTCGCATTTTTAGTAGAGATGGGGTTTCATCATGTTGGTCAGGCTGGTCTTGAACTCCTGACCTCAAATGATCTGCCCACCTCAGCCTCCCAAAGTGCTGGGATTACAGGCGTGAGCCACCGTACCTGGCCAGTATCACTCATTTTTATCATTGTTTTCCTTTTTAAAATATCAAATGGACATGGGCTAAAATTTAAGAAAATAAAAATATATATAGCGTGCATAAATCATGAGCACATGGTTCTATGCATTTTTGTTGTTTATTTTATTTATTTATTTATTTATTTACTTATTTATTTGAGGCGGAGCCTTGCTGTGTCACCCAGGCTGGAGTGCAGTGGCGCCATCTGGGCCCACTGCAACCTCTACCTCCCAGGTTCAAGTGATTCTCCTGCCTCCAGGTAGCTGGGACTACAGGTGCGTGCCACCATGCCTGGCTAATTTTTTGTGTTTTCAGTAGAGACGGGGTTTCACCGTGTTAGCCAGGATGGTCTCAAACTCCTGACCTCGTGATCCACCCACGTCGGACTCCCAAAGTGCTAGGACTAGAGACGTGAGCCACCGCACCCGCCCTATTTATTTCTTTTTTTTTACTTTATATAAAATGGAGGCTGGGCATGGTGGCTCATGCCTGTAATCTTAATGCTTTGGGAGGCCAAGGCAGGTGGACCACCTGAGGTCAAGAGTTCAGGACCACCCTGGCCAACATGGTGAAAACCCATCTCTACTAAAATTACAAAAAATTAGCCAGGCATGGTGGCATGCGCCTCTAATCCCAGCTACTTGGGAGGCTGAGGCAGGGGAATCGCTTGAACCCGGGGGGTGGAGGTTGCAGTGAGCAGAGATCTCACCACTTCACTCCAGCCTGGGCGAAGGAGCAAAACACAGTCTCAGAAAAAAAATAAATAAATACAAGTAAAATGGAATGATACAGTATTTGTGTCTAGTTTTATTTGCTCAATAATATTTTTATGACATTTATCCATGATGTTGCACATAATAGCAATATGTTAATTTTCATTGTGTGCAATTTTCTATTGTGTGAATATACCACCGTTTACAGTCATTTGTTCTATAGTGGATTGGCATTTGGGTACTTTCTAGTTAGAGGCTATTTTGTTTTTTTCTTTGTTTTTGTTTTTAGAGATGGGGTCTCACTATGTTGCACAGGCTGGTCTCAACTCCTGGGCTCAAACGATCCTCCTACCTCTGCCTCCCTAAGTGCTAGGATTA
>NW_012105142.1:515263-520235 GCF_000951045.1 Mandrillus leucophaeus
GTCTCGCTCTGTCACCCAGGCTGGAGTGCAGTGGCGCGATCTTGGCTCACTGCAAGCTCCGCCTCCTGGGTTCACGCCATTCTCCTGCCTCAGCTTCCCAAGTAGCTGGGACTACAGGCGCCCGCTACCACTCTCAGCTAATTTTTAAAAAATTTTTTAGTGGAGACGGGGTTTCACCATGTTAGCCAGGATGGTCTCGATCTCCTGACCTCATTATCTGCCTGCCTCGGCCTCCCAAAGTGCTGGGATTACAAGTGTGAGCCACTGCACCCGGCTGTATCATTTGTAAAGATACAGTTTCACCATGTTGCCCAGGCTTGTAATTCATTTATTTTAACCCACAATCACTTCCTCCCTATATGTCAAAACACTTTTAAGTAGTAGAGAATAGTGTGATACAGTATAGCATATAGCATAGCATCAGACAGCCCTGACTCTGCCACTTAGTGGGCTGGTGACCTCTGAGGCTCAGCTTCCTCCTCTGTAAAATGGGGATGATAAAGTACCTACCTCATAGGGTTGTGGGAGAACTGAGCTAATGCATGCAATGTACTTAGGTCAGCACCTGGCATGGAATAAGTATGCAGGAAGTGACAACTATGTGCAAGAATTTATTGTAGACCGGGTGCGGTGGCTCATGCCTGTAATCCCAGCACTTTGGGCGGGCGCGGTGGCTCACGCCTGTAATCCCAGCACTTTGGGAGGCCGAGATGGGCGATCACTTGAGATCAGGAGTTTGAGACCAGCCTGATCAATATAATTCAGTCTGACTAAAAATGCAAAAATTAGCCAGGCATGGTGGTACACGCCTAAGATCTCAGCTAGTCTGGAGGCTGAGGCAGGAGAATTGCTTGAACTCAGGAGGCAGAGGTTACAGTGAGCCAAGATCACACCATTGCACTACACGCCAGCCTGGGGGACAGAGCAAGACTCCATCTCAAAAAAAAAGAATATATTGTAAAGTGGGGAAAACTGAGACTGTGAGGGCCAAAAGGGTATGGATAAGGGGACTTTGAGCCTGTTGAACTTGATGTGGTTCTCTCTAGTTGGTGTTCCTGCATGGCACCAAATAGCTTCAATTTCTGAGAATTTTAAATTTTTTTTTTTCTTTTCCTTTTTTTTTTTTTTTTTTTTTTTTTTTGAGACAGAATCTTGCTCTGTTGCCCAGGCTGGAGTACAATGGCGCAGTCTTGGCCCACTGCAACCTCCGCCTCCCTAATTCAAGAGATTCTCCTGCCTCAGCCTCCTGAGTAGCTGGGATTACAGGTGCGTGCCACCATACCTGGCTAAGTTTTGTATTTTTAGTACAGACAAGGTTTCACCATGTTGGTCAGGCTGGTCTCGAACTGCTGACCTCGTGATCCACCCGCCTTGGCCTCCCAAAGTGCTAGGATTACAGGCGTGAGCCACCGCGCCCAGCCTATTTCTTTTCTTTCTTTTCTTTCTCTCTCTCTTTTTTTTTTTTTTGAGATGAAGTCTCGCTCTGTTGCCCAGGCTGAAGTGCAGTGGCACCATCTCAGCTCACTGCAACCTCCACCTCTAGGTTCACACCATCCTCCTGCCTCAGCCTCCTGGGTAGCTGGGACTACAGGTGCGTGCCACCACGCCTGGCTAATTTTTTGTATTTTTAGTAGAGACGGGGTTTCACCATATTAGCCAGGATGGTCTTGATCTCCTGACCTCGTGATCCACCCACCCCAGCCTACCAAAGTGCTGAGATTACAGGTGTGAGCCATCGCACCTGGCCAATTTTTTTAAATTTTCTTTATAAGACAGGGTCTTGCTCTGTAGCCCAGGCTGGAGTACGGTGGTATAATCTTGGCTCACTGCAGTCTTGAATTCTTGTGCTCAAGAAATCCTCCTGCCTCAACTTCCTCAGTAGCTGGAACTGCAGGCACGTGCTACCGCTCCTGGCTTCTTTTTTTTTTTTTTGAGATGGAGTCTCACTCTGTTGCCCAGGCTGGAGTACTGTGGCGTGATCTTGGCTCACTGCAACCTCTACCTCCCGAGTTCAAGCGATTCTCTTGCCTCAGCCTCCTGAGTAGCTGGGATCACAGATGCCTGCCACCACGTCCAGCTAATTTTTTGCATTTTTAGTAAAGACAGGGTTTCACCATGTTGGCCAGGCTGGTCTCGAACTTCTGACCACAAGTGATCCCTCCGCCTCAGCCTCCCAAAGTGGTGGGATTACAGGCATGAGCCACTGCGCCCGGCCACTCTTGTCTAATTAATTAAATTTTTTTTGTAGAGATGGATGTTTCAGTATGTTGCCCAGGATGGTCTTGAACTCCTGGGCTCAAGTGATCCTCTTGCGTTGTCCTCCCAATGTGCTGGGATTACAGGTGAGAGCCACTGGGCCTGGCAATTTCTAAGACTTATTTTTACAAAAATTGCAAAATGGGCCAGGCACAGTGGCTCATGCATGCAATCCCAGCACTTTGGGAGGCCGAGGAGGGTGGATCACCTCAGATCAGGAGTTCAAGACCAGCCTGGCCAACATGCTGAAACCCCCATCTCTACTAAAAATACAAAAAATTAGCGGGGCATGGTGGCGCATGCCTGTAATCCCAGCTACTAGGGAGACTGAGGCAGGAGAATCACTTGAACCTGGGAGGTGGAGGTTGTGTTGAGCTGAGGTCGTGCCACAGCACTCCAGCCTGGGCGACAGAGGGAGGCTCCGTCTCAAAAAAGAAAAAAAGAAAAAAAAATTGCAAAGTTGAGTTTAATATTTGCAGTGATTTTTATTCATTCAAGGATTATCTTATAATTTCTGCATTTAATTTGGCAAACTTCATCAGATTCCCCAAGAGAGGATGTATGTCAGGTTATCCTCAAAAACCAATGTTCCTTTTGTCAACAAGAAGGTCTTAGGACGTGACACTTGAATTTTACTTGGAGGAACTGGGTCCCTGGACAGGCAGCCACCTGCTGACCTAAACCAGATGGTAAAACGAGACTTAACAAACAGTTGTTTGCAGTTGAGATTTTAATCTTTTGCATAGCTCAGAAGTTCCCACCCAGCTCTTTTGTTAGTAGCACAGGGGCTCATGGGTGGTTCTTGTTGCACAGACCACCAATGGGGTTGACAAATAGGAAGTGAGATGCTGCTGTCCTGTTGGGTCAGCGGCGGCAGTTCTAATTTCCTGGTCATAGTGGGATCAGAGATAAAAGAACAGACATGTGGGGTACCACTGCGATGAGTCATGAGAATGTCTAACGACGTCTGGTCCTGCGCAGCTGCAGCCCCAAGCACTGACACTCAGACGGCTCATATGGCCAGGAGATGCCCCGCTGGGACTCACACAGAGAGGTGCCCCTTTCTTCTGAAGATGCTCAGGAGGTAGTCTTTGGCTGGGCTGGTGTGTCTTTAACACCACGCGTCCTTTTCTTACTCTTCATCCTTTTTATTTTTTACATCATTTATGTATTTACTTACTTATTTGAGACCGAGTCTCGCTGT
Source organism: Mandrillus leucophaeus (assembly GCF_000951045.1). Lineage (NCBI taxonomy): Eukaryota > Metazoa > Chordata > Mammalia > Primates > Cercopithecidae > Mandrillus > Mandrillus leucophaeus. The sequence continues at coordinate 518,724 of NW_012105142.1, forward strand.
GTTGCCCAGGCTGGAGTGCAGTGGTGTGATCTGGGCTCACTGCAACCTCCGCCTCCCGCATTCAAGCGATTCTCCTGCCTCAGCCTCCTGAATAGCTGGGATTACAGGCACATGCCACCATGCCCGGCTAATTTTTGTATTTTTAGTAGAGACGGGTTTCACCATGTTGGTTAGGCTGGTCTCAAACTCCTGACCTCCTGATCCTCCTGCCTCGGCCTCCCAAAGTGCTGGGATTACAGGTGTGAGCTACCATGCCGGGCCTATTTATTTATTTATTTAATTATTATTATTGTCTTGAGATGGAGTTTCGCTCTTATTGCCCAGGCTGAAGTGTAATGGCCCAATGTCGTCTCACTTCAACCTCCACCTCCCAGGTTAAAGCAATTCTCCTGTCTCAGCCTCCCGAGTAGCTGGGATCACAGGCGTGTGCCATCAGGCCCAGCTAATGGTTTTTTTTTTTTTTTTAGTAGAGACCGCGTTTCACCATGTTGGTCAGGCTGGTCTCATACCCCTGACTTCAGATGATCCATCCGCCTCAGCCTCCCAAAGTGCTGGGATTAACAGGCATGAGCCGCTGTGCCCGGCCTATTTATTAATTTTTAAACAGAGTCTTGGTCTGTTGCCCAGGCTGGAGTGCAGTGGCAACAATCATAGCTCACTGCAGCCTCCACCTCCTGGGCTCAAGGAATCCTCCTGCCTCAGTCTCCTAAGTAGCTGAGACTACAAGGTACAGTCTCCTGAGTAGCTGAGACCTGTGACATCTATCGCGACCGCTGAGAGCGGTCCCTTTGTTGGGGGAGAAGCAGTTGTAACAGCAAGCAGTGGCCGGGAGGAGCGTGGCCCTGCGGACTGGGTGTCCCTGCTTAGGTGGCAAGGTCCTGGCTTCAAGTGCCGCCAGGCATCTGCCCACAGAGTCTAGCAGCCAGCAGGAGGTTGGTGGGAGACTGATACAAACCCTGTCCCCATGGGTCACCCTTTGCCTCCTAAACTAAGTTCATCCCTACTTTCCAACACTCACTTTTGTCCTACTACCCTCCATCAGCCAGAGAAAAAAAGAATCCAAGAATAATAAAAGAGCCCCATTTTGCAGCCGAGAAAACCGAGGTCTGGAGTGGTGGTGAAGAACCGTGCTCCGGGCTGGGCGCAATGGCGAGCACCTGTAATCCCAGCATTTTGGGAGTCTGACGAGGGAGGATCACTTAAGGTCGGGAGTTCGAGGCCAGCCTGGATATCATAGTGAGACTCCGCATGGTTAACAACAGCAACCAAAAAACAAAAGCCGGGCGCAGTGGCTCACGCCTGTAATCCCAGCACTTAGGGAGGTAGGCCGAGGCGGATGGATCACGAGGTCAGGAGTTCAAGACAAGCCTGGCCAACAAGGTGAAACTATCTCTACTGAAGATTAGCCGGGTGTGGTGGTGGACACCTGTAGTCCCAGCTACTCGGGAGGCTGAGGCAGGAGAATCACTTGAACCTGGGAGGCAGAGGTTGCAGTGAGTTGACATTGTGCCA
>NW_012105142.1:521557-527182 GCF_000951045.1 Mandrillus leucophaeus
AGGTGCGGGCGGAGGACCTGGAGGGGTGGTTGGGTCTCCCCCTCCACCCGCCGCCACCCCTCGCTTGCGATCCCTGGTGCCTGGGGAAAGGAGCCGTTCCTGGCTGCGCTGGCGCCCTTGGCCTCTGGGCGCGTTGCAGGAGCTCTTGGTGGGAGCGCGGGTGGAGACAGACCATACCAGGCGGGTTGGCGGTCTCATATTTATTTAGGCGCTCTGTCGCCCAGGCTGGAGTGCAGTGGCGCGTTTATAGCTCACTGCAGCCTCGACTTCCTGGGCTCCAGCGATCCTCCCTCCCCAGCCTCCCGAGTAGCTGGGACTGCAGGCGCGGCACCTCGCCACGTTAATTTTTTGTAGGACTGGGGTATCGCTCTGTTGCCCAGACTGGTCGCGAACTCTTGGGCTCAAGGGATCCTCCCTCCCCAGTCTCCCGAAGTGCTGGGATTGCAGGCGTGAGCCACTGAGTCCGGCCGGCGGTCTCTTTTTGCCTCCAAAATGCTTCCAACGTCCGCCTGTGGGACTTCAGGGAGCAGGGGAGAGCCGCTGGTGGGAGGGAGCCTCTGGCGTTGCCCCCTCCCCGGCTCCGGGTCGTCCAGGAGGGCGTGAGCACTGCAGGTGAGGCCCACGGTCTTGTGCGTCTCACTGTGTGCCAAAGCGGATTTGTCTTGTTGTCCGGGAGACTTGGCGGGGGCGGGCGGCGGGTGCGGGCCTCGCTGGCTCTTGGCACGTTCAGGAGCTCCTGGGCTCACACCGCGGACTTCTGCCCAGAAGATAACAGTCAGGGAGCTCAGTCCCTCAAAAGCGACCCCAGCCTGCGGAGCAGGGGCCCTGGGATACCCGCAGGCGGCAGGGCCTGGGCTACAAAGATGCTTTGGAGCCGGGAGTCATGGTGATACCTTCCACGCCTTCCTCCCTCTAGGTCCCGAGCAAGTCTAAAAATAGCTTTTGGCCCTTGGCCAGTGATCCCTGAGTGGATGGAGAGATTGTTGTTGATCTTCGTTTTTATAATAGATACGACAGTGCATAATTATAAACAGGGAAGTGAAACTTTCCCATATACGAATCAATTCTTAATTGTTCAGAGCCTTAGGATCCAGTTCCTAAATAGTCTTGGTATCTTCCTCCTTCTCCCCGGTGACACAGAGAGACTTTGGGCTTTGCTCACTGGTGAGGCGTCCTGGGCAGGACAGTGTGGGACAGAGTGGGAAAACTTCTTTTTTGTGAAGTTGCTTTTAGCATTAAAAAAAAAAAGTAGTTTTGAGGTATATTTAAGTTCAAAGATGTCATCATGGAATTACAGGATTATAACTTCTAATTATGTGTGGCGTTTGGGACAGAGGATCACAGGCCATGGAATTGCAGGAGGAGGGCCTGGCCTGGGAATTCCTGTGTCTGTCCTCGGGGCCTGACAGCCACTCCCACAAAATTGCTGTGTGTCCTCCCTCAAGCTGCTGCCTCTTTCTGAGACTTTTCCTCCCCAAATTGTTCTCTGAGCAGGTGTAGCTCTGGAACTCCAGCAGCACCTGGGGGAAAATGGCAGCGAGAGGAGCACACCTGTGAGGGTTGGTGCCCAGCCTCCCAGAACACGTTTTCCCGTGGGAGCCCTCCATGCCTGTGAGCCCAGGGAAGGACTTATTGCTCCCTTCTGGGAAAGAGTGAATGGCAAGAGAGCTGGGAAAGGTGCACAGTTGGGTGTTTTTCATTTATTTATCTACCTATTATTATTATTATGAGACAGTCTCACTCACTCTGTTGCTCAGGCTGGAGTGCGGTGGTGTGATCTTGGCTCACTGCAACTTCTGCCTCCCGGGTTCCAGCAGTTCTGCCTCAGCCTCCCAAGTAGCTGGGATTACAGGCGCCTGCTACCACGCCTGGCTGATTTTTTGTATTTTTAGTAGAAATGGCGTTTCACCGTGTTGGCCAGTCTAGTCTTGAACTCCTAACCTTAAGTGATCCACCTACCTCAGCTTCCCAAAGTGCTGGGATTACAGGCGTAAGCCGTTGCGCCTGGCTTTATTTATTTATTTATTTATTTTCCTGAGATGGAGTCTCACTCTGTTGCCCAGGCTGGAGTGCAGTGGCACGATCTCGGCTCACTACAACCTCCATCTACCAGTTTTGAGTGATTCTCCCACCTAAGCCTCCCCAGTAGCTGAGATCACAGGCGCGTACCACCACGCCTGGCTAACTTTTGTATTTTTGGTGGAGACAAGGTTTCGCCGTGTCGGCCAGGCTGTTCTTGAGCTCCTGACCTCAGGTGATCTGCCCACCTTGGCCTCCTAAAGTGGGGTGTTTTTTAGATGCAGTTTCTCTGGTGTTGGATGAGACAATCAAGGGTAGAAAATAAGAGGAATCATTGCTTTACAATTAAAACCGTCAATTTTGAAAATGAGACCTTGGAACGATTGTTGTGCTACTCCGTGTTAAGTCATACCAGTTCAAAGAGTCTATTTGTCCTAGGAAAATAAAAGGTGTTGACGCTGAATCTTTCCTGATCTATGACCTGAGCCAGTTTGACCTAAAGCAAATGAGGGCCAGGTGTGGTGGCTCACACCTGTAATCCTGGTAGTCTGGGAGGCCAAGGTAGGTGGATCTCTTGAAGCCAGGAGTTCCAGACCAGCCTGAACAACATAGCAAGACCCTGGCTCTATAAAAAATTTTAAAAAATAAAATGAAAACAAAACAAAACGAATGAAAGGCAGGTGCTGGCCAGGCGCAGTGGCTCATGCCTGTAATCCCAGTGTTTTGAGAGGCTGAGGCGGGTGGATCACTTGAGGTCAGGAGTTTGAGACCAGCCTGGCCTACATGGTGAAACCCTGTCTCTACTAAAAATATAAAAATGAGCTGTGTGTAGTGGCAGGCGCCTGTAATCCCAGCTACTCGGGAGACTGAGGCAGGAGAATCCCTTGAACCTGGGAGGCGGAGGTTGCAGTGAGCCGAGATCGCACCACTGCACTCCAGCCTGGTGACAGAGCGAGACTCTGTTCCCCCCAACCCACCCCCCCCCAAAAAAGAAAGGCAGGTGCTGTCCAGATGAAAGGGGAGGAAGAGCCCTTCAGGAAGAGGGAATAACTTGGACAGAGCTGTGGACTTGTGAGTGCTTTGTAGGCATCCCCAGGTTGTGGAGATGTTAGTGGGAGCCAGGCAGTTCAGGGTCATGCATCTTGCTTGACCTGGCACTGTGGAATCCATCAAAGTATTTAAAGCAGGACCAGACCTGTGAAATTTGTGTAAGAGAAAGACCGCTTTGACATCTGAATGGTGAATGGGTGGGAGATGGGAAAGAAGCTATGGTGGAGCCCGGCAGGGAGGCATAGGGAGGATTTAGCGCCTTGTAATACCTGTCATCTTTGCCCTTCCTTCTCTGTTATGGACTACTGATGATGCAGTCAGTGACAGAAAGTGCTGTGAGTGGGGTGCAGTGCCTCACACCTGTAATCCCAGCATTTTGGGAGGCCAAGGTGGGAGGATTGCTTGAGGCCAGGAATTCAAACCCACCCTGGGCGACATAGCAAGACCCCATCTCTACAAGAAGTTTAAAAATCAGCCTGGCATAGTGGTGTGTTCCTGTAATCCCATATACTCAGGAGGCCGAGGTGGGAGGATATCCGGAGCCCACGAGGTCGAGGCTGCAGTGAGCTGTTACCGCGTCACTGCACTCCAGCCTGGATGACAGAGTGAGACCGTGTCTCAAAAAAAAAAATCACCCGTTCTTTCCACCAGCTTGCACCCTTAGCTCAGACCAGGGGTCCACACTGAAAGCAGGGATTCCAGTGACGAAGGGGTTGGAATGATAAAGCTGGGGAAAGGCAGTATCTGGCAGAGAGGGAAAGAACTGATATAACAGGTTATGGCGGGGAAGGAGCTGCCAATGATAATCCAAAATGCCTGCCTATTAGCCAGGTGTGGTGTAACCCCGCTGTGGTCCCAGCTACTCAGGAGGCTGAGGCAGGAGGATCACTGATTCTGGGAGGTGCAGGCTGCAGTGGGCAGAGATCACGCCACTGCATTCTAACCTGGATGGCAGAATGAGGCCCTTCCAAAAAAAAAAAAAAAAAAAAAAAGTCACAGTGCCTGCCTGAGGCATCTTGTCATGCGCCTCCTGGAGATGGGGTGAACACGGGGGCTAGTGTGTGGATGGGTAGACTTGAGGTCCCCATGGGATATCCACGTGGCGGTCCAGGTAGAGAGCCCGCTCCATGGGCCCAGCAACCATGCAGGTGCCCTGGCTGGAGATGCAGTTTTGGGTGGCACCAATTGGGAGGCAGTTGGGGTATTGAGTGAAAGGATCTGGGCTAGAAGGGAATAGTTCCTCCACTTAAGGGGTGGGTGGAGAGGTGGGAGGAAAGCCAGAAGGGTGGCCAGGTCTAGGAAGCTGAGAGGTCAGTCTTGTTAGTGGAGCGAGGCTTGACAAGTCAGAAGAATGTGGGGAAGGTCCTGGATTTAGTCCTTTAGGAGTCGTTAGGAAATGCATGGTTGGAGAATTGGAGACAGAAGTCAGTGTGACAGGGTACGGGGGAAGAAGGGCAGGGAAGATATTGCTGGAGAAAGAGGGGAGCTGAGAAAAGAGAAGGCAGCTTTGTTTTAGAATGTGGAAGCCCAGAGCTGGTTAAAGACAAAGGTGTGGCAGAGTGCAGTGGTTCATGCCTGTAATCCCAGCACTTTGGGAGGCCGAGGCAGGCGAATCACCTGAGGTCAGAAGTTCGAGACCGGCCCGGCCAACACGGTGAAACCCTGTCTCTACTAAAAATACAAAAAATTAGCCATGCGTGGTGGCAGGCACCTGTGATCCCAGCTACTCGGAGGCTGAGGCAGGAGAATCGCTTGAACCCGGGAGGTGGAGGTTGCAGTGAGCCGAGATCACGCCACTGCACTCTAGCCTGAGCAGCAGAGCAAGACGTCACAAAAAAGAAAAAGGAAAAGACAAAAGTGAAGAAGTTGGGTGGGGAATGGCTGGAGATTCAGGGAGAAGGTGGGCTGGGGAGGGGTCCCAAGAGTTAAGGAGGGGGTGAAGATTGCCAAAAGCTGCTACATTCATTGGGTGGCTGAGCCAGCAGGGGGCTTCCCTTGTATTTTTTTTTTTTTTTTTTGAGATGGAGTCTTGCTCTGTCCCCCAGGCTGGAGTGCCAGTGGCACAATCTCAGCTCCCTGCAACCTCCACCTCCTGGATTCAAGCGATTCTCATGCCTCAGCCACCCGAGTGGCTGAGACTATAGATGTGCACCACTATGCCTGGCTAATTTTTGTATTTTTTAGTAGAGACAGGGTTTCACCATGTTGGTGAGAATGGTCTCGAACTCCTGACCTCAAGTGATCCACCCACCTTGGCCTCCCAAAGTGCTGGAATTATAGGTATGAGTCCCTGCACCTGGTCCTGTATTTTGACTATTGGGATTTTTTTTTTTTTTTTTTTTTTTTGAGACTGAGCGTGGCTCTGTTGCCAGGCTGGAGTGCAATGGCGCGATCTCGGCTCACTGCAACCTCCGCCTCCCAGGTTTGAGTGATTCTCCCACCTAAGCCTCCCCAGTAGCTCAGATCACAGGCGCGTACCACCACGCCTGGCTAACTTTTGTATTTTTGGTGGAGACAAGGTTTCGCCGTGTCGGCCAGGCTGTTCTTGAGCTCCTG
>NW_012105142.1:528622-532773 GCF_000951045.1 Mandrillus leucophaeus
GCCCGGCCTCCCTTGTTTTTTTTGAGACAGAGTTTCCCTCTTGTTGCCCAGGCTGGAGTGCAATAGCACAATCTCAGCACGCCACAACCTCCGCCTCCCGGGTTCAAGCAATTCTCCTGCCTCAGCCTCCCCGGTAGCTGGGATTACAGGCATGTGCCACCATGCCCAGCTCATTTTTGTATTTTTAGTAGAGATGGGGTTTCTCCATGTTGGTCAGGCTGGTCTCAAACTCCCAACCTCAGGTGATCCGCCCTCTTTGGCCTCCCTACAGGCGTGAGCCACCGCGCCCAGCCCGGGAGTCCCCTTGTTAATTGGTCTTTTTGGAATCAGGTAGGGTGACTTGGCTGTACAGAGCCTCAAGACATAACTTAGCCTCAGGTTGGAAATGGACACCCCCAGTACAGACCTCCTGGTCTAGGCTGGCACCTTCGGAGGTCTCTGAAAAAAGAAACCTTTCAGGTCTATTTTTTTTCTTTTTTTTTTGAGATGGAGTTTCACTCTGTCACCCAGGCGGGAGTGCAGTGACGTGGTCCTGGCTCACCACAGCCTCCGCCTCCCGGGTTCAAGTGATATGCCTCAGGCATGCGCCACCATGCCTGGCTAATTTTGTGTTTTTAGTAAATTAGCTTCATGTTGGTCTCGAACTCTAGACCTCTGGTTATCTGCCCGCTTTGGCCTCCCAAAGTGCTGGGATTACAGGCGTGAACCACCATGCCCAGCCTCAAGTCTATTATAAAATCATATCTCTCACTTTTTTCTTTCTTTTCTTTTCTTCTTCTTCTTTTTTTTTTTTTTTTCCTGACAGGGGGTTGCTGTGTCATCCAGGCTGAAGTGCGGTGGCATGATCATAGCTCACTGCAGCCTCAACCTCCCTGGCTCCAGCAATCCTCCTATCTCAACCTCATGAGTAGCTGGGACAACACGCATGAGTCACAAAGCCTGGCTAATTTTTAAATTTTTTTGTAGAGGCAGGGTCTCACTATGTTGCCCAGTCTGGTCTCGAACTCTTTGGGCCCAAGCCTCAGCCTGCCATAGTGCTGGGATTACAGGCATGAACCACCGCACCCAGCTTTCCCTGGCTTCTCACTGTATTTTCTTCTTTCTCATTATGTTACTGTGTTTAAACAGGTACAGCTCTGTGAGATTACTATAAATTACTTTCTCAACTTATAAGGAATGGAAATGCAACTTCTTTTCCCCAGATTTTTATGCTCTTCCTACTGAAAATCTTGGAAGAATTATTGTGCTCTGGCCTGTAGTTAAATGCAGAGTAATGTAATTTCTAGACTGCTGCATCTGATAGAGATTCCTTTTCTGCGACTGCCCCTGTACCCCATAGTACTAAAACTCACAGGAAAATCTGTTCTTGGCCATGAAGAAAAGCAGCTGGAAGACCGGGAGTGGTGGCTCACGCCTGTAATCACAGCACTTTGGGAGGCCGAGGCGGGTGGATCACCTGAGGTTGGCAGTTCGAGACCAGCCTGACCAATATGGAGAAACCCCATCTCTACGAAAAATACAAAATTAGCCTAGTGCGGTGGCACATGCCTGTAATCCCAGCTACTTGAGAGGCTAAGGCAGGAGAATGACTTGAACCTGAGAGGCGGAGGTTGCGGTGAACTGAGATCGCGCCATTGTACTCCAGCCTGGGCAACAAGAGCAAAAAAACGCCATCTCAAAAAAAAAAAAAAAAAAAAAAAAAAGAAAGAAAAGCAGCTGGAAACAAACTAGAGAAAGCCTTTCCCCAGGGCCGTTGAAAGGCCCAAAATGAAAGGTCTTGGCACTATGTGGAAGAGGAGAGTGAGTACACAGTGAGGCATTGTCACTTCTTATCTCTGCCTCTTCATCCTTTGGGAATGCTAATGCCCCAAAATGAATTTAGCTCTATTGTTTTTACTCAAGAGCTGTAGGAGAAGTTTCTTATTCACAGTAACCTCCAGGCTGGACAGGGCCTCCGAGTTCATTGTGTCCTGGTTTATGGTCCCTATTGATGCTGGGCTTCCTGGAGGCTCCGGCAGAGAAAGAAGGATAATTTTTTTTTTTTTTTTTTTTTTAACCCAGAAGCTTCTTGCAGTCTTCTCTCTGCAAGGAGCAGGGATCTGCTCTTTGATGAATGAGCAGCATTCATCTTAGCAAGGGCTAATTTCATGGTAGACACTTGTGTGCATCCTTTATGAGCGCACATGTGGATGAGGAAGCCTGCTGATGGGCTGAGTCCACCAGGCACAGCCTGGGTCATGTGGGATCAGCAGCTCCAGCTCTATTGGTACTGATACCACCCCTCCGGGTGTTTAGATCCATCCCCTTGAAGCCTTGAGTCAGTTTCCAGGTGGAGAGGGAGGAAGGCGGAGGAGAGTAAAGGCTGATGATGCCGACGCCATTCCTGATTCCCCATCATGGTCTAAATCAGTATTTTTTTTTTTTTTTTAAGATGACAGAATCTGGCTCTGTCACCCAGGCTGGAGTGTAGTGGCACTGTCGTAGCTCACTGTAATCTTGACCTCCTGGGCTCAAGTGATCCTCCTGCCTCAGCTTCCCAAGTAGCTGGGACTACAGGTGTGATTAAAAATCGCCACACCTGGCTGATTTTTTTTTTTTTTTTTTTCTTGTAGAGATGGGGTCTTACTGTGTTGCCTAGGCTGGTCTTGAACTCCTGGCCTCAAGTGATCCTCCTGTCTCAGTGGTGGACTAATACAGATGTGAACCACTGCACCCAGCCCTAAGCCAGGTCTTGAAGGCCAGGCTGGATCCAGGCTGACTGTGGCCTTAGAGAGGGTCTGCCCAGCTGCATGGTATCCGCCATCAGCCTCGAGGGCCTGCCTGACCAACAGTTCTCAAGTGTGGGATCGTGGCTGGGAGGTGTCCCCTGGCAGAAACAGAATTTTCAGGGTGACTCAGAGGAGAGACAACGTGATGACCTGTAACACTGTAAATGTCCCTTGTTTCCTGGGGCTATTTGGATGGTTGCCACGACACCACCTGATGGTACTGGGCATTGGCTTTGGCCTGATCAACACTTCCTCCTTTGGCTCAGGTACCAGAGTCCCGTGACACAAAGGCTGCATTGGAGGTAGCCAGTCGAACTGGACACAGTCAAACTGCAGGTACTGCTCAGCCAGAGGCTGGGTGTCTGGCAGAGCAGCAGTAATGGGTGCCAGGTGAGGACAAGGTCCCCCACTTAGAGCACCAGGGACGGAGACACCACAGTAAATGATGCGAGTCCCTCGGGGCTGCCCATTCAGACCCTTGGAATTCCCTATGGCCAGGTTTCCATTTGATTGTAACAAGAGAAAAGGGGACCAGCACGGTAGCTCACTCCTGTAATCCCAGCACTTTAGGAGTCCGAGGCAGGAGGATCATTTGAATTCAGGAGTTCGAGACCAGCCTGGACAACATGGTGAAACCCCATTTCTACTAAAAATGCAAAATTAGCTGGGCGTGGTGCTGTGTGCCTGTAATCCCAGCTACTCGGGAGGCTGAGGCAGGAGAATCACTTGGGTTGCAGTGAGCCAAGATTGTGCCCCTGCACTCCAGCCTGCTGGATAACAGAGCAAGATTATGTCAAAAAAAGAAAAAAGAGCAGATGATCAAAAACAAGGCTGGATGCAGTGGCTCACGTCTGTAATTCCAGCACTTTAAGAGGCCAGGATGGGCGGATCACATGAGCTTAGGAGTTCAAGACCAGCCTGGGCTGCATTGACAAAACTCTGTCTCTACAAAAAATACAATAAAATTAGCCAGGTGCGATGGTGTGGACCTGTAGTCCCAGCTTTTTGGGAGGCTGAGGTGGGAGGATTGCTTGAGCCCGGGGATGTTCAGGCTGCAGTGAACAGAGATCGTGCCACTGCACTCCAGCCTGGGCAACAGAGTGAGATCCTGTGTCAAAAATAAAAACAAGAGACCAGGCACGGTGGCTCACACCTGTAATCCCAGCACTTTGTGAGGCTGAGGTGGGCAGATCACCTGAGGTCAGGAACTCAAGACCAGCCTGGCAAACATGGTGAAACCACGTCTCTTCTAAAAATACCAAAATTAACTGAGTGTCTGGGTGCAATGGCTCAGGCCTGTAATCCCAGCACTTTGGGAGCCCAAGGCAGGCAGATCACAAGGTCAGGAGTTCAAGACTAGCCTGACCAACATGGTGAAACCCC
>NW_012105142.1:532828-536868 GCF_000951045.1 Mandrillus leucophaeus
CCCAGCTACTCAGGAGGCTGAGGCAGGAGAATCGCTTGAACCCGGGAGGCGGAGGTTGCAGTGAGCCGAGATCGCACCACTGCACTCCAGCCTGTGCAACAGCGAGACTCCATCTAAAAAAAAAAAAAAAAATTGTTAAAACTATTGGTGAGTGTGTCCTACCAGTTTAAATATTTCGTCTGGAAATACAGTTGATTCATGGAAATATTCATGATTTGATGTGGTGGGAGGCACAGTAAAAGCCTAGTTATTCAAGGCTGGGTGTGGTGGCTCACGCCTGTAATCCTAGCACTTTGGGAGGCCGAGGTGGGCAGATCACTTTAGGCCAGGAGTTCGAGAGCAGCCTGGCCAGCACGGTAAAACCTCGTCTCTACTAAAAAAAAAAAAATACAAAAATTAGCCAGGTATGTTGGCACATTCATGTAATCCCAGCTACTCAGGAGGCTGAAACAGGAGAATCGCTTGAACCCAGGAGGTGGAGGTTGCAGTGAGCCAAGATCGCGCCACTGCATTCCATCCTGGGTGACAGAGCAAGACTTCATCTAAAAAAAGTTATTCAGCATATTGAAAAATAACTGTGATTGGCACACAGTAGGGGTTTATAGAGATTTCTGGAACAGACTGAAGGGAGCTTGTAACTAAATATCATGGCTGTGTTGATTCATATCGAGCCCCCCTCCACCCGCCCTGTGAATGGATTGGGATTCCTGGGGGAGGCAGCTGGGCCCCAACCTCCAGCCCTGACACCTGGCAGAGATCCTGGAAGGGCAGGAGGGCTGTTGACAAGTACTGAATTCTTGTTTTTATTTTTATGGACATGGACAAGTTAGATTCTTTCCACCCAGCCTGCCCTGAATCTCCAGTGTGGTGAAAAGTTAAATTAGATGTATGTGTGTATTGCAGGGTAAGGCACGCTCTTTTCTGTGTTTTCTCATTGGTCGCTCTGGCTGGCTTACAAACAAGCAATTCTGTTTTCCAGAGTTTGGTGGTTGAGTGAGGGATTGTGTAACCAGGAAGGAGTGAGAAAGGCAGAGAAAATAATCTTTGCTGGAGAAGCAGCTGAAAACACCTGCCTTCCTGTATCCCGTGGGACGGTCTGTCTAGCTGGGAGCTGGCCCAGCCCTACTGTGTCATCTCTCACTTAGTTTGACGCCTGAACCTTTAGATCCCAAGCTTGCACGTTGCCCTAAATTTGCTGGAAACACCGCTGCATGTGCGAGCTTTATCTTCGGCTGTGCGGAAGAAGGGCCCGTACTGTTGCTTATGGTGGAGGGAAAGCAGGCGCCAGGCACAGCCCAGAATGGAGCGGGGCCCCCAGAGGGGAAGAAAAACCGCCCTGTTCCAGGAGTAGCTTGACCACCCTTTCCTTTCTTCCTAATTAAGTGCCTGCCTCCAGTTCTATTTATTTTTTAAACTTAACACAAATTTATTTTTCATAGTTCTAGAGGCTAGAAATCCAAGATCAAGGTGCCAGTATGGTCAGTTTTTGGTAAGGGCTCTCCTTCTGACTTTAATTCTTTTTTTTTTTTGAGATAGGGTTTCACTCTGTCACCCAGGCTGGAGGGCAGTGGCGAGTTCTTGGCTCACTGCAACCTCTGCCTCCCGAGTAGCTGGGACTATAGGCACACGCCACCATGCCTGGCTAATTTTTATATTTTTTGCTAGAGACGGGGTTGCACCACGTTGGCCAGTCTGGTTTCAAACTACTGACCTCAAGTGCTCCGCCCACCTCAGCCTCCCAAAGTGCCATGATTATACAAGCGAGCTGCCATGCCGGGCCTCTTTCCGATTTTAACCAGCCACTTTCTCACTTTGTAAGAAACTTGTAACAGTGGCAGAAATGTCACTGTAGCTGTGATCTGTCTGTTCACTTACAGATTTCACCTAGGATAACATTCTGAGGCTTTTCTCTGGGTACACATTTAGTCGTTACACCACATTATTTAGGTATTTTATGAGCTCAAGAACAGTAGTTACAAGCGAGGTGAGTCCGCATTTCTGCACTCGAAGCTTTCAGATAGGTATGTATGTGCCACACTAATATAAACGGTTGCTGTACATGTTCAGAGAAACTTCCTCTAGTAATGAACTGTAGAAATGATCCCTGGAAGTACAGTCTTCCTGCTTGTAGGCTTTGTCTAGGTGCTGCTCTTAAATGCTTGTCTTACAGGTGAACAATCTGAGTGTACATTAAGGCCTGTAAGTGACATGTAAAGAGAGTTTTCACTGTAGGCCGGGTGCGGTGGCTCACACCTGTAGTCCCAGCACTTTGGGAGGGAGAGGAGGATGGATCGTTTAAGTCCAGGAGTTTGAGACCAGCCTGGCCAACATGGCGAAACCCTGTCTCTACTAAAAATACAAAAATCAGCCGGGCATGGTGGCGTGCACCTGTCATCCCAGCTACTCAAGTGGCTAAGACAGGAGAATCCCTTGAATCCAGGAGGCGGAGGTTGCAGTGAGTTGAGATCATGCCACTGCACTCCAGCTTGGGTGACAGAGTGAGACTCTGTCTCAAAGAAAAGAGTTTTCACTCTAGGTAAACTTATTTGAGTTAGTACTTTTTTAGTTGCAGGTGCCAGAAAATCTAATCCAAAATAGCTTTGGCAGATAAACACACTGTAGTACGTTTCTCCAATAGAATTCTACCCCACAATAAAGAAGGAACAAACCAATTAGCCGGGCATGGTGGCGGGCGCCTGCAATCCTAGCTACTCGGGAGGCTGAGGCAGGAGAATCGCTTGAGCCTGGGAGGTGGAGTTTGCAGTGAGCCGAGATCACGCCACTGCACTCCAGCCTGGGCAACAAGACCAAAACTCTGTCTCAAAAAAAAAAAAGAACAAACTACTGGTAAATGAAACAGCATGGGTGAATCTCAAAACGTGGTATTGAGCAAAATAAACCAGACACAAGAGACTACATCCTATCTGATTACATTTACATAGTTCAAAAGCAGACAAAAATATGTGGTGATAGAAATCAGTATTGGTTGCCTGGGGATGATGGAAATGGAAATGTTCTGTGTTGTATTTTGATAGGAGTGATGGTTACACAGGTTTATACGTTTGTTCAAACTCTTTGAACTATGTACTTAAAATATGTGTATTTTATTGTATGTAAATTGTACCTGAATGCAAAAAATGGCTTAGGCAAAGAAGGGAATGAATTGGTTGCTGTAAATGAAAAGTACAGAGGGGTGTCTTCAGGCCTGGCTTGATCCAGGGCTCAGATGACATCGCCAAAGCTGCTTCTCAGCCCAGCCCACCTGGGGTTGGTTCCATGTCTAGAGAGGCACTCTTCTGCTGGTGGTAAGGTGGCTGCACCTGCTCAATGTCACAGCCTCCCAGGTTCAAGGCCAATGAAGACCTCTTCCTCATGGGTTTCGATTGACCCTTGTCTTCAGGCTTTGGTTTTCCAGCTGGCCAGGCAGAAGTCAGATGTTCTCTCCCTTGGAAGGGATGTTGGGGGAGCATGGATTTACACACACCCCTACCCCTCGCCAGGCCATCATGAGCTATGAGGTGGGAGAGTGGGCTGGCGTCACTGTTCCCCCAAAAGATGTGGGGTGATGGTGGGCAGCCATCACCCTTGAAGGGGTGTCTGGGGGTTGCATGCATTCCCAGGGCTCACACTGCCTCACTGTTCATCCTGGAGCAGCAGGAAGGACCGGGTCTTAAATCCCACCCCGACTTTTACTGCCTGCCTGTAGGATCTCAGGTTGCTCATATAACCTCCTTGCTGCAGAACCTTGGGATCCGAGATGCTGTACCAGGGTCCACATAAGCGGTCCACCCCAGGAGTTGCCTGTAAAGCTGGTGATGACATGGGGGTTCACGCAGCACTTGCTTTTCTTGGGCGTTCACTGTCTGCCCACTCTTCAGGTTTTGGGATTGACGGAAATGTTGGAACCTTAGCGTGGGAAGGGAATAGACTCAGTGAATAGTTCCACTTCACTGTAGAACTTGTCAACAGCAGCCCCTGAGGTCAGGAGAGCTCAGTTGGCCCCACAGGTGTGAGAGGTTTAGCATCCCAACCCCCCACCA
>NW_012105142.1:536918-537930 GCF_000951045.1 Mandrillus leucophaeus
CCCACCCCCACCCCTGTCCCTGTCCCTGGTGCAAACCTTCACTCCGGTTTCAAAGCAGCTCTGTGTTCTGTCGAGAACCAATCCCTGTCTCTGAGTGGCAGAGGCTGTTCTGGAAGCTGTTTGTTCAGGGCTAAGGTCTCGTTATTAGACAAGATAGGGGATGGGGTGAGGAATGTATGGGTGGGGATGGTGGACCCGCCACCTTGTCCCCTACAGAGCAGCCCCTGGCAGGGGCTAGTAGATGGCTAATAGTTTCTAGTGATGCCAGGGCGTCTTCCTGGCAGTCTTGTCCAGATTTACCTCTCAGGGAAGTTTCCGTACACAGCCCCGTGTGTGTTTCTTGTGTTCCCCAGCAGGGCCCAACATTCCTACCTGTCAGGAATAAGTGATGTGGTTTCGGGTCTAATTACTCAGTCAAATCTAACCCTAAGTGTTCCTATGCCTTATCTAGAAACTTGACCACATATCTGTGGGCTGGTTAGGGCGTAGTGATTCCAGGCCAGCAGAAGTTGGGGAAAGTATACGAACAGAAAAAACGTTCTTGTCCGTAGTCTGGAACGGCTGCTTATCTGAGCTCTGGGAATGTACATAAAGGAATTATTCAAGCTTCCCTGTAAGATAAACACAGCAGTGGTGATCCAGGTAATTCAGAGTCAAACTGAATCATTGTCATTTTTGGAAGTGGAAAGGAAAAAGACGAACAGTTATTTTAGTTCTTTAATATTAAATTATAATAGCGTAACATTAAAGTTTTCTTTTCGTTTTTTTTTTTTTTTTGAGACGGAGTCTTGCTGTGTCGCCCAGGCTGGAGTGCAGTGCAGTGGCACGATCTTGGCTCACTGCAACCTCCGCCTCTCGGGTTGAAGCAACTCTGCCACCTCAGCCTCTCCAGTAGCTGGGATTACAGGTGCGTGCCACCACGCCTGGCTCAGTTTTTTGTATTTTTAGTAGAGACGGGGTTTCGCCATGTTGGCCAGGCTGTTCTCGAACTCTTGGCCTTAGGTGATCCGCC
>NW_012105142.1:538340-540998 GCF_000951045.1 Mandrillus leucophaeus
GGGTGGATCACCTGAGGTCAGGAGTTCAAGACCAGCCTGGCCAACATGGTGAAACCCCGTCTCTACTAAAAATAGAAAAACTAGCTGGGCGTGGTGGCGGGTGCCTATAATTCCAGCTACTCAGCAGGATGAGGGAAGATAATCACTTGAACCCAGGAGGCAGAGGCTGTAGTGAGCTGAGATCGCACCACTGCTCTCCAGCCCGGCAACAGAAGCCAACTCAGATTCTGAATATCTGTGCAATTTGAACTGGGGGAAAGCGTCCTTGCGAGATAGGGAAAATTAGGTTGTGGGGCTGTGTCGGGGACAGGTGGTGGTGACCTGCTGGGAAATGAGAATGAGAAGTCTTTTATTTTTATTATTATTTTAACATTTTTATCATTCTTTGTAGAGACAGAGTCTCGCTCTGTTATCCAGGCTGGAGTGCAGTGGCGCAGTCGTAGCGCACCACAGCCTCAAACTCCTGGCCTCGAGCGATCCTCTGGCCTCAGCCTCTCAAAGTGCTTGGGATTACAGGCGTGAGCTGCCATGACCATTCTGGCCAAGAATGAGAAATCTTTCTGGAAGGAGAATACTGGGATTCCTGAGGAGGTTTCCGCTATAGATAACTCACATCTCCCTCCCTGGGGTCCAGGCCATGGGTGTGGCTTGGGCAGAGGTCGGGGAGGCCAGGTATGCGCAGGCCTGAGATGTGACTCATCGAGAGAGAAAGGGCAGTCTCTTCACCACATAATACTGCCTGCCACACGGCTCCCAGGGAGTAACCGCAGTGGGCAGGGCCTAGAGATAAGCGTCAAAGAGGAATGTGGTCCTAACTCAGGTCCTGGGGCTTCTACCTGTCTAGGGTGGGAAGAACACCATTAAGTTAAAATGCAACTTTTATTCTGATCTTAAACTTTTAGCATGAAACGTTGTAATCCAAATACCCCAGGGCATAATGGTCAGAGAACACAGACAGACAATTTGTTGAAAAAGAAAGTGTTAAGATTATATGGAAAAACCTTTACATTCACTGTTGTAATAAACATACACATTAGAAGAATGAGCTATCTATTTTTGCATATCAACTTGGCAGAGATTAAAAATCATAACTTTCAACTAGACAGATAAAAAGACAACCTAGTTTAAAACTGGGCAAAGGAGGGCTGGGCGTGGTGGCTCACGCCCGTAAGACCACCACTTTGGGAGGCAAGGTAGGCAGATCACTTGAGGTCAGGAGTTCAAGACCAGCCTGGCAAAAAATGGTGAAACCCTGTCTCTACCAAAAAATATAACAATTAGCCGGACATGGTGGCATGCACCTGTAGTCCCAGCTGCTCAGGAGGCTGAGGCAGGAGAATCACCTGAACCCAGGAGGTGAAGGTTGCAGTGAGCGGAGATCACACCACTGCAGCAGTCCAGTCTGAGTGACAGACTGAGACCCTGTTTCAAAACAAACAAACAAAAAATGTGCAAAGGATCTGAATTGATATTTCTTCAAAGAAGATATACAGTTGGCCAATAAGTTCATGAAAAGATATTCAACACCATTAACTGTCAGGGAGACACAATTCAAAACCACAGTGCGAGACAGCACACACATAAGATAGCTGTAATGAAAAAGACAGACCAGCACCTGTATTGGTGAGATATAGATGGATTGGAACTCTCATGCTGTTAGTTGGATTGTAAAATTGTATAACCACTTTGAAGAGTCTGATAGTTCCTCAAATCATTAACATAGAATAAGTCATATGATCTAGACCGGGCACAGTGGCTCACGCCTGTAATCCCAGCACTTTGGGAAGCCAAGGTGGGCGGATCACTTGAGGTCAGGAGTTTGAGACCAGCCTGGCCAACATGGTGAAACCCCCCTCTCTACTAAAAATACAAAAATTAGCTGGTCATGGTGGTGCACACCTGTAATCCCAGCTACCTGGGAGGCTGAAGCAGGAGAATCGTTTGAACCCGGGAGACAGAGGTTGAAATGAGCCGAGATTGAGCCACTGCACTCAAGCCTGGACGACAGAGCAAGTCTCTGTCTCAAAAAAACAAAAACAAAAATAAAAACAAACAAAACAAAATCCCATCTGATCTAGAACTTTTATTTCTACGTTTAAGAGAAACAAAAGCTTATGTCCATATAAAACCTTGTACGCACATAAACAGCCTTATTCGTAATAGTGAAAAAGTGAAAACACTCCCCATGCCCATCGTATGATGAATGGATAAAGTACCCAAGTGTGGTGTATCTATATAATGAAATCTTATTCAGGGACAAAGACGAAGTTCTGATACATGCTACAACCTGGTTAAACCTTGAGAACATCATAGCAAGTGAAAGAAGCCAGATGCAAAGGCCACATATTATATGATTCCATTTATATGAAATAATCTTGAATAAGCAAACCTGTAAAGACAGAAAGTAGATTTGGGGTTGCCTAGGGCTGGGGTTAAGGGGAAAAGGAAATGGGGAGTGATGCTAGTGGCTACTTTCTTTCTTTTTAGGGTGATGAAAATGTTCTAAAATCAGATAGTGGTTGGTAGGTGTGGTGGCTCATGCCTGTAATCCCAGCACTTTGGGAGGCTGAGGTAGGCGGATCACTTGAGATCAGGAGTTCAGGACCAGCCTGGACAACATGGCGAAACCCCATCTTTACAAAAAATACAAAAATTAGC